>NC_143566.1:97311000-97638000 GCF_054136105.1 Typopeltis vanoorti
TCACCATACCATACCCTATGCCTGATGGAACCTTGGTTTTCTCAGTCTTATAGAAAACCCACCCATACAGGCAGACACATTCACCAACAATCCCACCACACCTCCTTGCAACAATATGGAGTCATGAAGACACTACACAACAGGGCTAAACTTATCTGTTCAAATGACAATGCCCTAACCACAGAACTAAACCACATTCTCAACATCTTCTCAGCCAATGCCCCCCCCCCCCCTAAAAAAATATTGAAACCAGTAAACCACAACCTCCCTCCCCTCACAACAAGGATTACTCTAAATCCATCACCATACTCTACATCCGAGGCACCTCTGAAAAAATTACAAAAAATCCTAAAAAAACATGACTTAACTTCTTGTTACAGACCATATAAAAAATTGGCATCCCTTATCCGCTCTACTAAAGACCAACCCCCCCCCTAGACCTATCTGGTGTATACCAGATCCCTTGCAGCTGTAAGCTGTCCTACTGTATTATCCAAACAGGCAGGACAGCCGATATCAGAATCTCAGAACACAAGGACTACATCCGGTTTCACCAATACAGCCACTCTGGTCTTGCTGACCACACGCTGGATACCTGCCATAAGAATAGCAAAAGAAAGCCAGGATAATACACCATAGTAAATACAAATATGAAAGGCTTTTCATGGAATCAGCTTCAGCCCTAACAAACAATCCAAACCTCAACAAATTTGGCTGCATGAGACTGCCTCAAATCTGGGAAACTTACATCAGAAGATCTTCAGCCCAATCGCCCAAGAATACCAACATTGCCTGCTAGGGGGCACCATTAGGACTTTAGGAGAAATAATAGCTTCCTCACTTACTACTTACTGTCTGTTGTGCCTGCATGCACTTGTCTTGTTCTTAAGTTTCTTGAAAATGGCAAAAAGACATTGCCGAAATATTGAAGTATATTAAAATTTATTTTAATGTATATCCTAGTTGATAATTTCCTTAAATCATTTAGTAAAAAATTAATTCCCTTCTTTTCTAATTTTTCTTTAATTTCCTTTTGCCAACCTTTCCTGGGCCTGCCTATGTTTCTTGTTTCCATTTTCCAGCTTTCATATATATAATTAATTTATATTAATGTATAATTTTTTTTTGTATTTTTTTATTTATTTGGTTGTTTCACTTGAGGTCAGGCTAGGTAAATGATTAACAAAGCATTTATATTTATCTTATATTTGTGTAATGTCATGTAGTTTGTGTCCTGTGCATATGTATGTTTTCCTGATGATGATTTCGATATAGAGGTCTTTTACGGTTACGCTCTGTAACCGTAAAAGTAAGAATTGTCATTAATTACTATGCTAGAATCTGTAGTATATGTAACATGGCTGAGAAAAAAAAGAAAAAGAAAAGTAGCACATTTTAAATGAGAAATTTTTTTTTTCTTTATGATTTTTGATAGGTTCATATATAATTTAGATTTTCTGTTTACAAAAAAATCTGTTCAGAGAAATACACTCACCAAAGTTGTTTTGCCTAATATTTTCTCTTCTATTTCAAAATAAATATCTAACTTCCGACTCTGAAATAAAGAAAAGAATTTCTAGATACTTTGGGAATAATTAAATGTAAATATGGTTAAGAGCACTACCATTAAAATAAAGTAATTATAAACACGATTTCATTTGATATATTATTCACTTCCATTAAATAATCAATGTTTCGAATTAGTTCTGACCTTAAATGGCAAAACTGTTTAAGGTCAATGCTAGCTAGCTAAGTCTTCCATATACTCTCTGGTTAATGAACTAATTATTTTATTGTGTTCATTGTAGGATATTCATAATCCCACAAATTAAAAAAGGAATTCGGAAAGGTATGCCCTGAATGGTAATATGCTATTTTATAATTTTTAAATAACTATATATGTTTCTTTCTTTTTTTTGTTTCTTTGTTTGTTTACATATGTATGTTGCAAGCAAGCTGTTTCTTCAACCCTACAGTCACTGAAATTTTGCTTAGTTATAAAACAAATTTAATTAGGTGAGAATTTTAGGACAAAGCATGTTCATATTTGTAACTTGGAAATTTTAATGCAGTATACTGTTGTTTATGAGACATCAAAGTGAATGCTGTATTGACATTTTGGAAATCAGTATACTTACCTCTATGTTTAAACCTAATGAAAAAAAAATATCCTTTCTGTTATTTTCACTGCAAAATTAAAGCTAACATGCTTTCCAGCATTATAAAAAGTACTTTCTCACCATGGGAAAGTTCAAGGATGAAATCAGCATATGCTCAGGCAAAAGAATAACAGAAGTCACCTTTGATTAGCTGTTACAAAGAGGAGAGGAGAATGTGGAAAAAGAGAATTATGATTGCTCCTGTTTCTTCAATATATGAAAATTCAACAGAAAGTGAATGATGGAAAGAATTCCAGTGCAGGAATGGTTTGTTAGTGATCAGAAAGCAAACAAATCTGAAATCAAATCAAATTCTGGTTATATATGAGGTACTGGAAAAGATATCAGTTTGAAAAATAGAATTGTAAAGTTTATTATAGTTGTTTATCCTGTTTATCCCATATAGTCCTGTATGACTTATCCTATCATATAGGACTATTTTCCAATTCAAACAGAAATGGGTTCAGTAAAAGTTTTGTATTATGAGTTACAAAGTAACTGGTTAAGATTTCCAGTCTGAAAGGCAACATGAAACTATTGATATTGTTATAATTATTTTTTTCAATGCAGTTTGAGAGATTTTCATATAGAAAGTAAATTCATTCTAAAGTGCTGAAGGATGTAGGAAGAACCTAATTATTAAAGATGCTTATTTACATATCACACATAAATAAGCAACTTAAACAATTAAAAAAAAAAATGTTTTTCTCCAGTGTGAATCAACAGAGAGAAAGCATTACGGAGGCAAATTCCAGAATTTTGTCCATAAAAGATAAAAACTATTATTATTATTATTTTTTCAAATGGCTACCACTCATGAAAACCCATAGGTACGTACACAGAATCATGGAGTCTAATATTTTTTATTTACTTTTTAAAAATAATTCAGAAACCCTCATCTAGAAACTAAACATGGAATTTTTTAAAGCCAATAAATGGAATGAAATTCACCTTCCACCTAAGCCAAAAAACATCCATAGCCACAATGGGATTTGAATGCATGATCTATCAGTTGGAGAGCGGAGAAGTTATCCACTTGGCTAAAGGGCACCACTGAAACAATTTTCATATTGTTTCTTGATGTGACGTGAAGTATGCTTCTTGGAAAGAAGTCAACAAATACCATAGTGTGAGAAACAAATAGCCATGATGCCCACACCTTAATCAGATGTAAGACCTCCTTTCCCTGAGATGACTGTAGCAATCCTAAGGTTGCATACTTTCCACAAATGCACTACAGTGATCAATGGGAATTTTGGACCAATCTTCCTGTAGTCATTTAATGAGGTCCTGTACTGTTGTGGAGGTGGATGTCCCCTGACCTCACCTGATGCTCAATTCATCCAACAGATGTTCAATAGGATTCAAATCAAGGTTCTGTGGAGGCCAGCCTAGTGTGATGACATGGATGTCCCCTGACCTCACCTGATGCTCAATTCATCCAACAGATGTTCAATAGGATTCAAATCAAGGTTCTGTGGAGGCCAGCCAAGTGTGATGACATCCATGTCCACAAACCAATCAGTTACAACAGCAGCAGCCTTATGACATGGTGCATTGTCTTACTGAAAGAGACAGTAGTCAGTTCTGTAGAAACGCCACAAAGTACGAAGCACTGCAGTGTCCAGAATGTTCAGATACCTTTCAGAGTACAACATTCATGACACCACAGAGGTCCAATGCCAAACCACAATTCACAATTGAGACTGAAAGTCAGAATGCACTTCCTTTTCTAGCTACGCTTGTCACGTCTTCCTTCTGGCAGTCTTTCTTTCACTGTTTACTGGAAACCTACACATACTGGCCAATATACACAGATAAACTCCTACCACCACCCAACACAAAAACTAGGTGTCATTAGCACACTAAAAAATAGGGCTTTGAAGACTTGCTTCAATGAACAAGCATTTAAAGATGAATTAAAAGTTATCAGCAATACCTTCCTGAAAAATGGATACAGCCAAAATACGATCTACAAAATTCTTCACAAGACCTCACTTAAAAACAAAACTAAAATAGATTACAATAAAACTGTAACCATTCTATACGTTAAAGGGATATCAGATAAAATAAACAGAATACTATAGAAATACAGCCCTAATGCCACCTTTCAACCTCCTGCAAAATTAAAGAACTTATTCAACCAATCCAAGGATCCACTTCCTCTGCTGGCCCACCCTGGAGTATACCATATTCATTGCACCTGTAATTTGTCCTATATAGGTGAAACAGGATGCACAATTCCTATCTGAAAAAACATAAAGGGCATATTAAATTTAATTTCTTCTTCTTCTGCAGCTTCTCCCACTTAAGTGGGGTCACTGTTTATTATGAGTCTCCTCCACACCTTCCTGTCTTGGGCTGTCACCACATCCAAGTTCTTCATCTTCAAGTCCTCTTCTACTAGCTCCCTCCATCTCTTCTTTGGCCGCCCACGCTTCCGCCTTCCTTGCACATCCATCTGCATGACCCTTCTTCCCACATATTCGTCCTCCCTCCTCATCACATGACCAAACCATCTCAACCTTGCCTCCTGTATTTTCGCTCCTAAGTTCGTAACTTTCACTGTTCCCCTGACATAGTCATTTCTCAGATGATCCTTTCTGGTCACACCGCACATCCACCTAAGCATTCTCATCTCTGCTACATCCATCCTGCTAATGTTATTTTTCCTCAGGGCCACAGTTTCTATAGCATATGTCATAGCTGGCCTCACTACTGTCCTATAAATTTTGCCTTTCAGATTGATCGGCACCCTCTTATCACATAACACTCCAGCCATCTCCCTCCAGTTCCTCCAACCTGCTTGTATCCTGCATCCCACTTCCTTCTCACCTCCTCCATCTTCTTCCACTGTCGAACCTAAGTATCTAAAGTATCTCACCTTCCTGATGACATTTCCTTCCAGCTCCAGGTTATACTCTGTCTTACTTCTGCATATTAAATTTAATAACTATGGTAAATCTGGCCTTTCTGATCATGCCCTGAATACTCTTACGGATTTTCAATCGTAGAACTGATTGGAAAGGCACCTGTTGTTTACATCACAATAAAACGTGTTATGAACATAAATTTAAGGAGACCTGTGAAATCAACCACCCTAATCTAAACAATAATGATGGTCTAAAATTCCCAAGAATATGGAAGGCACACATTCTATCCACATAACCTTTCCCTCTAAGAGTTAATTATAAATAGCACTGTACATAATCCAGGCTCTTAACTTTAATATGACAACTCTTATAATAAATTAGGACACCACTTGTGCTGTAATAAAACTATATGAAATTGTTCTCTGATGTTATAAAGAGAATATACCTTGATGTAGTTATTTTAACTTTTTTTTTTCATTCCGAAAATGTTCCGATGATGGTCAGTCGACCAAAACGGTCTGCACCCCGTTAACGCTCTCCCCTGCCCCAGTTTCCCCATAAGTAAACCCCCCCCCCCACCCAAAGCACCCTTAAACACAATAATATATATATATATATATATTATTAATACAAAACCCGGGTTTCCAAATTTATTTTTCCCGCGTCAAAACACCCCCCCACGCTCCCTTCTCCCCCCCCCTCGCTATAAACAACCTTCAGAAGGATCATGAAATTGGAGGACATCCTAGTATCGAAACAAGGTATGCACAAACTTTTTCCACCTCTTTTATTCTGCTATAATTGTCTTCTATACCCACCCATAATGCCCTAAAATATATATACTTTT
Organism: Typopeltis vanoorti; assembly: GCF_054136105.1. Taxonomy (NCBI): domain Eukaryota; kingdom Metazoa; phylum Arthropoda; class Arachnida; order Uropygi; family Thelyphonidae; genus Typopeltis; species Typopeltis vanoorti. The sequence goes on from NC_143566.1 coordinate 97,316,880, forward strand.
TTTGAGTAATAATAGCCAATGTATTTAAAATAAGGGACACTCCTAAACAAAAACAGACTATAATAGCCGTAATTATAATAACTTTAAAAAAATTTTTTTTTTACTAGAGGTCAGGCCAGTAGAATAATCATTGATCAAATCATTGTCTCTTTGGCATACTGTTTGAAATGTAATATAGCTTGCCTCTGTATATATACATGTGCATACTCCAGATATTGATGACCTTAATGTGAAAGTCGAAACGTTGGAAAATTAAAGTAATTATTTCTAACATGCTTGTAGTTTCCATAATATGTCTGAAATGAATGATCACCATTGTAACAATAAAGAAAAGGGAAAAATTACGTACCTTGTATCATATTGATGCTACTGGATTACGGGAAATTGATCAGGCTAGAGACCTGGGAATGATGGGGATAGATGTCTGACATTCAGAGGACATATTAGCAAAGTTGGCAAAATAGCAGAAAGGATTACTTGGATGTTGAAGAACACGGTGACATATAAAGATAGGGAGGTTATTATAAGGCTATGATTCGACCACAAGTTGACTACTGTGCACAGATTTCGTAACCTGGGTTTTCTGGAGATCACGAGGTGGTGGAGAGGACTCAGAAACGAGTGACCAAGCTGGTGATATGTCTATGGAATGCTCCCTATGAGGATAGATTGAAGGTGTGTGGGTTGCAGAGTTTAGTTAACAGATGGAAGGGAGGCGACATGATAGAAACTTATAAGTAATTAAAGTGATTCTATAAGATTGAGAAAATAAATTTTTCAATGAATGAGGAGTGGGGGAAGAACAAGGGGACACCACTAGAAGTTGTGGAAGAGTGTGGTTAGTGAGGATGTAAGGACTAGGTTCTTTGCTTCAAGATGGTGAGTGAGTGAAATGGATTGCCAGAAGTAGTTGTGAGTGCCTCAATGGTGAATAAGTTTAAGGAGAGGTAATAACAGGTATTGTGTGAATAATGGGTAGTCTCCCACGATGAGTCTCGACTCCATGGAGTTACCCATATAATATTAATAATCCATTCAGATGTGATTCGGATGGCTTTCACAGTTTCCATAGGTGACATAATAATTCACACAAGAGTTAAGAATATGAGAGATGACTTTTGGGTGTAGCATGGCTGATACAATAGATACGTGAGAATGAATTCTAGTATTTTCTTTAGTGTCTTTCAAAGTACCGATGTGTTGGTGGTATGCTTAAGATATGGTGAAAAAAGACCATCATGCTTCATCAAAATAAACTTAGAAGAAAAAGACTATTTTTGGAATCTGCACCTGCTCTCAAGCATTAGTAATTAATTATAAATGAAATTTGCTGAAAATAGGTTATGAAGATGCCCATGCAAAAGTGTAGTTACACAGGCACCTTGAAAAAACAAGAATTCCCTTTCCTAACTAAAAGACAATGTTAATGGTAAAGTTCTATGCACTGTTTGTAGAGCTGAATATTCTACTGAACGTGGTGGTCATGCAAATATTGTATACACACTACTAAAAAGAAGCAGTAGTAAAAAGTATAAGCCATAAATTAATCTCTTTCATGACAAGAAAACAAGATGAAAATGGTGAATGGAAAAGTCTTGCTGCACAACGACTGTTAGCTTTTCAACAGTATTATATATAACCATTTTTTTAAATGTAGATTGGCACACCTACCATCTCATGACAGAAGTTTAATGGAGTGAAACAGCACTAAGAAAATACTGAAAATGTTATTTAATTCTTCTAATATTTCATCTCATTGAGATATCATCATGTTAGCTTTTCCACAGTATTACATATAACTACTATTTTTTAAATGTAGATTGGCACACCTATCATCTCATGACAGAAGTTTAATGGAGTGAAATAGCACTAAGAAAATATTAAAAATGTTATTCAATTCTTCTAATATTTCATCTCATTGAGATATCATCAAAGATTACAATATGGGACTTGTAACAACCACACAAAATGCCTTGGTAAGCTGTCCTTTTCAGTATACAGGAAGCCTACCCACACAAGTAGATACATTCACAAACTTTCTCATCACCCTTCCTTCCCTCAACAATATGGTATTGTTAAAATACTAACTAATAGAGCCTATAACTTTTGTTCCAGTAAGGCCTCTCTTACAGCAGAACTTAATCATATAAACAACACCTTCTTATCTAATGACTAGTTCTCACAGTATCAAAAAAAAAATAAAAATAAAAATAAATAAATAATCCATATACTTCCCTCAATCCTTGATCTTTTCAGAAAGATTTTAGTAATGCTATCATCATTCTGTATGTCCAAGGCACTACAGAAAAAATAGCCAGAACCTTCAAGAAATACAATCTCTGCATGGCTTTCCAGCCCCACTAAAGCTTGCTACCCTCATATGTTCTACTAAAAATCACCTCCCTCCTCTCTCTGTGTCTGGAGTACATAAAGAGTCCTGTTACTGCAAGTTGGCCTACTATGAACAGACAGGAAGATCAGCCAACATCTGCTTGGAAGAACACAAAAAAAAAAATACACAAGAAAGTGTTCAGGATATGGTAAACTTGACCATATCCTCACTACTTTCTTAGCCAATGGCTACAATCCCCCAAAAAATCAAAAAAAAAAAAAAATGAAATCCTTGTAACTGCACCCCCCCCAATCCACCCTACAGAGCAGAGATTACTCAAGATCTATCACCATTTCATATATTCAGGACACATACATAAAAAAAAATGACAAAATCCTAAGAAAATATGACTTCACAACTAGTTACAAATCACATACGAAATTGGCATCTCTTATCTGATTGACCAAAGACCAGCAGCATTCCTTGGACCTACCAGGTGTCTGTTTATCAGGTCCCTTGAAGTTGCAAACTGTCCTACTATGGCCAAACAGGCAGGACAGCCAATATCAAAATTTCTGAACACAAAGACTACATCTGGTTCCACAATACAGCCACTCAAGATATGCTAACCATGCTTTGGACACCCACCACAGAATATGCTGGAAAGGCCACTTTATTACACTGCAGCAAGTGCAAATACGAAAGACTATTCCTTGAATCTGTGTCAGCTCCGAAAACTTTCCAAACCTCAACAAATTTAGGTGCATTAGACTGTCCCAAATTTGAGAAGTATACAGACAAGACAACCCAATTTAGTCCAGTAGGGGAGCACCATTTAGGACTCTATGCCCAACTTTAGTTGCCTTTCTTCAGTCTCATTTGCCCAGTGTTAGTACCTGACTGCACACATCATTGTTTTTGTGATCCCTGTTCAATTTTGGCAATGTAACATTGCCAAAATATAGGAAAGTGTTAATTAGTTTTTACAATTAATATTTTAGTATATGTTGTTATTTCTGGAAAAATAATAATTATATTATCTACAGTATTAAGATACCAACCAAATTAGTTTATTTTGTACTTCAGAATTAATATTCTATATTATAATTTCCGTCTTTGCTTTATCTAGCCTTTTCTTGCTTTCTTTTAATCTTTTATATGATAATTATTTTGCTGTATTAAAAGTATTCAATTTATTTATGTCAGTTCCTGTAGACAAGAAAAGAAATGCTATTCACCTGAACAATCAGGCTGGTGAAGGGGTCTATTTGAGATCTTTTATTCTCAAGGCTCCCATATCAAATTCATGTAGGTTTTATTTAAATAGTGACAGCTACAATTACTAAATTTGACATGCAGCTTTCTCTTATAATAACTTAAGGAAGTGAAAGTTTGCCCTATGAAAGTGCTATGATCTTCAAATATACTATTTGGCCCACTCTTATAACTTAAAATACCAATCAAATGCCAATGGATTTTATCTAAATGGTAAAAGTCAAGAGCTTTTACACCCATTTAAACTAATTGTATGACAAGTAATCATATCTTTTAGTTTCTACTTTTAAAACTTTACAAATTAGAGTAAAAATTTTTATAGCATACTATTCACAACCCTACTCACAACAAAACTATATTCTGATACTTGTTTTCAGCATTCAATCAGTGCAAATATTAGGTGCCACTATCCTCCTATGTAATGAAAAACTTCAACAGATATCAAAAAGTAAGACTTTTCAATATTTATTACCATTATGTTAGGTAGATTAAGTTAAGAAAAATATACCTGCATTCAGCAAATGAGAATTTCAAGGCACTGGTGAAAAAAAAATCAATAAATATCCTAGTAAATTCAGTTATTTACAGTCAATTTTGAACTTTGTTGTTGCTATAGAACTTTGGCCAAAACTTTCTGGAATTTAAAACAAAGCCATTTTGCTATAGTGAGCTATATAAAATATAATTAAAACACAAAATCTTATAAAGAGATGCACAGAAAACACTATAATACAAGCAGTAGAACATAAGTCCAAAGCAGACTCAAAATTTAAAACTTTAATATGTTTTTAATGTTGGGTATAGCATCTTGCATTTTATATAGTATTACTGCTTCTTGTTGAGGTAGGGCAACGTAAAATTATACTCTATCAAGAAAAAGGGTCTGAAGTGGATGTCAAATTTTATATATTTGATTCTTTTTTTAAATATTAATCCTAAACATGAACGGTGCTTACTGTATTGTATGGTAGTGGTGTTTAGTCCTTATCAACCTACTGGTTGTAGGGAAGCAGTATGCTACTTAACAGGGAAGCAATTGTGGAACAAGGTGGTTTCCCGTTGCCTTTCTTGCCCAGTAAGTATATTATGACTGTAGATGTGGGTTTGTGGGGCTGATTTACTTGTTTTGAGGGAGGAAAAGTCGGAGTTTCTATGAAAAAAAAAAAAAAAAAAAAACCCCTCTGCTTCCATATGAGACCAGCTAACTAACCTTTAGTTGAAAAGATCTGATAAAGATTCTCCCATCATGGACGGGAATCAAACCAAGGTCTTTCTGATTTCTATACCGACCGAGCTATTTAATTAAGTATTAAATTAAGTTGTCCACGTGGTTAGCCTAGTGGCTATGCGCTTCGCAACCATATGCCTGGGGAAGGAGTGTCCTAGGTTTGATTCCTGTCGGTGACGTGAGGAGCTGAAGGAGCTTGGCTATGGCTGAGGTCTTCCTCAGCCATGGCCAAGTTAGCCGGTCTTGGGCATGGACAGTAGGGTTTTTTCCTCAGTTTATCCTGGGGTTTTTCATCCTGCAAAGCAGGCAAACCTGCCTTGAGAACTCAACACTACAGGACATAGGATACACCGAGGAGTAGAGCTGACCACCTTATCCTGTGAACGGCTTGAGGTCCGAGGATTAATAAACCCTCTACACCGCAGGGTAAAAGAGGATAAAGGGAAGATGAGATTAAAGTAAGTTTCACAGCTTACACATGTAACAAAAATTTATATAGAATTTATTAAAAAACTCCAATATATTTCATTCAGCATTACATGGAGACACTGTTTAGGGAGAGATTCATATAATGAGTCAGAAATTATGTGTATATTAGCTTGTGTCATAGTCACAGCCAGCTGAAGTATATGATATTACACTATTAGAGTTCAAAGGAACAACTGTAGTAAGTTGTGTACATTAAAACAAAAATAAATAAATAATTATATAAGTCAAGTGGATATGAGATCCAGCATTATTTCAAAGCTGAATGTAGAAACTATGAAAGTTTCGTAAGGTAAGTTGACCAGAGAGCTTATGGGAATACATTCCCTGGCAGCCTTAGTATAGACCACAAAGAAGACATAGGCACTGCCCAAGCATATATATATATATATATATATATATATATATATATATATATATATATACACACATTTGCCTTTTATTAGTACATTTTGATAAGGTTTCACTGACCTGACAGCTGTTTCAAACTGGTTGGTTCTCCTCAGAGATCAGGTAGAAACAGAAATTCGTGAAAAACTATGATAGTTTTCATAATTTTGGCTCCTATGAACAATTAATAGTGATCACTTCCCAAAACTAGGATACTGCATATAGTCTGGTTGGTTATGGTTTGGACGATTTCTTAGCATTTCACATGTTTCAAGGAAAAGACAATCGAATTTGAACTTGATGGAGTGAAGAAGTTTTGTCTGGTCTATCTCCCTGATGATGTCCACGTAACATTGGATGAAATATACTGGAGTTTTTGAATAAACTCTATATAATTTTTGTTACATGTGTAAGTTGTGAAACTTACTTTAATATGTCTAGTGTACATGCTACATTAAAGCTATTAATTACAAACCTCTATGGTGAGGAACATTAGAAATCTGGAAGAAGATATGGTAAGCTATATTTGAAGAAGGCGAACCCGCACAATAGACTTGTGTTCCTTAAAAATGGTTGCACTGCTGATATTATTCCTAATTTTTTTAAAATGAAAGAAACCATCCAGTCACATTCTATGTGGAAGATTTATCAAAAAGCAAGCAAGGCATTATTAGTAAATCAAATACATGCAATAAAGAAACATTTTTATTTAAATAATGCTCAACTTCTGGAACTTGAAAGTACTCCTCGATTAAGAATTTCTCGTATCTAGATATCCTCAGCCAGATGAGCACAGTTCATCCATAAACATAGATTAATTCATGAATTTGAAATATTAGAATGAAGAAACCACCACAATATTCAACCAATAACTGAGTCTAACCACACAACAGCTGAGTTATAAATTTAACCAATAGCCTACTAACAAATGATGAACTAAATGTTTTGTTTAAAGGTCCAGATTTTGCCTTGTCTCCTCGATGTATACCTTACAAATCATAGTAAATATAGAAAAAGGTAGAGAATTATGTACAGATGAATGAAGCTAATAAAATACACTGTGAGATTGCCCAAATTTGATACAAAGTGAAGCCACTACCTTTAAATATATCCTACACAGAAGTATAGGCTCTTCACTCCCTATGCCAGAACACCAATATTATCATCACGAAGGCTGATAAAGGTAATGTCACTGCTGTCATGAATACTACTGAGTATAATCATAAAATTAATACCTTATTAAGAGATAGAGCAACCTACAGTGTTTTCAGCAGGGATCCAACAAAAAGTCAAATCAATAAATAAAATAAATTATTAGACAATGTACAATTGTGGGATACCACTACTGTTGAGAAGTTATGAATTCATCATGCACACACACAACATCTCTATGATGTTCCTAAAATGCATAAGAATGACAACCCATTACGTTCAATAGTGAACTGTATTGGCTCTCCAAATTGCTATCTTGTAAAACATTTCTATTACCATCTTTGGAATCTCACTGGCCATACCAGTTCTTATCTCAGAAACAGTCTACATTTCAAAGAGAAAATAAAAGATCTACTTTTGTCGAAACAGATAATAGTTTCTTTTGATGTAGCCTTCCTATTGGTGAATATACCATTACAAGATACTTTGCAGTTTTTACAATGATTTCTCAGAACACAATTTAAATTTATCATCAATGTAGGCTATTTTAAAATGTCATAATGAGTTGTACCAACACATAAAAGGAACAGCAATGGGCAGTCCTATCTCACTAGCCTTAGTTGATTATTTCATGAAGCATCTAGAAAAAAGAACTCTGACACTATATTCCCTTAGCCCTGTATATGGTTACATTTTTGTTGATGATATATTTGCAATTTGGTCCCACACCGAGTCAGAATGCTAGGGAGAATAAACTCCTTGTACTTCCATATCCAGTTCACAATCGAACGTGAATCCAATAACCAAATGCCCTTTTTGGATACCGTAATAACTCATAATCCCACAGTCATGTTGAATTTTTAGAATATATCTGCCAGTAAAGAAGCCAATCTTTACTGGCAGATATATTCACTCATCTTCCCACTATTATTCATCACAAAAAAATGGGTATCATAAAGAGTCTTATACACAGAGCTCATACAATTTGCTCTTCTGATTCCCTTTTGTTAGATAACTGGAATAAAATTAAAAGACATCTGATATGTAAGGGATACAAAAAACTGCCATTCAAAAAATTATTGATAATTATCATCCTTCTACAAAACTACAATCTGATGTGAAAAGAATTTCAATACCCCACCTTAAAGGAATATCAGAATAAATAGCAAGGATTCTTTGTAAATTCAATCTATATGCTTCCTTCAAACCAGCTTGGAAATTGTCTACCTTCCTACCATCAGAAAAGTATTCATTACCACCTCTTTCCTTACCAGGTGTCTATCTAGTACCCTGCTCATGTCATTTTTCCTATTTTGGACAGACTGGCCCTTTTTTGCCTTGATTAGAATTGAAGGACATCCAGACTACATTACATTTTTGGAATCTGATAAATCTGGTCTTGCTTCTCATGCTATTGACACTAGGTACAGAGTTCTTTGGAACCAGACAAAACTTCTTCACTTCAGCAAGTTCAAATTTGATTGTCTTTTCCTTGAAACATGTGAAATGCTAAGAAATCATCCAAACCTGTATTGATCAGACTATATTCCAATATCCAAGTTTTGGGAAGTGATCACTATTAATTGTTCATAAGTTTTTTTTTTAAATTAATAATTATTTTAAATCATTTTTATCTACACAACTTACTACAATTGTTCCTTTGAACTATAATAGTCATAATATCATATACTTCAGCTGCAACCAAGAGATGAGCTAACATATGCATGATTTATGATTCATCTTTTGAATATATTAATGGTATATCCCCTTGATGATGTCCACGTAACATCATAACACTGGATAAAATAAACTGGAGTTTTTGAATAAATTCTATATAATTTTTGTTACATATTAAAGTAAGTTTCATGGCTTACACATGTTCCATTAAAGCTTTTAATTAAGTACATCATTCTGATTTTGCATATTACAATGTTTCTTCACCAGTATTTCCTCCTTAAAAAAAGCTTGTTAACATGAATGGCATTGTTATTCAGGTGACAGCTCACACTTAGATGGTAGCACTGTAATATTACCAAATGATGAAGCTGAGCTTCTGGAAACATTCTTCTTCTTCTTCCCAATTAAAGAATACAGTCATAAAATTAATCACTTACAGCATAAGTGAGATAGTACTCATCTTCTGTTTTGCCTGGAACAGTGCACACTGCATGCTTGTACCGTTCATTCAAGAGGACATCACACAAATTTTGAATAATTTACATTTTCAAGGGCAGCATGCACAAAAATACATGAGAAGATGCAAACCTAATCAGTGCTACCAAAACACTTTCACTCACAAGAGAGAAATCCAAAAACACTTTCACTCACAAGATCTCAGGTTCAACTCTCCTAACTTTCTATAATATCCAGATTCTTGATAAGAACCAGATTTTTCTTCTTGGGTAGACATTCATATCTACCTTTTCAACTCAACATGTAACATCTGTAAGCACCACAAAAAAAAGCTTAATATCTGTATCTGCTCAAGACTTTTTACATGTAATATCTCAAATCTGGTGGCAGTGGTGCAGTAAAAAAACTCCAGAAATATTCTTGTTATTGCAAGAAGAGGGCAGTTTGGTTAACTGTTTTCATATTCTTCGCTTTAATCTTGTTCTCCTATTTTTATTATTACATGACATATCCAAGAATGTAGCAGTACTCACTGCAGGAGACAACTCCACATCACATGATTTCCTATCTACACTTCATAATCCTTTATTAAACTAGACAACCCTATACAGTGCTTTTCCTTTGTTTCCTCTACAGAATGTAAAACCTGAATTTCTGTAAGAAAGACTCCGCTAACTACAAGACCACTCAACTGACCTTCAATTGAAAAAACACATATAAAGATACTTCCCATTATGATGGGAATCAAACCCAAGGCTATTCCAATTGAAGGGTGCATGTCCAGTGCTATTAGGTTGTTTTATGTTGTTCCTATAAGTACTTCAACGGACACTGTTCTCCTGATTAGGCATCCATTTCTAAACTTTCTTCTAAGTTTGTAACTATGTGAATGATATAAGTTTCAGTAAGGAAATACTGTGAGTAGACATATTACTAACTATTATAATAACGGAATTAACTCACGTTAATTATTCTTTATTCGTAGAATTTTCACCTGAGTATCGCAGACATCATCAGTACAGGTACAAGGCTAATTAAACAATAACTGTTATATTCACAAAGCACCACCCAAGTAGCTAAGGTTAAATTTTATAAGTCATCATCATCAAATTCCTGCCATGTACCCTCAAGGGGTGTACAGGATATGACAGTACTACATGAAAAAATTACATCATTACTAACTTCCTATCTACAATTTTCCTCCAAATCAGTCTGTTACTTGTCAAGACTCCAACATTATCAGATCTTATTTTTCTATCGTCTAAGGCACTTTGTACTGTATCAATCCACCTATATCTTGGTCTTCCTCTGGGTCGTTTTCCTGCCAACCTGGCAGAGAACACTTGTTTTGCTAATCTTTCCTCTCCCATTCTATTTAAGTGACCATACCACCTGAGATTAGCTCTGATAACGCATTCCTGGATGCTGACAATGTCAAGTTCTTTCCTAATATCCTCATTTTTAATATGATATTGATATTGATGCCATCTTTTCACGCCTCTAATCTTTCTCAGGACTCTCATATCTGTGGTCTCTAGCCTTTGGTCAAGTGTTTTACTTCTGACCCAGCTCTCAGATCCATAAGTTAAAATTGGTTTGAACACTGTCTTGTATACAGCTAATTTAGTGTTCCGACTAATTTCTTTCTTATTCCATATGAATTTATTCAATTGACTTCCCACCATACCAGCTTTGCTGATTCTGTTGTCTATTTCTATATTTAATTCACCATCTTCAGTAAAAATCGTGCCTAAGTAGCTGAAATGTTTTACCTGTTCCACAGGTTCCCAATTCACAACACAGTTGACATTTTCAATGATACTGCCTATTTTCATTGTCTTTGTCTTTTTAGTGCTGACCTTCATACCATATCTATTACAACAGCTATTCAATTTAGTCAGAGAATCTTGCAGACTTGTAGCGGATTTATTTAGAAGTATAACATCATCCGCATAAAGCAAAGAGCTGACATTAATTTCTCCAATTTTGATATCAGGTTTAATACCACATTCCTTCATAATGTGATCCATATAGATAATGAATAACAGAGGGGGATAATGTACATCCTTGTCTCACACCAGATTTAACATTAAACCATCTTCCTGTACTTCCTTCAATTCTAACTGCTGACTTACAACTAAAATAAAGACTAAGTATTGCTTGATATAATGCCCCATTGACACCATATAACTGTAGCATATTGAATAGCTTCTCTCTTGGCACCTTGTCATATGCCTTTTTCAGATCGACAAAACTTAAATATAGATCTTTGTTACATTCCCATGCTTTCTCGACTATTTGTCGTAAAGTGAATATCTGATCCTGACAGCCTCTATTTGGCCTGAATCCAGCTTGTTCTTCACCAAGCTTTTCTTCCACAATTCTTCTCAACCGTTTCTCAAGTATACTTGTATATATCTTGCCGGGAACACTCAGTAGGGAAATATCTCTGTAATTCTCGCATGCAGTTTTATTTCCCTTTTTTTTTTATATATTGGAGCTACTATGAGAGCTCTACTCCAATCATCGGGAATTCGTCCCTCTGTCCAGGCCTTCTGAACTATGCAGTGCAGCCACTGTAAGACTTATACCACCATACTTCAGCATTTCTGGTCGAATATCACCTACTCCTGATGCCTTTCCACATTTCAAGCCTTTGATGGCTTTTTCTACTTCAAGTATGGATATGTATTCCTGACTGCATGCCTGGTCAGTGTTTTTTATCACTGTGCTGTTATCACTGCTTGTTTCATTTAGCAGTTTTTCAAAGTAATTATGCGATACTTCAAGGATATCTTTTTTTCCTGTTTTCATGTCACCTTTATCATCTCTAATTCCTTTTACAGCACTCTTTCCTCCATTCCTAAGCTTCTTCAACAACCTCCAGAATATTTTGCCACCTTCTTGATATTTATTTTCTATATTCTTGCCAAAGTCCTCCCATGACTTTTGTTTAGCTAGTTTTACACACTGTTTAGCTTTCTTACATTTGTCTCTGTATTCTGTAAGAGTAAAAGCTGACTTATTTGCCAGGAACTTTTGATATGCTTACTTCTTTTCCTTCACTGCCTCTTTAACTTCCTGTGTCCACCAGGGAGTTCTGATTTTTTTATCCTTGCACACAACCTCACCACATGCCTCTCTAGCAGAATCAATCAATGTTTTCTTCAGAGTTTGCCTCTGAATCTCCAAGGTTTGATTCCTGTTCTCAAACTCTTTCATTTTCTTTTCAATAATCTTTCTCTATTTTAGTCTACAGTTCACATCTGAGAGCTGCTCAACTTTTATTTGCTTTAAAACTTTCTTACATGTTATTCTTTTCAATATGAAATTCAATTTTATCCTGCTCAAAACTAAATAGTGATCACTTCCAATTTCAAATCCTATGTACACTCTGGTGTTCTGCACCAGGGAGAGAACATCACTATCAACAATAACATAGTCAATGAGACTTTTCTTATTCCTAGCCTCTTCTCTCCATGTGAATTTGTGCACATTTTTATGTTGGAACATGGTGTTAGTAATAACCAGTCCATGTCCTGATCAGAAATCCAACAGATATTTGCCATTATTATTAGCTTTGCTCTTTTCTCCAAATTTTCCCAAAATATTTTTGTATGTCTCACAATCATTTCCTACTCTGCTATTTAGATCGCCAACAAGGACCAACTTTTCCTTTTTCATTGTGTCAGTTGCTTTTTTCTAAAGCGTCAAAAAATTCCTCCACTTCTACCTTAGTAGAACCTTCTGTGGGACCATAGGCACAAATAAGTCTCATTGTCCAGTTCCCCATTCTCATATTTGTCCACATTACTCTACTTGAGACTGACTGCCATTAAATAAGATTAGCCTCGTATTGTTGAATACTATGGCTACTCCTTCTTTTCCTTGATTGTCATTGCCTGAATATAACATTTTGTATTTATTGCTCAGAAAGATCTCACTAGTTTTGGTCTTTTTTCTTTCAGTCACCCCTATTACGTCGATCTGGTACTTATCTAATTCCTCAGCTAGCTCCATTTCTTTGCCATTCAGGCTTCTTACGTTGATAGTACCGATCTTTAACTCTGGTGATGTTGAGTTGGGGTTTGTTTTCAGATTTGTTCCAGTAGCTGACTTTTTGCTGTTCGCACTGGTTCCCTGGCGAAAACAACGGGGGGGCCTTGTTTAACCGGGCGACGCCCCAGTCGGCATGAAATTTTGTCATGTTGTACCATCGTTTTTTATTTTGGTTTAACCAATAAGAATACAATTTGGTCAGCTAAATCCCAAATTGCCAGCCCATCCTTGTTCGTTCAGTATCAAAATAGATACCCAACAGGGTGCACCACGAGAAGGTGAGGATTGGACATTAGGTCAGAAGCTCTGGTCGGTTCTCCGCATTCCTTTAAAGGCTATGTGGAGGTCTCCTCTCAGTTATACAGCTTTGACCCTTAAGCAACCCATTTACTCTTTTACTCTTTTATAAGTTTATTTAATTATTATTATTTTTTAATTATTTAATTATTTAAATTTAATTATTAAATAATTATTTAATTATTCAATTATAATAATTGAAACAAATAAAAATTAATTAAAAAAAATATTTTTAAAATAAAATATATATACAGGGGGTCCTCAAGTTATGTCGGAGATCTGTTCTTACGGACCGACGTAAGGCGATTTTCGATGCAAGTCGGAATTACCATAGTCTAAGTTACTTACCTAACCTAAAGCACCCTAAAGTCATACATATCAAGAAACAGAACTAGGCCATAGGAAAATGGAAGGGAGAACATAATTACTGTATAGTACAGAAAAATTACAAAAATGAAACTGTACTACGTTTTTTCGTAATCACAGTCAATTTCATGGGCACCAATCCTTTCATGTGTTCAAGGATGGGAACTTTATCCTTGATAATAGTCCCGACTGTGGTACGACTTAAGTTCAATGCGGCCGATGTTCGTTGGCGTTTCTCCCTTTTTTTGTCCTTTTAATAATGTCTAATTTCACTTCTAATATAATGGCTTTCCTGTTCTTTGACACATACTGCCATCGGAAGAGCTGCCTTACGTTTGGGAGCCATATTGAAGGGTATAAAGTCACAAAAACAAAAAAAAACACAAACACAAAAGTGAGAGAGCGGATGTAAACAAAGCACACGGTACCCAAGCTACGCAACCTCTCCCAAACAAACGCCGTGTAACAGCGTATTCCTCCACTGCGCTCACAAACAAGTTCGCCTGCGACGTTTGAATTTTACTGTCATGCTGCTTCAAGTTGAAATTTATTTTTAAAATTATTTATGGGATTACTGCTGTAAAGTCGAAAAGACGCATGTCGAGGATGATGTAGATCGAAGACCCCCTGTATGTGTATACAATTATATGTTAGGAAAGATTTGCTGCTTTATAAAGTACTATCTCCCACAAGGGGGGAAAGACGTAGACCATTGGATCTATTTAGGTTAGGGCAGTGAAGCAATGTTTCATATGTTTCTTTGTGTAGCTGTTCCATTAGGAACTGACTTTTGTCTTGTTCCACTGAATTTTCGACCGTTAGATTTTTCTGACGGTCGAAAAGCCACACAGATATCTAGTGGTTTTAGCACCTTAGCTATGCATTCACTAACCCTTGTACATAGGGGGATAGGTATACGTGTAGGTTCTTCTGTACTTGAAGAGAATGCTGGAGTAGGATTACTTAAAGCTCTTTTTATGAAGGACTTCTTACAGACATTGGATATGAAGGAGAAATTAATATGCAGTAATTCTTTTTGTAAAAGTTCTTCTGAAGAACAAAAGGAGTGGACTCTATGAACTAGTGTTTTTATAGTACATGCCTTTTGACTGGCTTTTCGACCGTCAGAAAAATCTCCACATTCCTAATGTCTCCAAAGGACAAGCTACCACATCTCAGCTATCCAGGTGTCTACCAGATTCCCTGCTCATGTGGGTTATCATATTTCGGACAAACAGGAAGATCTGCTCAGGTCCAGTTAGAAGAATACCAGTCATATATCCAGTACCTTGAACCCGAACAGTCTGGACTTATAGAACATGCCATGAACACAAGACAAAAGAGTTCAGTGGAACAAGACAAAAGTCGGTTCCTAACGGAATGGCTACACAAAGAAACATTACTTCACTCCCCTAACCTAAACAGATCCAACGGTCTAAGTCTTTCCCCCTTCTGGGAGATAGTACTTTATAAAGCAGCAAATCTTTCCTAACATATAATTGTATACACATATATATATTTAATTATAATTTTTTTTTAATTTTTTTAATTACTTTTAAATTATTTAATTATTATTTAATAATTAAAAAAAATTAAATAAATTTAGGAAATTTAACCTTAGCTACTTAGGTGGCGCTTTTGAATATAACAGTTATTGTTTAATTAGCCTTGTACCTGTACTGATGATGCCTGTGATACTTAGGTGAAAATTCTACGAATAAAGAATAAATGACGTCAGTTAATTCCATCATTATAATAGTTAGTAATATGTGAATGACAGTTGCCCAACATCCAATCATAGGCCATGTAAAAATTCATTAAACTAGCACTTCTTCCATTTCTTCTACCTAAACTCTCTATTACAGCTTTTCTCACTTAGTGTTCTCCAAGGATAACTTCCAGCTCCATAAAAAAGAATAAACAAGTTCCTATTTGCTTCTTAAAATGACAGAATCTACAACCTCTTGTGTGCAAAACTGATTAAAAGAGGCAGAAACATAAAAATTCAGAATGAAATGCTTAAATATGGAAGTAAAGCATTTGAGCATCTACAATGCATAATTGAATTAATGAGTCAAAATATTTCAATAATGGCTTACTTTTATATGATCCAATATAGCTGTGGCAATAGTCATATGCATGTCAATAAGTCTTTTTTTCTCTAATAATTCTGGAAGTGAACTAAACAAAAAAATTTAGAATTAAATATAAAAGTATGATATTTAAAGCAATTTGAAACACATCTTCAATTTATATTCCACTGAATTCATATTAAATGCTTGACTTCATACCAAATTTTAATCAATAACTTTCATCACAAATTCAAACATTATTTGTTGCTGTGTGGAGAAATCAAAATAAAGAATATGTCTATATGTGATAAACTGACACAATATTTAAATTACAAAATGATGTATTTGCATACAGTCTTGTAGCAAGTATTGACACCAAATGAAATAAACACTGTGCTAATTACTGTACTTCCACAATAATAATTAACCATTCTTCCACATTCTTCAAAACATAAAACCATGCAGTTACTGATGAAGACTGATACACAGTTGTTTCCAACTTAAAAAGAATCAATTTCTCATCTTCCTTTTTCATTCCATCTACCTCAATTTCTTGGAACTGCCTGTCCTATATCTTTTCCCCAAAAGATTATGACCTCCAGCAGTTTCAACAATACATCAATTGATGTGTTTTTGAACAGCTCTCAATAGCTTTTCATAACAGCGCTGTGTTCTCTCATATGTGGTGAGGTAATAAAATAAAATAAAATAAACAATAATAACAAAATTACCCCATGATATTATTGTGTTATCAGTTTTATAACTTCTCGGTACACATATATAAATAACAAAATTCCAAGTTAAAGTCTTTGTATACCAAATACCTCAGCAAAGTATAAATTGGTAGATAAGCTTTAGTCATAATGTAGTATGACTAAAGCTTATATGTAGTGTTGCTTAATTATCTGATCTTCAAATAGAAAACTTTTAATTAACTGACTGTTCAATGAATTAGCATTTCAATCAACTTTCATATAGCACTGTGTGAATGCATTTTCAAGCTAATACTGTCACTGGATAATTGAGAGATCACTACTACTGCTAGTCCTTGGCATGTGCATATACTAAAGTGTGCAGAATGCTAAAAGATGATAGTGGTTTATTTATTTAGTGTATGGCTCACACACATGAAAAGTTACATTACATTAATTCTTAATATATATGGACATAGTAATAGACATATGCACAATAATAAGACATAACACAGTCATAAAAGAGACACTCAAGAATAGGCTACAACTGTATGTCTAGGTTGATTATATAAAAATAAGAATATTTGTATTGTAATTAGTATTTGAATGTGAATGTCTGGAAGTAGTAGGTGAATGATTAAAAAAATACGTTCTCAACTTTCAGTGAAAGTTTAGCCTGTTGTTGTTGTTAAGGAAACATAATATCGTATATCTATTTCTTGCTTTAAACAAACTTTATTTTTATTACAGAGAGATCAAAGCTATGTGTATCAAAGTGTGCAGAATGCTAAAAGATGATAGTGGTTTATTTATTTAGCATATGGCTCACACACATGAAAAGTTACATTACATTAATTCTTAATATATATGGACATAGTAATAGACATATGCACAATAATAAGACATGATACAGTCATAAAAGAGACACTCAAGAATAGGCTACAACTGTATGTCTAGGTTGATTATCCAGTCAACTGCACTTGGTGTAGCATGGATGAAGTCTGACAGGTTTCTACTATATGCACGTTGGGCACATTCTGCTGTAATATGATTGTCTGGTGGGGTGATCCACAGTTGCACCTGGGTGAGGCAATCATGCCCCATTTGTAAAAGTGGTCTGCACATCTACCATGATTGGTGCGGATTTGGTTAAGGGTAGACCAAATTTTGAAAGGTAGGTCAAAACCCAAAGGCATCTGTGTTGGGTCCACTAATTCGTGGAAGACCCCTGTTGAAGTGTTACACCAGGATTCTTGCCACTTCTCCTTCATGTTGAAATTTGTCTCTGCAAGATTTTTTGCTGTTAAGATTGGAGGGTGCCTTTACTTTAGCCTGTTTATTTCCAGGGGTGGGATGTCTTCGTGGATTGGAAGATTTTCGATTTCCATAATTTTGCTGTATTCATGTAGAAGAAAGTTGGATCTGCGGATGTGTGGAGGTGGGATGTTACTTAGCACTGGGAGCCAGTAGGTTGGGGTTGATTTTACAGTTCCAGAAATAAGGCACATAATGGTGTTAAGCTCAGCATCAACCAAATACACATGGGTGCTGTTCAGCTATATGGGGGAGCAGTATTCAGCTGCAGATGATAGTGGTATCCACATGTGAAAGGATGCAGTTTTAAATACTAACACTTACAAGCAGTATCATTCAGTAGCACAGACATAATTAATTACTTAATTTACTTTTAATTAGTAAACTTCCAAATACAAAAAGGAGGTGTCATGTAATAACAATAATAATAATAACATAATATACTTATTGATGATGATGATGACATACTTATTGATATCCTTTGAATGACAGCCAAAAAAATGTACTGATTATTGTATGCAAATATAGTCTATTATTGTCACAAAAGTATGACATCACATTTTTTTGTTGACAGAGAATAACAATATTTTGTTGTGTGTGTGTGTGTGTGTATATATATATACACCCACACAGACAAGTAATCAATCAGTCAATCTCTCTCTCTCTCTCTATATATATATAGATAGATAGATAAAGAGAGAGAGAGTGTGAGTGATAAGTGGACTCCATCTCCGTGGCTTGCTTAGTTTGTCAACTCTTGTTTTCAAGTGATTTGAAGCTCATCAAAAGGATGCATAGTGTAAATGTTTAGTAATGAACATCTCTGAAGAGATCAAGTAGGTCAAAAATGCACTTGAAACTAAAAAGAGCAGTAAGAAATAGTAAAATTCAATTCATGTCAAGTTCTAAGGCAAATCAGGGCACATATATTACAAGCTCCATATGTACTAGCAAACTGCTATCATTTCAGACATTCATATTTATTTGTGTAAATATTAGTTTGCCTGCTAGTAAAATGGTAAATGTACATAAATTAAAGATACCAAGAAATTATATTCTTAGTTTAATCCCTTATCCAAGTATAAGCAATCAAAATTGGTGCATGAAGTATCTTGAAGATGCATATGTGGCAGTAGAAGACAGGTGATTATGACAAGCTTAGGAGGCAGCTAGAAGCAGTATCAGACTGTAACCCAATGTCAGGAGGATTAATCAAATGAGTCTGATGGATGAGTAGTATCATTAAACAGGAACTGCAAAAAAATGTTGCAAGGCATATAAGAAGAAAGGCGAACAGCAGGGAAAGCAAAATCAGATTATGAGAAGAAATTAGTTAAACAGGATAAAGGAAATCCCTCAAATTTATTTTATTGTGTGGCAAGTAAGAGGAAAAATGACTATTGAAGGATAACTAACAAATGCTGATTGTAATAAGGTGACAGAAGCAGACAAAATGGTTGAGTTCTGAGTGATGTGATAGGAAATGATGTGAGAAGTTGATGATTGGAGATACTTAGGATACTGCAGAATCTCAATGCAAATACTGCCTTGGAATTAGATGGCATATCAGCCTACATTCTACAAGAATGTGCACGGGAACTAGCAATGCTTCTGAAGAGGCTGCTTAAGTCTCAGCTCTAGCAAAATTCCATGGCAGTGGAAGGAGGGCAAAATAATCTCTATGCACAAAGGAGGTTCTAAGACTGCAGTAACAAATTATAGACTAGTCAGTAATCTCAAGAGTATTACAAGTACTGGAAACATTGGTTAAAGAGGGAGAGAGAATTCAGGAATGGTTGGATGAGCTAGACAAACTGTGCTCTAATGTATCATTTTAGAAGTGATTTTACCCAACCCACAGCAACAAAAGTAAGTACAGCAATAGTTCTCAAAGGATTGAAGAATGCTAAAACAACCACAAGTACCCCAAACATTTCAAAAAAAAAAGTTTTCCTGTATTCTAATATCAGCCATAGTAAGTGCTACCAGACCATGGCCGAGCAACAATAGAATACTTCAAATCTCGCTATCTCAGACAGATATCTAGAAGCTTTAAAATGCCAAAGATGCAAACTAGACATTTCAGGAAAAAAAAAGTTTTCTATATGATTTTTGTTGCTAGTGGACTTATACCAATTGTGCCGAAATCAACACTGAAACTCCCCAGGCAGACATTTTCTGTCTTCTCTGCCTCCCTACCATTAAATAGTTCTTAAACCTGAGGAAATGCATGGGCACCCTGGTATAGTGCCTTATCATGCCTTCTCCAGGAAAATCAATGCAATTGAAAAAAAAAAAAAAGGAAAAAAGCTTGAAATAATTCACAATCAGCATTTCGAAGCTAACATGCCTACTGCCAACAACACCAGCATGCTCTGTGATCTTACTGTCTTGTTAGTTCAAAACATGATTAAGTCAAAAAAACAAAAAGTATAATGCCATCATTCTGAATTTCCATTTGAAGTTGATTCAACATATGCAGGCTTGCTGACAAATGGAGAGAGAGAGAGGTCGTATGTCTTGCATGTCAATGATTGTTTTAGCCTTTCAATTATTCTTAGAGTTGTATTTAATAATTTTGCTATATTGTTCTTGAACTTCAACTTTATATCTAACAACTAAAAGATTCCTAGTTTGATCAGTTTCTTCTAGCATAATCCTACCAAAATAATATTTCACTGAATATCTAATTACACCAATTATCTTTTCTTTTTTCAAAAGGCAGTGGGGAATGCAATTTGGTTGGCAACATAACTGATTTGTTCACTATCCAGTTAGATACCTACTAACAGGAAAAACTAAAAAGTGAGAATTAGGCATTAGGTGAGCAGCCTCAGTTGGCTGTCTGCATTCCTTAAAAGCCTATGATATTTGGAGGTCTAATCCCATACATCCCTTGATTCTTAAATGAGTCCTAATAATAATAATAATAATTATATAATACTAAATATCCAAAATAACATATGAATTACATGATATATGATTACAATAGGAATCTTATTTAGTTGTTAGCTATTCAAGGTTTCAAATACTTTTAAATATATTTGCCAACTACTAATACAAAACTCTGCAATGCATGGGAGGGAGAATAAACGAAGGATGAATTAATGTGTTCTGGGTTGTGTGAGCAATCATTTTCCAATGTTCAAGAAGACAGTTAACCATATGAATAACCTCTTTTGGGTATTGAGAAGGGGAGCAATCGTTTCCTCATAAATTCACACAGGAAATGTTGCACTATAAAGTATTTTTCTTGTCCCTATGGGTTTTGTGAGCATCTTCAGTAAAACTATTGAAGGACCAGGGTGTCCAGAGATATGAGATTCTAAGAAAATTAGGGAATCAATAACAGAATGATATTAAAAATGAAAATACTAGAAAGGAACTTGACATTATTAGCATTCGAGAATGTGTAAGAAGTTAATCTAAATTTCCTTGATATCATGAAGACCAAAATATTAAATCAACCAGAAGCTAGTAATAATGCAGACTTAATCTGGGAGTACTATTATAGTGTTCTGTATATTCCTCAAGGATGCGTATATATGTGTGTGTGTGTGTGTGTATATATATATCAGGAATTTGACAATGCTGCTAAATAGCAGCATCGTCAAAGCTGTGTACCTCCAAACTCATTTAATTTTAAAGAAACTTGGAAATAACAAATTTATTGGATATTATACCATACTAAATGTCTTCATATCCAAAATAAACAATTTTATTTTATTTTTTTATTTTTTATTTCAAGCCTACAATTCATTAATTGTTCTGTAGGTCTAAAACTTTGGGATAAAAAATAATTGGCTACCTTTCTTTCCAAAGATTATTTTTAAACACAAAGGAACAAAAGTAAATGCCTTTTACCTAACAGCTGATGTCAGCTTGGCAGTATTATCAGATACCATACTGATTGCCTCATCTGTATTGTCCCCTTCTAAACCCTGAAAGATATCCACATAAGTAAATAAACGAAACAATCAATAATTATGTTTTGGACATTAACCTGATGTTTATATATCAGAAGATTATAATGATTATATACACTGGATGAGATATATTTAAAACAAAAAAATGAAGAAAACAGTTTAAAAAGTTTTTTGTTTTTTTAAGTTTTTCTAATCAGTGATTTAACTTCCATCCATTAATATTACAATTGCAGCATGTCAATAAAACACTTTCTTATTCCATAAGACATGTGGCCAGACATGTGTTCGTCGATCATGTTGTTTATTTTTTAACGGTATATATTAGAACACAGAAACTAAGTAAATAATTAATTTATTAACTTATTGCTGATATTTCGCTGGTGTTATAACCAACATCTTCAGAGCACAAAAACACAGTTTGTCACAATACGCGAGACTATAACAACATGGTTTAATCAACGGACAGGTTAAACAAAATTGTAACAGCAACACAAAGACTAGAGTCCTGATTTTTGGCACCCTCTCTCTAAAAAAAAAAAAAAAAGGTACTAGTTTTTTCTTAAGATGACTGTCTCTCAGATTTTAGGCAAGTTAATACAGCCATATTTGTTGAGATTTGGAGTGTGTTTCAGGGCTTCTGTTGCCTTTAAGAACAATCTCTCTGACTTATAAGAGCTTCTGTGTAGTACTTTTGTGTTTTTCCAGTTGATCCTGTGTGCAGGGGTATCCAGAGCATGGTCTGCTAGGCCCGACTTGCCATAGTGATAATTCCGGACGTATCTTTTGTGTTCGCTGATGCGGATGTTCACAGTTCTTCCTGTTTGACTATAGTAGGCTTGATTACATGAGCAGGGTACTTGGTAGACTCCTGGATGTGATAAAGGGGGAATGCTGTCCTTGGGTGAGCGGATAAGGGTTGCTAATTTGCTACATGGTCTGAATGTAGTGCGTAGTTTATGTTTATTAAGAATTCTTGAAATCTTTTCGGATGTGCCTTTAATGTATGGGATAGTGACTGTTTTGTTGTAGTTCTCCGTGGTGGATGGTGGGAGGGGTTTCTTAGGAGCGTTTAGTATTTTGTTTATCTTATGTGGATTATTGGTCACTATGTGGATTACTGGCTCACTTACACCACACCTTCTTGGCCATTGGCCAAGAAGGTGTGGTGTAAGTGAGCCAGTTCAGCAGCAAGAGCATTGTCATTGGAACAGATTGCTCTCGCTCTACAGGTTAGCGTTTTTAAAATGCCATATTGTTGAGAAGGATGATGGTGTGATTATTTGTGTAAAAACTGAAAATGATAGGGAACCATCTGGAAGGCGTGTGATAAGTTTATCCAGGAAGGGCAGACAGTTATTAGCTTCCAGTTCCATTGTAAAGTGGATTTTTGAATTTTGGCTATTTAATTGCACTAAGAATGTTTCCAATGTCTCTGGGCCATGTGGCCAAATAGCAAGCACATCATCAACATAGCGTAGCCAAAGTGTTGGTTTGAGAGTGGCTGTATTGATTGTTAGTTTTTCCAGGTGTTCCATGTAAAAGTTGGCTGGGGGGAGCCCATGGCTGTCCCATCTATTTGTTTGTATATTTTCCCTTTCCATGTGAAATATCCTGCATGTATTGTGAATTTGAATAGTTCAAATATATATGAGGGGGGAAGTGTGACTTCAGTAGATTGAGGGTTTCTATTAGTGGTACATTTGTGAATAGTGAGGTGATATCAAAGCTTACTATTAAGTCTGGGCTTTTTAGGGTAAGGTGTTGTAAGATGCTTTTTAGGTGGGCTGAATTTTTGACAAAGGAGGGAGAATTGTTTGTGAGAGTGGCTAGTAGCTTCGCTAAATGTCTAGCCAGTTTGTATGTGGGACTATTTATACTGTCCACAATTGGGTGTAAGGGTGTACCTTGTTTGTGAATTTTTGGTGCTCCATAGATCCTAGGTGTTTTAACATGGAAGGGCTTGAGTTTGTTAACTGTGTTTTTGGGCCAGGAAGTGACTTTTTTCAATAATTTTCGTGCCTTATTCTTTTGTGTGTTGGTGGAATTGCGATCTATTATTTTGTATGTTGACTGATCTTGTAACAGTGTGTACATTTTGTTTTCATAATCTGTTGTGTCCATCACCACGGTTGCATTTCCTTTGTCTGCTTTTGTTATGATAATCTGGCTGTTGTTCTGTAGCTCTTTTATAGCAATGATTTTCTTATGTGGGATATTATTTCTGGGAGGCTTGGACTTGATTAGGATGTTGGCCACATCTAAACATATGTTGTTGGCTATTGTTGGAGGCAGGTCGTATATTCCTCGTTCAATTCCACTCACACAGGAAGATACATTCAACAATATGGCATCATTAAAACTCTAACCAATACAGCTTATAATCTTTGTTCCAGTGGAATCTCTCAACTGAACTCAACCATATACACAATACCTTCCTATCCAATGGCTACAATGATTACAGAATTTAAAAAATAATCAGCTTCTTCCCCATTCCTCAGCAATGGCTTGAAGGATTTCAGAAATGCCACCACCATCCCCATGTCCATGGCACATTGGAAAAAATACCCAGGTCTTTAAAAAAGTGGGTGTGCAACAGATAGGTTCTCGTTCCTGCACCCTGTGAGTACCCATTAGGGGAAGCTAAAGCTGCTACCAACCAAACGTAAGTGATCGAACTAAAATGCTCCCATATTCCTGCCCTAAAGGATCCCACCTGGGACCAGGCCTAAAAATAATATAATTTAATATTGAAGGTTTCTCCAATGTCAAGCTAGATCTCATTGCAAATATCTGCAGAGATAACTGTGATGTGCTCTGTCTGCAAAAAAATTCACAGAGGGGGAAAGGCCCCACCAGACCATACATCCATGGCATGAAACTCAAAGAGATACCCCATGATAAATAGTAGTGCAATATTTACTAAAGAAAACTTAATTCTGTCATCCATTGACTCAACAAACAAACAACAGAAACAGTGAGATTATTGCAATTACATTTAAAAATATCTCAATCCCTTCAGTTTATAAACTGCCAGAAGAAACTTTCTCCTTCCCCTCCTCTCAATAATAATGCATATATGACCAATGTCATATTAGGTGACTTTGATTAACTGGGATTATATAAAGTCCAATGAAGATGGAGAACTTATTGAAAAATGGGCTGAAAACTTTTCTCTAAACCTGATACATAATCAAAAACTCCCTGCATCTTTCAATAGTAGCAGATGGAAGTGGGGATATAACCCCAACCTCATATTTGTTAGCTCAAAAATATCCAACACTTGTGTTAAAAAGGTCTTAAATCCCATTCCACATACTCAACATAGACCTATAATGCCTCAATTCAACCCAGCCATTATGCCTAACACAGTCCCTTACAGATGACAATTTAATTTCGAAAAAGCTAATTGGAAGGGTTCTTGGAAGATCTTGACTGCTCCACAGGGCCAGTCCCTCCAAACCCTCAAGAGTATCCCCAATTCATAAAAATACTGAGGAAAATCTCCACCAAACACATCCCTTGAGGATTCAACACAAACTACATTCCAGTGATATACAAGCCCGGTATGCTAATTACTTACAATTTTACAACACCAACCCCCTTCTCAGAGGAGACTATCCGTGCAGGACAAAAATTATGCTCCGAGTTGGCAGAGGAAAGGCGTTCCTCATGTAAAAAAGAAACAGAAGACCTTGATATGTCTCATGGTAGCAGAAAGGCATGGAACTTTATCAACAGAATTAGGAAAGATTTCACAAAGCCATATGAATATCCACAGGTAACAGCTAATCAAATTGCTCACCAGCTGCTGCTGAATGGAAAATTCCCTAAAAAGCACCCAAAAAATAAGATAATTAGAACCCCAAGTGAGGAACAAAATATGATTAACTCAGATTTCACAATCACTGTACTCAATGCTGCCATAAACCTATTAAAACCCAGAAAATCTACAGGCCTTAATGATATCTGTAATGAACAAATTAAACATTCTGGACCCAGGATTAAAGAGTGGTGATTAGATGTATACAATACTTGCCTCAGAACCCTAAGGATACCAACTATCTGGAGGCATGCTAAAGTAGTGGGCTTTCTGAAACCAGGGGAAAACTCCAACCGAAGCAAAAAATTACAGACCTAAATCGCTACTCAGCAACCTCTTTAAACTCTACGAACGATTAATTTTGAATAGGCTACAACCACTAATCTAACCCCATCTTACTACTGAGTAGGATGGTTTTAGACCAGGCAAATCCTGTACATCACAAATTCTCAACCTCACTCAATATATATAAAGGAAATGGTTATGATGCATAACCTCTAATACAGAACATTCCTGGAATCCAATCTACCTCAGTGTGACTCTCGATTGTACTCTTTCATATAAAACACACATAGAAAAAGCAAAAGTTAATGCAAGAAACAACATACAAACAAAGCTTGCTTCCTCCAAATGGGAGTGCAGACCACAACACACTGAGATCTTCTGCCTTGGCCCTTTGCTATTCTTCTGCTGAATATGCTTGTCCTATATGGTTCAGATACTGCCATGTTGAAAAACTTGACCAAGCATTGAATGAAAGATGCTGTTTAATTACAGGATGTCTGAAACCAACACCACTAAGTGACCTGTATACTTTGGCTGGTATTGCACCCCCTTTGATTCGAAGATCTGCATTCTCAGCTGATGAAAGAAGCAGACAAATGAATGATGAGTGCCACCCACTATTTGGCTAGACTACAGTGCTCCAAGCCTAAGATCCTGACACAGCTTCCTAGCAACCACTGAACCACCTAAAAACCGTCCAGAGACAAGACTTCAACAATGGCTTGCACTATACCCTGAGAATAATACTGGTATTCCAACAGCCAAACATCTTCCAGGTGATGCCCACTTGGAATGGAATACTTGGAAAAGCTTCAACAGACCACAAACAACATGATGCTGCAAACAAAACCTCATAAAATGGGGCTGCCTCACTGGACCAGATAATTACAAGTGTGGAACAACCCAGTCCATGGAACACCTTCTTTCTTGCCCCCTTCTTCAATCACCTTGCACAATAGAGGACCTTATACACTTATATCCTGTATATAACTCATGTATAGTTTCTTTTTCCTTCATATTTTACTTATTATTCCCTGTATAATTTACCTACTAAATTTAAGCTGTCCTCATTTGTAGTGCATCCTAATTTGTTGTAAATAATGTTGTACCAATTATTTACTACTGTACCACTTGTGTTTGAATATGAAATAAATAAATTAAAAAAGTACAACCTCTAGACAGCTTTTAAGCCCTGATGGAAACTTGCTACTCTTATCTGTTCTACCAAAGATCAGCTCCATCCTCTCTCAGTACCTGGAGTTTATAAAGTACCCTGTTCCTGCAAGTTAGCTTACTTCGGACAGACAGACAGGTAGATCAGCCACTATCAATTTAGATGAACACAAATTGTATAATCTGCAATCATGACTATGGTCAATCTGGCCTTGCAGACCATACAATGAATATAATTCACAGGATCTTCTGGAAGAAAACCACCATGTTCCACCATAGCAAATTTAAAAAGGAAAGACTCTGGAATCTGCAGTGCCACTCAGAAATAAACCTAATTTAAAGAAATATGGATGCATAAAACTTTCCAAAATTTGGGAAACAATGATTGTCAGAGGTCCTGGTTTACATCCTTAGGTTGTTTACAAATACCCATAGAGGACGCAGCACCTTAAAAGTATTGCATTGTCTTTGTTTGTGTGTTACAAGTGTTATTTGTACTCCTGAAGATGAAATATTGGAAGCATTAAAATTAGTTTTTAATCCTTTCCTAGTGCTGTCAATACTCCATTAAACCCCCTACCAGCACTTAAGCCTTAACACATGGGTAATCTGTTCCATTCATCCACAATTCTCCATGTAAAAATCTATTCCTCACACTCCTCTTCTCCATGCTCACACAACTTCCAGGAATGGCCTATAGTTCTTCCATAGCAACCTTCCAATCTTTTTATAATCCCTGTATTAATCTCATAAAATCCCCCGAGTAATAGAGAATTTAAATGTCTCTATCATATTAACCTGATCCTCCTATCTACCAAACTCTGCAATACATGTTCCTTTAACCTCTCTCCATAGCAAACCTTCCAGTCTTGATATTGTCTTCATCACTTGGTCTCTGAATTCTTTTCAATGTTTCCACATCACAATGGAAACAAAGTGACCAAATCTGAGCACAATAGTCCAAGTGTGATCTGCCCAGTGCTTTATGCAGTGGCAAACCTCTTTATTCCTGTATCTTAGTGAACTTGAGATTACAGCAGCAATATGACGGCAACACTTGCAATATTCCCTCTAAACTTCAGTCAACTGCTAACCATGACTCACAGATCTTGAATCTCATCTCTTCCTGCAGTATAGTTTCATCAATTATAGTAGACAGCCTTGCATCTCTGAACTCCAAAATGCAACACCTTGCACTTATTAATATTAAAACTACAATCCCACTTATTTGTCCAAGCTAAGAGTCTATTCAAATATTCTTGAAGGGAATTAACATCAGCAGTGCATCTTATAATTTTCCCAAACTTTGCATCATCAGCAAACAACTGAAGATCCCCATTCAATCCCGTGATATCATTTACAAACAAGTAAAACAGTAGTGGCCCAAGAACAGAACACTAAGGCATAGTCTAGTGGTGATCCTCCTTTTTGAAGACACTGCTCGATCGTACACAACTTGCTAATATTGTTCAGAGTGCTAATCTCCAATCTGTCTAATCAATATACAGGTAACCCTCGTATAATGCAGATGTCAGGTTCCATAGAAATTCTGCATTATATAAATTGCATTATGTAAGACCCAATCACATAATGACATAATGAAAAAAAGTAGTGTTATGTTCCGAAATCGTTTTTTTTTTTTTAAATTATATAAACAACAATGACATATCCAACAAAAATGTATTTTTATTTAATTCAGGTAATTCATGTAAGTTAAGAAAACATATAAACTATGTGTTTATATGTTTTCTTATAAACATATCAAATACATAGTATAAAATTATAAAATTTACAAATTGTATGTAACCTTCATTGCACATAATGCATAAATATTTTAGGCAAAATAAAATAAAGTCTTTCATAGAACAAGGATTTCAGGATCAGTTAATAAACATTAGTTTTGTCATATAATCACCTGATGCATTACTGCAAAACAGTAGAGTAATTCTATCTTTGGAAACTTTGAATCCAGGAGCTAATCTTTCATTTTTCGAAATATAGGTGTGTCTTTGCATTTTTTCCCCAATATAACTCAGATTCATCTGCACTATAAACATTTATAGTGCAGATAAATGTTTATAAACTATGACAGCATTTATGTTTAACAAGATTTCCATCCAAAGCAATTTTCTTTTGAGTGCAATCTTCTATCCAAATCATTAGAGATTTCTCCATTTTTTTCCCATTAGAATATCGCATATACAAGCAACATGCTTTGCACTTATCATTGACCCAGCAATAAACACTTTCTCAGATATTATGTTCATTTTGTTTGATTGTTCGAATTGTTGATTTGTTTAAATTCAAACTCCATGCAGCAACTCCAGGTGTTTTTCTCCATTTTTCCAATCCATGATTTTAATTTTTTCTTCGAGAGAAATGAATTTTCTCTTGTATGTTTGTTTTTCCCTTTCGTTGCGATTTGTGGTCCTTAATATAAAAATTATTTTTTTTTACATAAAAAAAGCATTACATATTATGTATGTAACTCACCAAAAAATAAAGTGCTCAGCTTGAGATTAACACACTTATGATTTCTAATGCTCTTTAGTGGCAGAAAAACGAAGATAATTATCAACAATAAACACTTTACACAGTAAACAATTGATGTACGTGCATATTTCCCCCAATATAAATTCGCAAATTTAACAAAGATAAAATTTGATTTTTACGTCACAAAGTGAAAAATATATGAAAAGATAATGGATCACTACAATTTGTAGACTGTGTTTTTATCGAAACTGCGTTGCATAAGTACCACGTTGAACAAGGGTTACTACAATTCGTAGATAGCATTATATCGAAACCGTATTATATGAGGGTTACCTGTACTATCCATTCTCATCCTCTGAAGTTTGTGCACCAGCTTATCATGAGGTAATCTATCAAAAGCTTTTGCAAAAACCAAGAGTGGCTGTATATGAATCTCCCTTATTCAACACATTTGTCACCTTATAAAATGTAAGCAGATTACTAAAACAAGACTTGCCATTCACAAACCCATGGTGATCATCGTAGAAAATCTTATGCCTGTCTATTAATCCAATCAACTCAGTCCACCAACAAATTGGGCCATCCCAGGTCTACAAATCAGTGATACCATACTGAGATGGAAGTGTAGGGAGTCAATTGTAAGTGTTACTTGCAATGGATGACCCACCACACTCACTGAAATGACTGTAGGGTGCTACTAAGGATAATATGTAAAAACCATAATTCTTCGTCTGACACACTGAATGTGGAGTTCCGAGTATCGAATGGAACATGAATCTTCATAAAAACATTCAGAACCTCCTATTCTAGAACCATATTATGGAAAGGTACTATTTTGTCTTCTTTCCACTCCTTAGGAACCTTCCCCACTGCAAGACTTTCAATAAAATAACCAGGTCAAGGGCCTGGCTAACTCTTTTGCACATTCTTTAAACATAAGTGGGGATATGTCTCTACTGAGCATATGGATGGGTGTGATGAATTTTTTATAAGAGTGTGTAACAACAACTATGAAATTTGGAGGTGGCAGTGCCAGCCTGGTTGGCCAAGTGGTTAGCATATATGCTCTCCAGCCAAAGTGCTGCGGATTCGAATCCTGCCATGGGCACGTGTGATTGTCTGTGAAAATACTAGTGATGGTGGTGGGAGGCAGATGGTATTGGTGCAGTTGCGGTTCGTTGTAGTTGGAGACAGAGAGTTGCAGAATAGGTGCCTTCCCTCGATGAGTCTTTGGTCTCCCTGGAGGTATCAGGTAATAATTATAATAATAACATGTCATACATTCCCACAGCCTTATTAATATCTACACCCAACCAACACCCCCCTAAATCCACTTCTCATTGTTTCACCTCCATCCATCAGCTGAGTGGACATAAGATGCCATAATGTTCCACACTAGTCCTTGCCAGGTGGTTCTGTCATATGCCTTTCTGGAAACATCAAATCTCTGAAGATCAGTTACTTCAGGCATACCATCCATCCATCCATCACACTGAAAGTGTACCCCTTCCTCTTTTTCCAGGATCTTTACCTTCTATTATTTGTTTGAGAAGTCCTCCTTTCATCCTTTCAATATGTCCAAAGTATTTCAGTTTTCTATTGTCAATATCTTTAAGAGCCTTAAAGTTCTGCCAATCTTTTCCAGCACATCCATTTGACCACCTTTCAGTATATGATATCCTCAACAGCCTTCTGTAACACATCTCAAAAGAACTATCATTTTCCTATCACACACTTCTTTAGGTTGCAGGTCTCACATCCATAAGTAGCTGTTGGAAAAACAGCTGCATCCAGAATCTTCAACATTGTTCCTGTGGACTTAGATCTATCCTTCCAGATTTTAGAGAAGTCTCTGACTTTTGTTTTACCCATTCCTAGTCTTCTTCTGATGTCATCTGTACAGCAATTCTTTACATTAATAACAGATCCCAGGTATTCAAACGTGATGACTTCCTCAATTTTT
The DNA here is from genome assembly GCF_054136105.1 of Typopeltis vanoorti. Classification (NCBI taxonomy): domain Eukaryota; kingdom Metazoa; phylum Arthropoda; class Arachnida; order Uropygi; family Thelyphonidae; genus Typopeltis; species Typopeltis vanoorti. The sequence goes on from NC_143566.1 coordinate 97,348,336, forward strand.
TCTCCATTAGGGAACATGTTTCTCAGGAGCTTACCTGTCTTTATTTCCTTTGAGAACCATAATCTTTGTCTTGCTAGGATTGAGATGAAGTCCTCTGTTCTTCCTTGTCATTACAAAGGAGTAACGTATCATCAGCATATCTCGATTACTGATTAATCCTCAATTTCCGTGTTAAACTTCCAATACTTCACACATGATGTCTTCACATCATAGATACTAAAGTGAGGAGAAAGTAGGCATCCTTGCTGACCTGAAACCAATCTGTTAATCCACCATCTGTTCTTACTGTGGCCTCCTGATTACTCTACAAGTTAGCTATCAACCCAATAATGTGTTGAAGGAAACCCATTAATTTCATTACTTCCCACATTTTCATATGTTGAATGAAGTCAGAAAGGTTTGGAGTAGTCTATAAAACATATTACCATACGGAGTCTAAATTCTTTATGCTTTTCAGTAATCTGCATAAGGCAAAGGATCTCTGGTACCCTTTCCATTCCTAAAACCTGCTTGTTCCTCAGTCCAATTTGAGGTAGAGATTTAATTCTATTTAGGATGATCTTATATACAAGAAGAGAGATGTGAAGGATTGTGTAGTGGTATGAAGATCAACTTCTTCCAAACTCTAGGCCATGATACTGTCTCCCATATCCTTGTAATCAAACCTATGAAACTCTTATCATTTCATTCCCTGTGGCCTTAACTTTTCTGGAATTCCACTGCACCTGGGGCCTTACTGTTGTTAAGCTGTTTAATTGTTCCTTCAACTTCATGCCTTAGTGGAGGAGGTTTCAAATCAAAATTTTCTTGGAAAGAAGGCATCTTCCAGTTTTCCTTATTCTCTCTACTGTACAGTTAATCATAGTAATCTTTCCATCTGTTTTTGATTTCTAGTTCTTCTGTTAGTACTGCTCCATTCCTGTCTTTGATGACATTCATTCTGAGCTTAATCTTGTGCTTTAGGTCACGAACTAAATGAAACATCATCATCAAATTCCTGCCATGTACCCTCAAGGGGTGTACAGGATATGATAGTACTATATGAAAAATTCACATCATTACAAACTTCCTAGCTACAATTTTCCTCCAGATCAGTCTGTTACTTATCAAGAATCCAATATTATCAGATCGTATATTTCTGTCTCTAAGGCACTTTGTACCATATCAATCCACCTATATCTTGGTCTACCTCTGGGTCGTTTTCCTGCCAAACTGGCAGAGAACACTTGTTTTGCTAATCTTTCCTTGCCCATTCTGTTTAGATGACCATACCACCTGAGATTAGCTCTGCTAACACGTTCCTGGATGATGACAATTTCAAGTTCTTTCCTAATATCCTCGTTTTTAATATGATATTGCCATTAATACCATCTGTTCACACCTCTAATGTTTCTCAGGATTCTCATATCTTTTCTTTGGTCAAGTGTTTTACTTCTGACCCAGCTCTCAGACCCATAAGTTAAAACTGGTTTGAACAATGTCTTGTATACAGCTAATTTAGTGTTCCGACTAATTTCTCTCTTATTCCATATGAATTTATTCAATTGACTTCCTACCATACCAGCTTTATTGATTCTGTTGTCTATTTCCATATTTAATTTACCATCTTCACTAAAAATCGTGTCTAAGTAGGTGAAACGTTTTACTTCTTCCACAGGTTCTCAGTTCACAACACAGTTGACATTTTTAACGGTTCTGGCTATTTTCATTGTCTTTGTCTTTTTATTGCTGACCTTCATACCATATCTATTACAACAGTTATTTAATTTAGTCAGGGAATCTTGCAGACTTGTAGTGGATTTATTGATAATATAACATCGTCCGCATAAAGCAAAGAGCGGACATTAACATATCCAATTTTGATATCATGTTTAATACTACTTTCCTTCATAATGTGATTCATATAGATTTACAATACTGCTGATTTACTCCTCAAATAAAGACAAAGTATTGCTTGATATAATGCACCATTGACACCATATAACTGTAGCGTATTGAATAGCTTCTCTCTTGGCACCTTCTCATATGCCTTTTCCAGATCTACAAAACTTAAATAGAGATCTTTGTTATATTCCTATGATTTCTCAACTATTTGTCATAAAGTGAAGATCTGATCCTGACAGTCTCTATATGGCCTGAATCCAGCTTGTTCTTCACCAAGCTTTTCTTCCACCATTCTTCTCAACTGTTTATCCAGTATACTTGCATATATCTTACCAGGAACACTTAGTAGTGAAATACCTCTATAATTCTCACATTCATTTTTATTTCACTTTTTATATATGGGTACTATTAGAGCTCTACTCCAATCATCGGGAATTCGTCCCTCTGTCCAGGCTTTCTGAACTATGCAGTGCAGCCACTGTAAGACTCTTATACCACCATACTTCAGCATTTTTCTTATCATCTACTCTTGCTGCCTTTCCACATTTCAAGCCTTTGATGGCTTTTTCTTCTTCAAGTATGGATATGTATTCCTGACTGCATGCCTGTTGAGTGTTTTTTTACCACTGTGCTATCACTGTTTGTTTCATTTAACAATTTTTCGAAGTAATTACTCTGTACTTCAAGGATATCTTTTTCTCCCGTTTTCATGTCACCTTTATCATCTCTAACTCCTTTTACAGCACTCTTTCCTCCATTTCTAAGCTTCTTCAACAATCTCCAGAATATTTTGCCACCTTCTTGATATTTATTTTCTATGTTCTTGCCAAAGTCCTCCCATGACTTTGGTTTAGCTAGTTTTGCACAGTGTTTAGCTTTCTTACATTTGTTTCTGTATTCTCTAAGAGCACAAGCTGACTTATTTGCCAGGAACTTTTGATATGCTTTCTTCTTTTCCTTTACTACCTTCTTTAACTTCCTGTGTCCACCATGGAGTTCTGATTTTTCTATCCTTGCAGACAACCTCACCACATGCTTCTCTGGCTGAATCAATCAATGTTTTCTTCAGGGCTCAACTCTGAATCTCCAAGGTTTGGTTCCTGTCCTAAAACTCTTTTATTTTATCTTCAATAAGCATTGTATATTTTAGTCTACAGTTGACATCTGAGAGCTGCTCAACTTTTATTCCCTTTAAAATTTTCTTACATGGTATTCTTTTCAATATGAAATTCAATTTCATCCTGCTCAAGACTAAATAGTGATAACTTCCAATTTCAAATCCTCTGTACACTGTGGTGTCCTGCACCAGGGAGAAAATATCACTATCAACAATAACATAGTCAATGAGACTTTTCTTATGTTCTCTTTCAGTAAGTGATGATTTTAAATACTTTAAAGCAGCCCTTAGCATTATGGCAGAAGCAAAAAAAAAAAAAAAACGAAAGATTTATCTTTTCAAGAAAAGCAAAGAATTTTGGAGTGCTATGATAAGCCCAAAATGAGTCAGCATAGTGCAGCTGTACATTTAAAAATTTCACAACCACTCTTGTGTAAGATCTTAAAAAACAGATCAAACATTGAAACTTCAGCTCTTATTAATGAGAACATGGATCGGAAGACAGCCTGATCTGGTAAGGATAATCAAGTTGAATCAGCATTAAAAATTTGGTTTAGTAATATTTGTGAAAAGAATGCTTCGTTTAATGGGCCTTTGATTATTATTATCATTTATTATTATTACGGGAAACTCCAAGGAGTCCATAGACTCATCGAGTGAGGCCCTAACATCACGTCAAGAACAACTATTCGACATTCACACAGAATCTATCATACCTCATCTTGAACTCATTTACAGTCATGGTACCCACAACAGACTTTGGCAGCTTATTCCACTCATTTACCACTCTCCAAGTAAAAAACCTAGCTGTAACACCCCTGCTAACCACACTCTTGCCCAGCTTCCATGTATGGACCCTAGTCCTCCCATCACCAGTCCTCCTCAAAAATATCTTCTGAAATAATCTTATAGAAACCCTTCAGTAATTTGAATGTCTCAATCATATCACCCCTTTTCCACCTATCAACCAATTTCTGCAACCCACAAATCTTCAACCTGTTCTCATAAGGTTCATTCCATAGACTTGCTATCATCTTGGTCACTCGTCTCTGGATCCTCTCCACCTACTCCACATCCATAAAAAACCCTGGCGCCCATATCTGGGCACAGTAGTCCAGATGGGGCCTTATTAAGGTTCAATACAGAGGAACAAAACCTGTTTATCTCTGCTTGTTAAAGTATTTTTCAGCAACCAAGTGATTTGATGAGCTGATTTAGCCACTTTTGCGATGTGCCCCCTAAACTTCAACTCCCTATCCACCAACACTCCCAAATCCCTGGCCTCGTCAATCTCCTGGAGTACGGTTCCACCAATGTGATATACTGCTGCTAATCTTTTCACCCCAAAATGCATAACCTTACACTTTGCCACAATAAATTCACATTCATTCTCCTTAGCCCAGTCCTCCAAACTATCCAAATCATCTTGTAAAATTTTGACATCCTGTGAACTCATTATTGCTCTACCCAACTTTGCATCATCAGTAAACAAATGAACACTTCCTCTCAGATCATTTCCTATATCGTTAATGAACAAATTGAAAAGTAGTGGTCCAAGAACAGAACCCTGTGGCACACCACTAGTCACAGGCTGTCTTTTGGACTCTACTGCTGAATAAACCACTCTCTGATATCTCTCCATCAACCACCCTCTTACCCATCTCACCAACCCTATATCTATCCCCATATGCTGCAGTTTACTGATAAGAATTCCATGTGGTATCTTGTCAAAGACCTTAGCAAGGTCCAGTAGTATTACTGTAAACCCATTACCCCTATCCAGTTCAGCCGTCACTGTGTTATAAAACGTGAGCAAGTTACTGAGGCATGATCTACCCTTCACAAAACCATGCTGTCCCCCATACAGTATCCTATTTTCATCTATCCAATCCTGTATTTTCCACTTGACTATTTTCTCCAAGACCTTGACAACTATTCCTGATATGCTGATTGGTCGATAATTTACAACAGCAGTCTTGGAACCTCCTTTATGCAGTGGAACTATTTTCCCCTCTTTCCACTCCCTTGGGACTAACCCAGACTCGAGACTCAAATTAAACAAAATGGTCAAGGGCACTGACAATTCTTTAGCCGCTTAACGTACGACATGAGCTGGTATACCATCCAATCCCACAGATGTATCGACATTGAGGTTTTGTAATAGACTATTCACCACAATTCCCGTATAAGCCATTGGTTCTTTCATTCCTGCAATGTCACCGCCTGAATGATATACTCTTGCAAGGTGCTCGCTCAGTAATTCCACTATATAAAATGATTCGGTTATCTCCCTATCGGCATTCTCTAAAATCATTCTGCCATATACATTTTTTTCTTTTACTTGCAACATATCAAAAAAACTGTTTGGGATTCTTCTTAGCCTGCTTGGCTAATGTTCTTTCATAATCCGCTTTTGCTTTTCTTACCACACTTGTTACCCTTCTGGCCTGCGTTTTATACCGTTCATGTGCCTGTCAGTAACCTTTTTCCTTAAATTCCTGCCACAGTTGTTTCTTTTTTTGCAGCTCAAGCTTAATGGTGTTATTCATCCATTTAATCCCTACTTGATTTATTATTCGGACTCTAGGTACAAGTGTTCTTCAGCCATTGCCTCCTGCAAACACTTCTTAACTGCCTCCCTGTACTATCAACATTCAGCCCTTGCAGTTTTACATGCCATGGCACTAATTGTGGTCATATTCATTATAGCCAAATTCTCAGATGCAATTACTAGGTCAAGGACTCTCTGACCTCTAGTATTTTCCATTACATGCTGTCGCAGATAGTTATCCCTTAATAACTGCATAAAATCCAATTCCTTCCTCCCATGTGTCCTCTCCTCCTTCCAATCAATGTTACCATAGTTGAAATCTCCATAATAATTACCCTCCTTTCACTCATTTCTTCTATTTGCTTATGCACACTATCTCCACCATCTATTTCATCACCTGGTCTATATCAGCACCCAATTGTATATTTTGTTCTGCTAGCCTCAATCTCACACCAAATAGCCTCAATGTGCTCTATTCTCTATCCTGCAGTTCCACTTCTATTCTCTTTGGCTGCAGCTCATCAGCTGTCATCAATAACACTCCTCCCCCATTTTATTCTTCCTGTCACTCCTGAACACACTATACCCCTCACATTCAATCCCATTCGCTATATCATCTTCTGTCAGCCATGTTTCACTAATGCCAATAACCTGTGGCCTGGAAGTGCCAACCAAGGCCAAAAATTCTTCCTTCTTGTTCCTAATACTTCTGGCATTAGTATACATGAATTGCAGAAACCCATTTATCCCATCCCTATTTTGATGCCTTATACTAACTATCCCATTCTGATTTATTGTCCTTCCTACACACTCGGGTAAGAAGGACAAGCAGATTCAGGGAAACTAACTCTAGTTTCCCTGATTCTGCACATCCACTTCATTCAACAACACCTTTTCAAGTCTCCGCATACCAAATCCATTCAAATGCAAACCATCCATCTTATATAAATCATTTCACCCATCGAACTCATTCCACACATCCACAAATTCCACACCACTCCTCCTGCATTATCCGTGCATAAAGTCATTAGCAATTCTGGCCCTCCTTCTATACTCTTCACTGTCATACCGGGGCAACAGACTCACCATCCTAACTTCCTCACTCTTCTCTTTTGCTACCTCAAGTAATTCCTTCAAATCCTCTTTTTTAGCCATTTTGTCTTCTTTCAAATCATTTGTTCCTGCTACTACTATCAATTCTTTCACCCTCCGCTTTTGCACTCTAATAGACTCACTTACATCCTTAATGTTCCCACCAGGTTGGTACGATTTAGTTAAACTCACATCTATCACAACTCTTACTAAAGAATCTGCATAGAACACTAGCTCTTTCATTTTGTTTACACTCACGATCATACTCTTATTTTTCTTATCATACTTTTGCCATTTATTAGTTGGTACGCTTGGTAAACATTTTTGCCAACGTTCCAGCTGCCGATTTGCCCTATGTATCACTCTGCGCGACCACGTGATCTCACTCATTGCATTTGTCGCATCATTTTTATTATCCGTTAATCCATCCATTCATTCGTTCTGTATTTTTACCTTCATTCTAACTTTCAACACCGCTCTCACAGCTATCTGGTACTACCTCGCATATATCACTATTCATACCTCTCATCATATCACTATTTTCTACATTCTGAATTTCAACAACGATATCACTCTCACGCCCTGAAACATACTTTAAATGCTCATATTCTTTACACTTTCTGAACACATTCACTCCACTATCATTGTCTAACCAGATTCCAGCTGCTCTCCTGAAAGCATACATCTCACAAACGGTACAATGAATAAACTTCTCTATATTAAAATTTTTGTACAAAGATGGCAATCTGGATGCCATTGTATTTCTTCTTATCGCCATCATATGCACGCTATTAATTGTATCTATGAAATTACTAAATGAAATAACTCAGAAAACACACAAAAATCACACAGACACACTAAGATACAAAAAGTAAACAATACTACATAAGATTCAAGCAAATTTACCAATTATTACTTAAAATAATACTTATCTTTTTAGGTGCTCTCTACAAACACTACTTTTGATGCATCGAAAAGCAGAAGAACTTGCAAAAACAATGGGCAAAGAATATTTCACCACAATTGATGGATGGTTTTAACAGGTAGAAAAAGCGAGAGAATATTGTATACAAGCGTACTCATTGTGAAGAAATAAGTTCTGATTTTTTTTATCAGCTGATGTGTGGATTAAGCGAGTGACCAAAAATTATTGCTGAATATTCTCACAACAATATTTACAATGTAGACGAAACAGGACTCTATTTTTGTGCAATGTCTGAGCATACTTATTGTTTAAAAATGAGAGTACTAAAGGATATAAAACTTCAAAAGAGTGAGTGACAGTTCTTTGTTGCGCTAATATGAAAGATGAGAAATGAGAGCTCCTAGTGAGTTGAAAAAATCCTCAGTGTTTTAAAGGTGTCAAAAGTTTGCCTGTTGACTATTGTTCTAGTGCAAATGCTTGGATGACTAATGTCATTTTCAACAATTGGTTAGTTAAGTGTAAATTAAAGTGAAAAATTGTCTTCTTAGTAGACCACTGCACACACAAACGATTTATCGTTAAAGAAAATCAAAGCAAATTTTCTTGCCTTCGAACACTACATCGTTAATTCAACCATGTGACCAAGGCATCATATGAGCTTTTAAAGCTTATTATCGCAAGGAAGTTCATGCGAGAATTCCAGCTGAATTTGATTATATAAAAGACCAATCTGATGCAAGTGCAACTGCAAAAAAAGATTTCCCTTCTTGATGCACTGCATTTGATAGCAATGTCATGGAAGCAAGTCTCAGAGAAAACTATTGAAAACTGTTTCCAACAAGGTGGATTGTTTAGGACAAACTCTGAAACCATGTAATCTATCATTACATTTTTCACATACATTAACACTTTTGCCCTTTTCATTCATCCTAACAGTCCACAAATCTTTCACATTTTTTCAAAGCACACATAAAACAATTGCTGCAACAAATCTACTGAGAACAATCCAGGGGAGGACTCAAACTTCGTACCAAAGCTTTCCATACACAGATGCATGCTTCCTCAAGGATGCCATCACCTGACACAAACAAGCAGCAAGAACACAAATGAATAAAATTACAACAAACACTACTGAAGAACACTTGTATCAAGCATTGAAACATAATTATACAGAAAAAAAGCCACACCATAAAGTATTCATGTTATGTGTTATTCAAGAAACATTCTTATTAAAAACATCATTTATATTTAGAAGTTAAATCATTTTATGATGCTAACCATAGCAGCTTTCAATCTCTTAACTTCCTCTTCTGATGTTCGATATGATTCTAGTTCTTCTTGTACAGCTTCTGCAACTGTAGGAAAGGGACTTAAAAAAAAAAAAAAATAGAGAGAGAGAGCAATGAAAAATAATTCTATGAAAGAGAGAATTTTGATTCAAACAAAAGGTTAAAAAAACATATTCTGAAAATTAGCTATTTATAATATTTTATAACTTTTAAGTACATTATGCTGCTTCTTCCCAGGACCATCAAGTAGATATCAGGAAATTCCTCACAGAAATCTTCCCCTCAGTCATTGATTGACACTTTGCTTTCAGCTCTGTAAGTGAAGCAGTGAAGCACCTGCCTAATTTTTTATATTGGCTATCTAGGTCTGCCTCTGAGTTCCTGGAATAAATCATTCAAGAACTTGCATTGGGAGACCATTAGATCATCTGATGATACGACCAAACCAGACGAGGTATTTTCTTCGAATCTTAGTTATGATGTAATCTCTTGAACCAGTGAAAAAAAAACTGATTCTTTGTCTTACTTCAAAATATGTGACATAATCAGTGTATGGTATCTTTAGGAATCATCCATAGCACCTCATTTCAAATGCCAGCAACTTCATTTCATCTTCTTTTAGAAGGGTAGAGTTTCACTTCTGTATAGAAGTACTGAATTAACTAGTGTCAATAAGATGTAATCTGTTTGTAATTGTAAGCTTGTTTACTGTCCACAGAGATTTTAGTTCTGGATTTTAGATTGGAGTGCTGTTGTTGCTTTTGCAATCTTTGTTCTAAGATCCTGTCTCGATCTTTCACCTTTATTAAAGATATTACCTAGGTGTTTAAAATGACCATCTTCTTCTATGGGTGTATCCTTGAGTGGAATTTTTTCAATTTCTGCCACAGCATTCCTTCTTGGTCAGAAGCAGCACAGAAATTTGTTATTGCTTTTGATTTTTGGGTACTTATGATCAAGCCATATTTTTTAAGAGTATGTGCTAACTTTATGATTTCCTGAAGATCTGATTTGTTTTCTGCTTGAAGATTTATTTTTTTTTCCTGCTGATGTCACTGCAATATCACAGTTCTCCAGGACTTCATTAATGACATATTAAAGGAAGCAGTTAAATATCACTGGTGATAATTTGCACCCCTGTCTCACTCCACACTCCAATGGAAAGGGAGTGCTATAATTCTTGGATGTTTCACAGATCAGGTTATTGGTTTGGTCATAAAAGAGATCTGCTTCCCGATCATCATGAGAGGTTGTTATATTTATACTATAAAAATAACGTAACGCGATAACCACAGTAATTGACTTTAATGAAATAAAGGTACAAATATTTCGTACTCAAATTAACAGTACATCATCAGCGTAGAACAAACAGTTAAAAGGAATGGAATACAAAGTACAGAACAGTCAGTGGATTACCAATTAAAATTGTTGCCGAGTGCTAGAAAATTAATATTAATAAAATATTATTAAATAATTTTTAAAAACTATTTCTTTGATGGGTACATAGGATAAGAATCTCCCAAACTTTTTTTTTTTTTTTGGGGGGGGGAGACAATCATTTCAATTTAAATTTGGCTGATGTAAAAGAGCTTCGCAACTTTCTTTGAAAAGACGTTCATATTTAAACTTGCATCTGTGGAAGACAAGCTTTATCCCACTGGATATAGTGTCCATACTATGTTGTACCAGACCAGACTTTTGGGGTTTCATGTATTCGATATAATACTGATGTTCCTTCATTCTTTTTTTCCACAGAATGGCCTGTTTATCCAAAGTATGTTAAATTATATTCACACAGTATCTGGTAAACACCAGCTAATGATAGAGGTGCCATTTGTCTTTTATAGATGACAACGAGTGAGAAATTTTGTTGATGGGAAAATATGTGGGAATGAGATGATACTTCTTCAAAATTCTGCCAATAGGTTCTGCGATGCCTGAAATATAAGGGATTTCTTTCTGTCTTTTGTTGCAGCAGTGGTCAACTCCAAAGTAAGTCCGGTGATCTTTTTAATCTAGTCCAACCATCTTGGTCTTGTGCATCCTCGTTTTTTAAGTTTTTCTAGGTTGTCATTTTCACATCTTGAAATGTGACTGAAATATTTGAGAATTCTTTCATTTACATAAATTATTATATTTTCATTAGACCTTTTGTCCATCCAGAAGACTCTCAACATCCTTCTCCAGACACATCTCTAAGCTTTTTATCTTGTCCATATCTTTCTTGCTGCATAAATGAAAATAAAACCAAGCTACTGACAAGTCTTGATTTAGTGGTGACAGAAATGTTTTGTCTTTCCATATTTTCTGCAGTTGCCTCATTGTTGACCTCCTCATGATAATTTTTCTTTTAATTTCTGGTTGGCATCTATTCTTGGTGGTTATTTGAGCTCCAAGGCAAATGAATTCATCTACCTTCACGAAATCAATGTTGTGGACGAAATTGTCATTTTCATCTATATCCATGTATTTTGTTTAATCACGATTAATTCTTAAACCATATTTCAGACTTTCCCATTCAAATCTTTTAATGAGGGACTCAATTTCTCCTTTGCTGCTAGCAATAAGAATGGTATCGTCAACACACCTAAGATTATTTATCTTTTTTCCACCAAATGAAAAAAAAAAAAAAAAACACTATTGTATCCATTAAGTGCCTTTCTCATAACATATTCTCCATAGAGATTGTATAGATCAGAGGAGAGTATGCATCCTTGTCTCACACCTTTCTCGACGTTGAACCACTGAGATGTTTTTCCATTATTCTTCACTGCAGCCTGAATCCTCTTGTAGAGTTGTTTTAAAAGATGTGTCAAGTGTTCTGGGATGCCCATTTTACTTATTAAATTCTTGAGCCTTTTCAACCAAGTGACTTAGATTAGAAATTTGATCTCTGGTTCGATGTCCTTTTCTAAAACTTACCTGTTCTGTAGGAAGTTGTTGCTCGACATATTTAAGTATTTCTTTAATAAGATAGAGAAGAATGTTGCTTGCATGTGAGATCAAGCTATAGTTCTATAATTATTGCATTCATTGACATTTCCTTTTTTGTGTATTGGGATAAAAATGGATTTTATCCGATCATCAGGCCAATCTCCTGTCTTCCAGATTTTATTACAAAATTTTCTGATAATTTCAATTCCTATGGGTCCTAGACATGCGAGAAATTTGCTTGGTATTTGGTCGCCAGGGTTTTTCCTTTTATGAGTTTTTTTTAGAGCTTCAACCTCTTCTTTTAAAATGCAAGGTTCCTTATGGAAGTTTCTAGGGTTTTCTTTGTTGAATGAGACTGAATTATCTTTGTATGGATTTGAGCAATAGTCTTTCCATCTATTAAGGATATCTGTCAGATCAGTAAGAATACGATTGTTGACATCAGTGATACTTTTGGTTTGAATTTTCTATTCAACAGCCTTATTTTGCTAAACAGGTCTTTGGTTTGATTTTTATTCGAGTGATCTTCAATTTCTCTGCATATGCTGTTGATGAAGTTGTTTCTATCTTTAATGCACTTTTTTTTTTTTTTTTTGATGAGCTTGAATGATTCACTATAGATCTACCTATCATCTTCTGCTGAAAGTACTTTTGATTTTATTTCTGTTCTTTTCTCGACTTGTATCAAAGTTTCATTTGATATCCAGGGTGTGTTAATTCTGGGCAATGCTGCCTTTGCAATTTCCACTAATATCATTTTACAAGAGGCCAATACACTGAACATTTTCCAATCTGCTTTATGCATCCAATTAGCAGCATGGTAGTCTCACTAGACAACAAGCATCTATGATACAGTGTGAACCTGTAACATGATGCTTGGAGAGTGGATAACATCACCTTGACAAATCAAGGTAATAGCAATGTGAAAATCAATGCCACAACACAGATAAAATAACACAGAGAAAGGGAATACATAACACATTCTTAATTAAAAAACTGAATTTGAGAATATAGTTATAATGAGAACAATAGTAATATTCTGCTTGAGAGTTTAACTAATGACATAATTCAGAAGCAGAACAGTGGTCAGTCAGAAGAAAGATGCTACAATATCAGTGCATATTCTGTTCAAGTATGAAACAAATGAGTAAAACCCACCTATATACATGTGCAATTTTTATCCACTATGTCTGTCAGATTTTATGTCATTAGTTAAACTCTCAACAGAATATTACTACTGTTCTCATTATAGCTGCATTCTCAAATTCAGTTTTTTAATTACTAATGTGTTATATATTCCCTTTCTCTGTGTTATTCTACCTGCTAAATTATAAGTACTTATAATTTAATATTACATAAACTAATTATTGTATTATTTAAATGAGCTAGACAGGTATGTTTCTTGTTGGTATTGCACTTGCATAGTATCATGTCAAACTATTAAAAGAAATAGAGAAATGTTATGAAAAATAAAATAATGATCAGCAATTAAAAATTATGAAATTTGTATCATAACTCAGAGGAAACCTGAACATAGCCTTTAAAGGAATGTGAAGAACCGACTAGGGCTTCTGACCTAATTGTCCAATCCTCACTTTCTCATGGTGTATCCTGTTAGGTATCTACCTGGATACTGAACGAATGAAGAGGGGCAGGCAATTTGGGATTTAGCTGACAAATCGTATTCTTATTGGCTTAAACCACAATATAAAATGATGGTACAACATGACAGAATTTCTGCTGGCTAGAGCGTCACCCGGTTAAACAAGGTCCCCATTGTTTTCACTAGGGAACCAGGGCAAACAACGAAAAGTCAGCTACTGGAACAAATCTGAAAACACACCCCAACTCAACATCACCAGAGTTAAAGATTGGTACTACGAACATAAGAAGACTGAATGGCAAAGAAATGGAGCTAGCGGAGGAATTAGATAAGTACCATATCGACATAATAGGAGTGACTGAAACAAAAAAGACAAAAACTTGTGAGATCTTTCTGAGCAATAAATACAAAATGTTATATTCAGGCAATGAAAATCAAGGAAAAGAAGGAGTAGCCATAGTATTCAACACAAAATACGAGGCTAATCTTCTTGAATGGCAGGCATTTTCAAGCAGTGATGTGGGAAAATATCAGAATGGGAAACTGGAATGAGACTTATTTGTGCCTATGGTCCCACAGAAGGTTCTACTAAGGTAGAAGTGGAGGAATTTTTTGAGGCTTTAGAGAAAGCAACCGACACAATGAAAAATAAAAAGTTGGTCCTTGTTAGGAAGAACAGGAAATGATTGTCAGACATACAAAAATGTTTTGGGAAAATTTGGAGAAAAGAGCAAAGCTAATAATAATGGCAAATACCTGTTGGATTTCTGCTCAGGACATGGACTAGTTATTACTAACACTATGTTCCAACATAAAAATGTGCACAAATTCACATGGAGAGAAGAGGTAAGGAATAAGAAAAGTCTCATTGACTATGTTATTGTTGATAGTGATGTTCTCTCTCTGGTGCAGGACACTAGAGTGTACAGAGAATTTGAAATTGGAAGTGATCAATTTATTTATCCTACTCAATTTAGTCTTGAGTAGGATAAAATTTAATTTCATATTGAAAAGAATAACATGTAAGAAAGTTCTAAAGTGAATAAAAGTTGAGCAGCTCTCACATGTGACCTGTAGACTAAAATACATAAACATTATTCAAGAAAAAATGAAGTTTGAGAGTTTGGGAACAGCAACCAAACCTTAGAGATTCAGTGCCAAGTCCTGAAGAAAGCATTGACTGATTCAGCCAGAGAGCCATGTGGTTATCTGCAAGGATAGAAAAAATCAGTACTCCATGGTTCAAGAAAATTCAGCAATGAAGGAAAAGAAGAAAGCATATCAAAAGTTCCTGGCAAATAAGTCAGTCTGCACTATTAGAGAATACAGAGACAAATGTAAGAAAGCTAACCACTGTATAAAACTAGCTAAAGAAAAAGACCCAGAGGAAGACCAAGATATAGGTGGATTGATACTCTAAAAAGTGCCTTAGAAGATAGAAATATAAGATCTGACAATGTTGGAGTCTTGACAGGTAACAGATTGATCCGGAGAAAAATTGTAGATAGGAAGTTAGTAATGATGTAAATTTTTCATGTAGTACTATCATATCCTGTAAACTCCTTGAGGATACACATGTCAGAAACTTGATGATGATGAAATTTGTATTCACTGTCTATGTAAAATGCAATCACCAAGGAGCCAATATCAGATAAACAAAAGCACAGTTTATAAGTTCTAAACTGGACATAAAAAGCAATAACTTAGCAAGAAGCATATTCAGTTAGATTTGATTTCTGTCCATAAATTGATCATCATCAAATTCCTGATATATGTACCAGATTCAGCAGGTGTATCAGATATTATGATAGTATTACAAGAAAAAGTTACATCATTACTAATTTCTGATAAACAATTTTCATTCAAATGAATCTGCTATTGTTAAGACTCAAATATTATCAGATCTTATGTCTCTCTTCTAAGGCACTTTTTACTGTATCAATCCACCTACATCTTGTCTTCCTCTGGGTTTTTTTTCCTGCCAACCTGGAAAAAGAACACTTGTTTTACTAATCTTTCCTCTTCCATTCTATTTAAGACAACGTAACACCTGAGATTAACTCTGCTAACAAATTCTTGCAAGCTTAGCATCTCAAGTTTTTTGTTTAATATCCTCATTTTTAACTTGATACTGATGCATGCCACTGTTCACTCCCATAAACCTTCTCAGAAATCTCATATCTCTAGTCTTCAGTCTTTCACCAAGTGTTTTATTTCTAACTAAGCTCTCAGATCCATAAGTTAAAATCGGTTGGAACACTGTCTTGTATACAGCTAATTTAAGCTAATATAGTGTTTCTCTAATTTCTCTCTTATTCCATACAAATTTATTCCTACCATGCCAGTTTTGCTAATTTAGTTATCTATTTCAATATTTAATTTGCTTTCCTCATTAAAAATTGCTAAAATATCTGAAATGTTATTCTTGTTCTAAGTTATACATTCGGGACGCAGTGTTTCTGCTTATTTTTATTCTTTATCATTTTATTTCTAAGTTTTATACTAAATTTATTAGAGAAGTTATTCATTTAGTAAGGGACCTTTGCACTCTTTTACAGCTGGTGTTAAATTCTGAATGAGAACATTTATAAGACAATATTATCTCATTCAGAGTTTAACAAGATCTCCCATTCCACACAGCCAATTTTTGTTATTTAGAATTAATGTGAATTATTCCTTACTGTTGTGTGTCACAGAATTGTAAAATAAGTGTAAATATTTCTAGTTATAAATTGTGCTATTCTTGCAAATTCCTGGTAATACGTATACACACCATGTAAACTACACACGGAGACCTTGGAACTTAATCCTATTATTGCCTAGGGCGGGATACATAAGCTTGTTAGTCATACATGTAACAATCTAAATTTTCACCAGAGTCCTATTTGGCGCTGATAACCGAACGATGCTTATGGAGACATCTGCCAGCGCACATTTTGGCACCAGAGGTTAGGGAGACATGTGCTGTTGAAAAAGAAAGGAACCAATGGGAAATTAGAGCGCGAGATACAAAACTGAATTGCAGAGCTGACATTGCTCTCTTATCTCATTTCCTGACTCCAGCCCTGGATCTTCGATGATTCCAGAGTGTGGAAGCTTCGGATGTATCCAGCATTATGGTCGTCAATTTTGCCAGATATATCCGTTCCAGAGCCAGTCAGACGAGATGCGGCAATACAGGGTCATGCTGTACTACGATGACCAGAAAACTGAGTAATCTTTCCATTATGCCGTAGAAGACAAGCCTTCTTATAGATGCAGCCAGAACAGACGGAATGTTTCCAGGTAGAAGTCCTAGGAAGAAAGATAGGTGCCATCCAGAGCAAGTGATGTCAAGAAAAGTATATCTACTGTCTCAGTAAAATTTCCAATTCTCTGTCTTACAAGCATGTGAAAGGGGACGTGTAATGTATATGAGAATATTCTTAACTGAACTTGTAGTGATTCAGAAATTGTTCCTAAGGAACGTGTTCAATTTAGATTAGGATGTTTGTTCCAAGAGAACGTGTGTAGTATTGAATTTTGTTCATAGTGGGCATGTAAGAATATAACAATAGTTCCTAGAGAATGTGTGTATAACAATTAACAATTGTTCCTTAGTAGACGTAAAAGATATTAATGATAGTCCACAGAGAACGTGTGTGTAAGAATTTAAGAGTTAATGTTAGTAGCTGAGGAATATGTTCTGATTTAGATGATTTATGTAGAGTTATGCGACAAGATTGAGGAACCTTAGGAACTCTAAATGTTAGATTGTATAATGTGTTGCATATTGAATTGAAAGTTAAGTAAGGTAGCAGCTAATTAATGTAGGATTCTGATTTTTTTTTATTGCCAATGATTATTCCTTAATAGAAAGGTTGTGAGCAGAGTGTGATCTTATGTTTTAGATACTTAAAAATGTGTTTGATAATTTAAGTGTAGTTATATATATCCATTGAAATCAATTGAGAGATCTCAATTCATGTTCTATTCAAGTTTGTAATTTCTTGTCTTAGTATAATAAATGTCCTAGTTTGATTGTAATTACGTGCTTGCCTGTTTTGTTCTCATTTCACCACTTGCTAAAATAGAATCTAAGTGGAAAATCGAAAACTAATATAGAAGAATTGGATAGAGGACCACGATTGCTGCATGTTTAAAAGTTGAGATAAATTATTGATTTAGAAAACCTATAGTAGGTAAAAGGTGATGTTATACTTACTGATTGTTTTTTCCATGATGTTATGCGTGCAACCATCTAGATGAGGAGTGGCAGAGCGTGACCAAATAAATTTCTCTGCATTGAAAAAGAATTAATAATAAGTGAGAATTAGAGAAGTTAACCCTTTTCATAGATTACTTCCTTACCATCCTCGAATAAGTCTAATGTCAATTTGATTCAAGGGTAGGCCGAAAGACGATTGAAGACTGTGTGTTTAAGATATATAAGAGAGAAAGAGTAATAAGTAAAGAGGATACCTTGATATTAGTTGTATAAGAGTCGTTACGGAAGCATCACAAAATAAAGTATGGTTAAAAATAAAATATAAGAAAGTTATAATAAAATATGAATATATGAAAGATATAACACTGGATTTATGTGGGAGCATAAGAATGGATTTGGCAACAGAAGCATGGAAAAATTATTTTTTTTTTTTTTTCGAGACTAATTAGATCATCATGAGAGGAACAGAGAGAATGTGTATGCAAATATGATATAAATGTCGATGAGCATGGATATGTATTTGGCAAAGCAGTGAAATATAGGCTTTGGGACTGAACCTTTGATTGTATTTGGGTAGGGAAAAGAGAAAGTTGCCCGAATAGACCAAGCAGAATGTAGTTTAAGAAAAAGCCAGGCAGTATTTGTTATATCTATATAGAAATGCCAGCAGCATTAGGCACAAAGGGATCATGCCCTAGTTTTATGAATTATTTAGACATAAACAAGGCAATAATTTATTACAAGGCCATATATTTCAGTCTGAAAACTACAGACCATCTTCAGTGACAAAAAAACAGTTGATACAAGATAGAATGCAAACAATGGGTTTATTTAAAATAGAGTGAGCCACATGATGTTATATTTCCAGTAAGATTATGTTCTGAGGAAAAGGTTAAATTTTTGTTTTGTAATTTGCTGAATCTATGACTACTGTAATTTTTCCCTTGCCTACTTTGGTTATAATGAGGTGGTGGCTGTTGCGTCTTAGGGAATGTAAAGCTTTCTTTTCGGCTGGTGAGATGTTAGATGGTGGAAGCTTAAATTTAAGTAGGATGGATAAAACTTCTAAGCAGAGATTATTAGCAACTGGAAGGGTTAAATAAGTTTTGTTCGATGCTAAAAAGGAAATCTAAATAGAGCATCTTTTTTGGAACCATGGAGGAATCATGTCCTTTTGGGAGAATAAGTGTTTCACTTTCAGTTAAT
Source organism: Typopeltis vanoorti (assembly GCF_054136105.1). Taxonomy (NCBI): domain Eukaryota; kingdom Metazoa; phylum Arthropoda; class Arachnida; order Uropygi; family Thelyphonidae; genus Typopeltis; species Typopeltis vanoorti. Next base: position 97,367,144 of record NC_143566.1, read on the forward strand.
GGGCATCTTAAAATGTTGATTACCCAATTATCTGGAACCAAATGAGGAATAATTTGCTTGGCAACAAGGCCATCGAATTTACAATTTAGATTCAATTTTGTTTCTTAAATGAATGTTGTAGAGAGTGTTTAGCTACGTTAAGAACTATGTTGGAAAGTTGTGGGTCTATGTTTGAGGAGATAAAATTCTGGAGATCAGCAACAAGCCGAATATTAATCGCAAGCTCACGTTTAGCTGCTCGGAGTTGATTACAGTTGACGGATCAACTAGTGTTCCTGTAGATACTATGAGCACCAGGAAATTTTGTTTCCTTCAGTTCTGCAAAGTTCGGAATAATCTTCAGGTAAGTAATGGCATTTTTTAAATTGAAACTCTCCTCTGCTCTAGCCAACTTTTATTAGAACATCTAGAAGACATCCTCTTTCCATCCATACACCCTCAACCTTCATTTTGGGTTCAAAATATAGACGACATTTTCGATGTGTGGCCTCATAATGCAATAAAGAAACTCTACCAATGTTTTTAGCTACTATAAATACTTTACATCCTCGTATCAAATTCACTTTGGAAATTGAAAAAGACAACAAATTATCTTTTCTAGACATTCTTTTCATCTGCTCTTCTCACTGAAAGTCTACTTTTAATGGCTTCTCAGAAAGGACTACAAAACATCTGTTTGACTCCTACACAACATTCTTTAGTGTGAAAATGCCTATTACATTGCTGTAAATACAAATCTGAACATTTATTTAAAGAGAGTGATGAAGACTTGCTTCACAGCACAAACTTGACTCGGAATGACTGGCTACACCTAATCTAAACAACAAGGAAACAGTACATCGAGTTCCAATCGAATACATTTCTGGTGTTTCAGAACTGATTTCTAGAATTCTAAAGAAATATGATTTAGTAGCTACTTTTATACTTATTAATAAACTCCCAACTTTTCTCCCTTCTTCAAAAGATAAATGTTCTCCGATGTCTCACCAAGGTGTATACCAAGTTCCCTGTAACTGCTGTTTATACTACTTCGGATAAACTGGATGCTCAATAGAAAAGAGATTACAAGAACATCAATCATATATTTTAACACAGGAAATCCGATAAATCTGGATTGGCTCAACATGGAGTAAACACAGACCACAACATTCTTTAGTGTGAAAATGCCTATTACATTGCTGTAAATACAAATCTGAACATTTATTTAAAGAGAGTGATGAAGACTTGCTTCACAGCACAAACTTGACTCGGAATGACTGGCTACCATTATCAAATATATGAGAAAGTCTGATTAGAATAACGCATCATATATATATATATATTTAAAATACTGTTATGATTAACCTTTTCCCCAGTTAGAACATAATGTTACTGGAAATATACATCACGTGGCTCACTCTATTTCAAATAAATCCATTGTTTGCATTCTACCTTGAATAACTATTTTTTTTCCCACTGAAGATGGTCTGTAATTTTCAGACTGAAATGAATGGCCTTATCTTGTGTTTATGAGTAAATAATTCATTAATGAACCATGGCTATCACAGTCTGATGTTTTAATGAGATCAAGTATAAAGGGTATAATATTTTTAGAAAGGACAGAACAGACAGGAGAGCATTACTGATAATCTGAGTCCAGTTAGGGTAGAAATGCTTAATATAAAATATTACTAGATCTAACATTTCTTTCTTTTAAAGGTACTTTTGACTATATCAATCCATCTAGTTCTTGGTCTTCTCTGGATCTTTCCCCCTAACATCCTGGAATAGAATACTTGTTTTGTTAAACTTTCCTTTCCAACCACACCACATGAGACAAACTCTGCTAACAATCACAAGTTCTTTCCTAATACCCTCATTTTTAATATGATACTGCCACTGATGCCATATGTTCACTTCCCTAAACTTTCTCAGAACTCTCACACCTATAGTCTCTATAGATGTGAGAGGTCTTTGATCAAGTGTTTTATTTATTATTATTATTAAGAGAGACCTCCAGGGAGTCAGGGACTAATCAAGGGAGGCCACATAATACATGCACCAGTTATCATACTTATTGTTGAATTCATTCACACTGCTTGCATTCTCAGCATCCAATGGCAATCATTCCAATCACGCACCACCCTATGAGAGAAAAAATCTAGCTCTCACCTCCCCTTCTTAGTGGTATTCATTCTCAGCTTCCAAGGATGGCCACTTGTCCTTTCCCCATCCTTCATAAATTGAAAAATTCGATCAGTTGAAATCCTGTATGACCTTTTCAGAAGTTTATAAGTCTTAATCATATCACTGTTTGCCAGGTCTGCATCTAGTCAGTCTACAAATTCTAAATCTGTCTTCATAATCAGTATTCCACAATCCTGATATCATTTTTAACACTCTCCTTTGCACACACTCTCTCTCTCTCCAATACATCAGAATCACAACGAAAACCAGGAGACCAAAGTGTCCAAGTGAGGTCTTATCAAGGCCTTGTAAAGAGGCAAAAATGACATCCTTATCTTTACATGTGAACGTTAGTTTCAGCATTGATAAGGATGTCATTTTTGCCTCTTTATCCCAGATCTATAACTTGTTACCTTCTAAAGACAAACTTTCACCTCTAATGTTATCTGGTGTGTACGACGCTCCATGCTCCTATAAATTGTCTTACTATGGACACACAGGTAGATCTGTTCATAAACGCATTTCGGAACATCAAGACCATATCTGTTTTATCAAACCACAGAAATCTGGCCTTGCACAACACAGAGTTCAAAACCCAAACCATAGGATCCATTGGAAAAAGACCAAACTTCTACATAGATCTTTAGATAAACATGAACATTTATATAAAGAAAGTGCTGAAGCCCTACGTCACAGATGAAATGTAAACTGTAATGACATTCTTGCTTTTCCTAAAGTATGGGAAATTGTCATACAGAATTGTGTAAAATAATTTTTATATATATTATATTATTTTAATGTAATCTATTTTTTATTTCCCCTCCAGATATATTTTAATTTAATTCTATAACATGCATATTGGGATTACATTGTAATCATGCGCCCTAACTGTATGTTATTCCCAGTATTGTTTGAATTAACTGTACTGATGATGTCCTATGATACTTAAGTTTTAATAAGTAAATATTTCATCCTATTACTGGTTATTACGTGTGTTTGTTTAGTCTCTTCTGCATCCATAACCTTCATGCCATCTGCATTCAGAAAAATTATCCTCTCATATTTATTCTTTCTTTTACTTGCAATATATCGATAGAATTCTTGTGGGTTGTTTTTAGCACACAGAACCAGTTTCTTTCATACTCAGACTTTGCTTTCTGTACAACAGAACTATTTTAGCATGCTGCTTATAAGTTTCATAGTGGACATTATCCCTTTGCACGTGGTATTCCTTCCACATCATACTTTTCTTACGAATCTCTTGCTTAATAAGATTAAACACCCATTTGACTCCTACCCTATTTATTCTTCGAACTCTCAGGACACATTCTGATATCACACCAGTTAAGTATATGTTTAAATGCTCCCCATGCACTGTCGATATTCTTCCCATCCAGGAACCGATCCCATTCCACTGAACTCAGTATATTCCTCAGGTGGTTATAATTTCCTGCTTTGCAGTTCAGCATGTAACCTTTTCTGAATGGAACATTCATAAACGTAGTCACTTTCAAGTGTACCGTCTGATCACTGTAACCAACTGAGGGCAAAATAGTAACATCTTTAACCGAAATATCCTCTGACACTATAATCAAATCTAACACTCTTTGACCTCAAGTTCCTTTTGTCACATGCTGCTTGAGGAAGTTGTCCTGCAACAGCTCAATAAATTCATTTTCATTCATTGGTGGAACCGTGCTCAGGGAAATTGATGAGGCACGAGATTTAGGAGTGTTGGTGGATAAGGAATTGAAATTTAGGGGACACATTGCAAAAGTGACCAAAACAGCTCATCAAATCACTTGGTTGCTGAAGAATACGTTGACAAGCAGAGACAAGCAGGTTATTGTTCCTCTCTATCGGGCCTTGATAAGACCTCATCTAGACTACTGTGCTCAGATTTGGTCACCTAGGTTTCTTCTTGATGGGGAGGATGTGGAGAGGATCCAGAGGCGAGTGACCAAGATGATAGCAGGTCTGTGGAATGAACCGTATGAGAACAGGTTGAGGATTTGTGGGTTGCAAAAATTGGTTGATAGGCGGAGGAGGGGAGATATGATTGAGACATTCAAATTACTGAAGGGTTTCTATAAAATTAATTCAGAAGATATTTTTGAGAACAGGGCTGGTTGTGGGAGGACTAGGGGACATCCATGGAAACTGGGCAAAAGTGTGGTTAGTAAAGGTGTTAGAGCTGGGTTCTTTACTTTTAGAGTAGTGAATGAGTGGAATGCGCTCCCTGAGTCTGTAGTGGATGCTGTGACAGTGAATGAGTTTAAGGCGAGGTATGACAGATACTGTATGAATGTCAGATAGTTGTGATGAATATGATTTGGGGCCTCCCTCGATGAGTCAAATGACTCCCTGGAGTTGCCCGTAATAATAGTAATAGTAATAATAATAGTAATTCTTCTCATGAGATTCTACTTCTACCCAACATATATGGATAATTAGTCTTCCATTATGATTACTCTTTTCTATTTGATGATGCATTTTTTTTTATCACTAGCAACCGATCCACCAGGTCTGTAACAATATCCCACTATGTAATTGATCTTATTAGATTCCACCTCACACAAGATGGCTTCAAACTCACTCCCACATGAAATACTGTTAGTAGTAGTACTACAATCACAGGTCTCAACTCTAACTGGATTCAAGTCATCCAATATCATTAGTAGCATGCCCCCTCTTCTCCTAACCTCTCTATCCTTCCTAAAAATACTGTACCCTTTACACTCAATACCAGTTAGTATTGAGTGTAAAGGATTCTGATAGCAAGGTCCCACTAATGCGTACAATCTGAGGTCCAAACATATTGACTAAGGTGACAAACTCTACCCCTTTGTTTCTGATACTCCCAGCATTCATGTACAGACAATAATCTACCTGTATGTTCTTGTCTGCAGTCTTCATAACACAGCTGGACAACTTGGAGATCTCTATTCTTCTATAGTGCCTTTACATGTAAACATCTTTGCATGTGTTTGATGGGTCTGAACCAGACAAACACAAAGTCAAAATCATTCTCTCCTCATCAACATTTCCATGAAAAAGTCCAATCCCATCATTAACACAGTTATATAACATTGTCACTCTTACACTCACATTCTCACCATTCCTCCCTTTATAATTTAGTTTCCCTAGCTCTCTGTGTTAGGTCTCATACCAATTATTAGTTTTTCTAGACTCCTGATACCAAAAGCATTCAGGTGTTGGCCACCCCTTTTATACAAATCCAATCTTCTCTCAAACTTACTCCACACATCCAAAAGCTTGCATCCATTCCTTCTAAACAGCCTACACTGAATTGTTTGCCATCATAGCCCTTCTTAATTCATTTTTATCATATCAAGGTAAAATATGTTGGTAATTGGATTGTTGGAACCAACGATCCTTTCATGACTGTCATACTAAACTTATGTATTTCTAACCCAGCTCTCAGATCCATGAGTTAAAATTGGCTGGAATGTTGTCTTGTATACAGCTGATTTCTAGTAAGAAATACCAGCTTTACTAATTTTGTTGTGTATTTCCGTATTTAATTTGTCATCTTCATTGAAAATTCTGCCTAAATAGCTGAAATGTTTTACTTGTTCTACAGGTTTCACCTTTCAGGATACAGTTTAGGCTTTCAATGTTACTGCCTATTTTCATTGTCTTTGTCTTTTTATTGCCGATTTTCATACTAAATTTATTACAACAGTTATTTAATTTAGTCAGAGAATCTTGCAGACTTGTACTGGATTTATTTAGGAGTATAACAAAGTCTGCATAAAGTAAAGAGCTAAGATCAACATCACCAATTTGATATTGGGTTTAATACCATTTTCCTTCATGTAGATAATGAATAACAGTGGAGATAATGTGCACCCTTACTGCACACCTGATTTATTGTCAAACCATCTACTTCTATAAGTCCTTCAATTCTAACAGCTGACTTGCAGCTGAAAAAGAGACGATATATTTCTATAGACTATATAGCATTTTGAAGATCTTGCCTCTTGGCACTTTGTCATATGCCTTTCCCAGATTTATCAAACAATACAGATCTTTGTTATATTCCCAAGATTTTTGAATTATTTCTCTTCAAGTGAAAATCTATATCCTGACAACCTTTATTTGGTTGTCAGGATATAGAATTCAACTAGTTCTTCACCAAGCTTCTGTTCCACAATTTTTCTTAGCCATTTCTCAGGTAGGGGTGCTTAAGGGTCAAAACTGTATAACTGAGAGGAGACCTCCACATAGTCTTTAACGAAATGCGGAGAACCAACCAGGGCTTCTGACCTAATGTCCAATCCTCACCTTCTCGTGGTGCACCCTGTTGGGTATCTACTTGGATACTGAAAGAACGAGGATGGGCTGGCAATTTGGGATTTAGCCGACCAAATTGTATTCTTATTGGTTAAACCAAAATAAAAAATGATGGTACAACACGACAGAATTTCATGCCGGCTGAGGCGTCGCCCGGTTAAACAAGGCCCCCGTTATTTTTGTCAGGGAACTAGGGTGAACAGCGAAAAGTCAGCTACTGGAACGAATCTGAAAACAAACCCCAACTCAACATCACCAGAGTTAAAGATCGGTACTATCAACGTAAGAAGCCTGATGGCAAAGAAATGGAGCTTGCTGAGGAATTAGATAAGTAGCAGATCCACATAATAGGGGTAACTGACACAAAAAAGACAAAAACTGGTGAGATCTTTCTGAGCAATAAATAAAGAATGTTATATTCGGCAATGACAATCAAGGAAAAGAAGGAGTAGCCATAGTATTCAATACAAAATATGAGTGTAATCTTCTCAAATGGCAGGCAGTCTCATGAGAATGGGGAACTGGACAATGAGACTTATTTGTGCCTATGGTCCTACAGAAGGCTCTATTAAGGTAGAAGTGGAGGAATTTTTTTATGCTTCAGAAAAGCAACTGACACAATGAAAAAAGGAAACGTTGGTCCTTCTTGGAGATCTGAATAGCAGAGTAGGAAATGATTGTCAGACATACAAAAATATTTTGGGGAAAATTTGGAGAAAAGAGCAAAGCTAATAATAATAGCAAATACCTGTTGGATTTCTGCTCAGGACATGCACTGGTTATTACTCTAACACCATGTTCCAACATAAAAATGTGCACAAATTCACATGGAGAGAAGAGGCAAAGAATAAGAAAAGTCTCATTGACTATGTTAATGTTGATAGTGATGTTTTCTCCCTGGTGCAGAACACCAGAGTGTACAGAGGATTTGAAATTGGATGCAAACACCATTTAGTCTTGAGCAGGATAAAATTGAATTTCGTATTGAAAAGAATAACATGTAAGAAAGTTTTAAAGCGATTAAAAGTTGAGCAGCTCTCAGATGTGAACTGTAGACTAAATTACACAAATATTATTGAAGAAAAAAATGAAAGAGTTTGAGAACAGGAATCAAACCTTGGAGATTCAGTGGCAAACTCTGAAGAAAACATTGATTGATTCTGCCAGAGAGGCATGTGGTGAGGTTGTCTGTAAGGATAAAAAAATCAAAACTCCCTGGTGGACACAGGAAGTTAAAGAGGCAGTGAAGGAAAAGAAGAAAGCATATCAAAAGTTCCTGTCAAATAAGTCAGCTTGTGCTCTTAGAGAATATAGAGACAAATGCAAGAATGCTAAACACTGTGTAAAACTAGCTAAACAAAAGTCATGGGAGGACTTTGGCAAGAATATAGAAAATAAATATCAAGAAGCTGGCAAAATATTCTGGAGGTTGTTGAAGAAGCTTAAGAATAGAGGAAAGAGTGCTGTAAAAGGAATTAGAGATGATAAAGGTGACATGAAAACGGGAGAAAAAGATATCCTTGAAGTATGGAGTAATTACTTTGAAAAACTGCTAAATGAAACAAGCAGTGATGACAGCACAGTGATAAAAAAACATTGACCAGGCAGGCAGTCAGGAATATATATCCATACTTGAAGTAGAAAAAGCCATCAAAGGCTTGAAATGTGGAAAGGCAGCAGGAGTAGATGATATTCGACCAGAAATGCTGAAGTATGGTGGTATAAGAGTCTTACAGTGGCTGCACCACATAGTTCAGAAAGCCTGGACAGAGGGACGAATTCCCGATGATTGGAGTAGAGCTCTAATAGTACCCATATATAAAAAGGGAAATAAAACTGCATGTGAGAATTACAGAGGTATTTCCCTACTGAGTGTTCCTGCCAAGATCTATGCCAGTATACTTGAGAAACGGTTGAGAAGAATTGTGGAAGAAAAGCTTGGTGAAGAACAAGCTGGATTCAGGCCAAATAGAGGCTGTCAGGATCAGATCTTCACTTTACGACAAATAGTCGAGAAAGCATGGGAATATAACAAAGATCTGTATTTAAGTTTTGTCGATTTGGAAAAGGAATATGACAAGGTGCCAAGAGAGAAGCTATTCAATACGCTGTGTTAAATTGTGAATGAAACTACGTTGTGTAATTTATTTTTTTCATTCACATTTAACGTTGCTTATTATGTATTAATCATGATTTGTATAAAAATTATTTATTATTCCTTAATTTAGGATTACTATTTAAATATTTATTCTAAACTTAACCTACTATTAATTTATTAAGCAATAATATGTGCAGAATTTATAATAACTAAAATATATAAGATGTAATGAAAAGTATTATAATAATTAATTTTATATGTAATGAAAAAGCTGATTAAGTAGCTAAAATATTCTGTTTATTCTTATTTGTGAAAATTTAACGTTATGTAATCACTCATGTAGTAGTAGAGCATTGTATTACATTAGCGAAATGTTTGCGTTCATTTGTTGTCATGGAGACGCATGAAATAAACAAGCACGAGTCGAAGAGAGCGTGACCTTCGGACTGAAAGGAGAAGAAAAATAATAGAAGAATTTTAATTAGAGAGAAGGGAGGAAGATTTTGCGGAGCGGAAAGGAAGGTAGGATACAAGCAAAGGAAGTGGAAGAAAATTATAAGTTCTCTAGGGCAGAAATTCATGAGAATAGTGTTTAGAAGTGAGCCAAAATATAGTGAACCATATACTTAGTTGCAAGTGAAGTCAGCTGTGTTGTAAAGGAAAATTAATGCCGTAACCGGATAAATAAAGAATTGGACATTCAATGAAAATCGTTGGAGAATTTGGAAGTTCAAAGTCCGGAATAAGATTGCATGGAATATTATCTACCTTGATTAGTGCTTCCTGTGAATATTAAACATTAAGTACAGCTGATAGATATGCGGAGACTGATTAAATAAGAAGTTTCGTTTTATTAACTTGAGTTAAGAAAGCTTGTGATTTTGAAGCTGTGAATTGTATGTGAAAGTTTAGAACATTGAATGGGCATGAGTGACTTAGCAAGATGTATTAAGTTAATTGTATTGTTTCATTTTAAAGCAGAACTCTTGTATTTGTTATATATATCATATATTAAATGTTTTATTTTGTTAATCTAAATATTGTGTTTGCCTGAATTCCTTTTTATTGCACCATTCATAAATATTCGAATCTTGCAGGAACCCCAAGTGGAATAGTAAATAATTCGGCCTAAATAAATGAGGAGACTGCTAACTTAATTAAGAATTGATCCTACTATTTTATATAGACTAATCTAAAAATAGGGTGGCGCAGTATAATTATAAATTTCCCTACTTTTGGATCGGTGATCAATTTGCAATTAGTTGTTATATTGATAAGAGTGACTTGAACCAAGATGGCGGATTTAGAACATAACATGAAAATAGAACGTCACGACAGCTGCAGTTATATGGTGTCAATGGGGCATTATATCAAGCAATACTTAGTCTTTATTTGAGTTGTAAGTCAGCAGTTAGAATTGAAGGAAGTACAGGAAGATGGGTTAATGTTAAATCTGGTGTGAGACAAGGATGTACATTATCCCCTCTGTTATTCATTATCTATATGGATCACATTATGAAGGAACGTGGTATTAAACATGATATCAAAATTGGAGATGTTAATGTCAGCGCTTTGCTTTATGCAGACGATGTTATACTTGTACAAGTCTGCAAGATTCTCTGACTAAATTGAATAGCTGTTGTAATAGATATGGTATGAAGGTCAGCAATAAAAAGACAAAGACAATGAAAATAGGCAGAATCATTGAAAATGTCAACTATGTTGTGAATGGAGAACCTGTGGAACAAGTAAAACATTTCAGCTATTTAGACACGATTTTTACTGAAGATGGTAAATTAAATATAGAAATAGACAACAGAATCAGCAAAGCTGGTATGGTCGGAACACTAAATTAGCTGTATACAAGACAGTATTCAAACCAGTTTTAACTTATGGATCTGAGAGCTGGGTCAGAAGTAAAACACTTGACCAAAGACTAGAGACCACAGATATGAGAGTCCTGAGAAAGATTATAGGCGTGAACAGATGGCATCAATGGCAATATCATATTAAAAACGAGGATATTAGGAAAGAACTTGACATTGTCAGCATCCAGGAATGTGTTAGCAGACCTAATCTCAGGTGGTATGGTCACTTAAACGGAATGGGCGAGGAAAGATTAGCAAAACAAGTGTTCTCTGTCAGGTTGGCAGCAAAACGACCCAGAGGAAGACCAAGATATAGATGGATTGATACGGTACAAAGTGCTTTAGACGATAGAAATCTGAGATCTGATAATGTTGGAGTCTTGACAAGTAACAGACTGATTTGGAGGAAAATTGTAGATAGGAAATTAATAATGATGTAATTTTTTTTTCATGTAGTACTATCATATCCTGTACACCCCTTGAGGGTACATGGCAGGAATTTGATGATGATTTTTCAAGTATACTCACATACTAGAGCACTTAGTAGGGAAATTCCTCTGCAATTCTCACATTTACTTTTATTTCCCTTTTTATAGATGGAGACTATGAGAGCTCTGCTCAATCATCCAACTTTCTTACCAGGCCTTCTGAATCATGCAGAGCAGCCACTGTAAAACATATGTCCATTTTTTTAACATTTCTGGGCAAATGTCATCTACTCCAACTGCTTTACTACATATCAGATTTTTGATATCCTTTTCTATTTCAAGTATGGCTATGTATTCATGAATGCATTTCTGTTGAGTGTTTTTTACCACCATGCTGACCCTGCTTGTTTAGCAATCTTTCAAAGTAATTACTCTGGACATCTAGAATATCTGTCTTTAGTTTTCCTGTTACCTTTATCAGGAAAACTAAAGATAGATATTCTAGATGTCTTTAGTTTTCCTGTTACCTTTATCATCCCCCGATTCCTTTTACAGTATCTTTCTTCCATTTCTGAACCTTTTCAATGTCCCTTAGAAGAAATTTGATTGGTCCACAAAAATAGCCAGCGGCAGTCCTCTGCACTTATCGATTGGCCTTTCCTACTTGTCAGGGAATTATGGCAATTGCTAATGCTGTGCATGTGTCAGATAGAGACAAAGCTGTGGGGGGTAAGACGCTCGTACATGTATTAGTAGTTAGTCAGTATGCTTTTAGATCTCGTTGGGTGCATATTGCTGTTTCGCTGCATTATTTTTGTTAAACACATATTTTCGTAGATTTAATAATTCACTTAATTCTTTAGTTAGTCATCTTAATAACAGGCAGCTTGCTGCAATTTGACGTAAAGAATGTACATTTATAGAAAATATCCGAATAAAACTTATAAATTTTTAGGCTATATTATAAAACGAGTAAAAAGAATCAAGGAACTTTATTAAATTTTTTAAACGTGAAGAATTCAAGCTATTCGAGTCAGGAAGAAGCAAGCATTGACCATGAAAGCAAAATTATTCCTGAATCTCCACCAGCTAAAAAGAAAAAAAAATCTAGTTCTATAAGACATTATAATGATAATTATCTTAAATACAGTTTTATTCTTTCAACTGAATCTATCGAAAAAGATCTGCGTCCAATGTATGTGATTTGTTGCAAAGTTAAATCTAATCATGCTATGAAACCATCCAAGCTTTTGCAGCATTTTTGGATAAAACATTCTGAATTGAAGAAAAACCTCCGGAACATTTTGAACGTAAGAAGCAAGAGTTTCAATTACAGAAGATATCATTTAAACAAAATTTTATATAAAATAAATCCTTATTAAAATCTTCATATCTAGTAGCACTCCGTATCGCTCAAACAAAAAAATCTTTTACTACTGGAAAAGATTTGATAAATCCCTTTTTTAACAGATGTGTGTTGAAATGTTCGGATAGACAGCTGCTGAAAAACTAAAATCAATTCCCCTTTCCAACGACATGCTAGGACATCAAATTGTAACATTATCTGAGAACTGAACATCAATTAATTGAAAAAAAAAACCAATGTTTTCAATACAAATTGACGAATCAGGAGATGTTTCAGAAAAGCCATTTTGCTTTGTTATGCTCGATACATAGATTATATTGCTGAGGACATAAAAGAGGAGTGTTTATGTTGTTTAGAATTAGCTTCGCATGCAACAAGTTCAGAAATTTAACTTGTTGCATGCATTGTGTTGGATGCATTTGTATCCATAATTTGGATTCGAAAAACTGTGTTGGTATATGTACTGATGGAGCAGCTAATATAATAGACAAACATTCAGGACTTACTAAACAAATTCAAGAAATAGCTTCATCAGATATTTTAGTTACGCATACATTGTGAGCATTTAGCAGCCAAAAATTTGTCACCTGATTTAAATAACATTCTTTCACAATGCACAAAAATTGTCAATTTCATTAAGAACAGAACAGTGATCTTAATTCACGACTGTTCACAATACTTTGCCCAGAAGTAGGTGCAGAACATGAGCACTTATTACTTCATGCTGAAGTAAGGTTGGTTATCCTGCAGTAGAGTACTAACCAGATTGTTTGAATTAAGGACAGAAGTAGAAACATTCTTGATTGAAAGAAAGTCTCCACTCTCAGCATATTTTTCAGACAGAGAGTGGATTGTGAAATTAGCTTATTTTAAGTGATATATTTTCATACGTCAATGACTTAAATTAAGTTTGCAGGGAAGTATGACAAATATGTTCCATTTATATAACAAAATTAGTGGATTCAGAAAGAAACTGAGATTTTGGCAAACAAAAGTCGAAGAAAAAAATTATGATATTTTTGTGTCTTATTTTGATTTTACAAACACACAAGATTTAGATATGAATAAGTTGGATACGATTATCTGCCATCACTTAAAATCATTATATGATGCATTCCAGAAATATTTCCCAAAAGACAGAGATATTTGAGAAATTATTTTTATTGTGCTCTATGTTTACCCTTCATAGAGCACAATAAAAATAATTTAACTAACAAAGAACAAGAATGACTTTTGGAATTAAGTTCAGATTTCATCATTAAGAGCAAATTTTGGAACCATGATTTTAGAGAAAGGAATAAGGAAGCAATGGCAGTGTTACTACCATTTGCAACAACTTATTTGTGAAAATCAGGATTCTAAGCGATGTCAACTATGAAAAGGAAGTTAAGAAAGTTAAGAAATCGTTTAACTGTAGGTCCACCTCTTTGCTTAGCTTTAACAAATTTGTAACCAAACATTGATGTAATTGTTGAAAGGGAGCAAGAACAAAGAAGACATTAGTATGTTTACTAATAAACATACAAAAATTAGTATGTTTATTTCTCCATTATTATGTACCTACTTTATAAGTTACAATGTATGACATGATGAATGTATTATATTCAAATAAAGCAATTTATGTTCTTACAATATGTTTTTTTTTTTGCACTTTTTATATTGCCGGGCCATGAAAAATTATCTGAGATTTAACTCATCCACAATAGACAAAAGGTTGAGAAACGCTGCCCTAGATTATTTTGCTGCCTTCCTGATATTTATTTTCTATGTTCTTACCAAAGTTTTCTGATGACTTTTGTTAAGTTATTTTTACAATAATACAAAATTATAATACAGGTATCCCTTGCTTAACGCGGCAAAATTAATTGCAGCAATCCCTTGATATACGCGGCAAAAGTTTTGATTAACGTGCCTTTATCCCTGTGGAGCTCGCAGCTGATCTGACAGATACATGGAAAATGTTTAATATAAATATTCTTACACAATTCAGTGTGTAGCGTGGAGGTGATGAGTAGCTGTGCATTCATATGTTACGACTGATATTCCACACTGTTTTTGCTGTCAGTTTGGTTTAATACATGTTATGAAAAGGTTTGTGATATTTGACAGTAAATTGTATCTGAGAGATACCGCAACCTCCAATGTCAGTATAGTATAGTTTTTTTATTCTTTGTTCAATAATTTCTAGATTGCAACTGAAAATAAATAAACCATCATGTATTACTGAAATAAAGAGCCAAAGGCTTATTTATCATACATGTCCTCTAGTAGATGTGCTTTACATTATGGACAATACTAAGGAAAGTGATCTGGAGCTTACTCCACCTTTACTATGAGTTGCCCATAAGGTTGCTTATGCTTGCATCCTGCGAAACTTTTAGTTTTGATATATTCAGCACGAAACGTAGTTTCTATATTCGGCTATTAAATAATGTTGGATTCAATATCCACTTAATTTGTACCATCATGTATTACATTTGCAGTGGTTTTTCTTTATGTTTTATTGCTTGTTTGCCAAGGTCTGGAGAGTCATTTTGCTTGTTATTGTAGAATTTATGCTGATAAGAAAAAAACAACAACTAAAACTGTTCAAATGACTCTTGATAACTTCTTTTGATAAAAAAATTGCAGTAAATAATGTAGGTACAAGTATTTATTAAACATTTACTTTGCATTCAATTTTTATCTTTCCTAAAAGAGTACCATAAAAAAAACGAATTATTAATACAGCAATCGATCATGGATGAATTGTAATTTTTATCATTGGTTATTAGATTTGATTAACATGATTAACGAGGGATACCTGTAGAATAGATTCCAGAATATGATATTCATAAACATAAAATCATTAGTAAAAGTAATGCTGTGACTAAAGCAAAATTAGAATTTTGCTTTATTCACAGCTTTCTATCCACTTTATTTGCATGACTGTTTACCCTTCAATAAATTTAATGCATTATGTATACTGTTTTCTTGAAATTTTAAGGTAAAGGAAGTTTCTACCTTCCTTTATGCTGTTGCCAGAATTTATCAGAAGAGCTAAGATCAAACATTTTTGTTCTTTTCCTAGGTTTTGCACCAACATGACCAGGTTTATCTGTTTCTTCAATAATTACTCTATTCAACTGCAGATCCTAAAAGTTAAATGTAAAATCATCAATGTAAATATAAAAGTAGATGCATATTTCATAATTACAAGTTATATTTTTAATGATCAACCAAATGAGTACCGTCATTTTATATATATATATATATTTTAAATTAACTGACTTAAACCCGAGAATTATAACACAATGACATTTATTTGAAAAAAACGCAACATGTTTCGTCAAAAATGACTTCTTCAGGCGATAAGAACATAGAAAGACAATAAAAGACACTTAAATTAACATTGACACACTCTAAAGCTATACAACTATAAAGCCATAATATTCGACTGTAAATTACAGTTATGAGCTTGAACTACAGTCCGAGTTAAAGTTCTATTGTTGTACACCTGTGCGTGTGTGGAATCACGCGATCTCCAGTATCTAATAGTAGAGTTGAAAGAGTCTGCCAAATTATAGCTAAGATTATTATTCAAATGAAAAGGGTCTAAGGTGATTTCCCTTGACTCTACAATGCGGCGCTCTATTTCATCATGGCTGATGTGTAGGTTTGAAGTCAATGTCCAATCTATTTCATGTTGGTGGCCTTCGTTGTTCGTGTTTATTGAAAGCAGGACATGGCCCGACAGAGCAGTAGCTCTAGTTCTCTTATAGGCAATGTCTCTCTGATGCTCTTCGAGACGTAGTAAGATAGATTTTTCTGTCTGTCCATAGTAAGGCTTTCCGCATTCACAAGTAACCTTGTATACACCTGGGAATTGTAGAAGGTTGTGAGGTTGTTTATAGTTGTTGAAGCGTGATCTTATTTTTGGCAGAGTCGAGAAGCACGTTTTTATGTTAAACTTCTTTAGAATTCTGCTCAGCTTTTTGGATAGTGTGCTGATATATGGCAAGACGATATGACCTTTGGAGTCGTCCTGTGTCTCTACGTTGTTACGTTGGTGGCGGGATAATTGGTTGTTAATACTTTTTAGAGAGTAGCCATTGTTTTTAAAGGTCCATTTAAGATGTTGTAGTTCCTTTTTTAGTTCTTCTTCATCTGACAGTACAGATCTTGCACGATTCGCTAGAGTTGATATAATACCCAACTTTTGCGTTGGATGGTGATGGGAGGACGCATGCAAATATCTGTCTGTGTGTGTTGGCTTTCTAAAAATAGAGACTTTAATTGATTCAGGCGTCTTGGTGAGTTTAACATCTAGGAAGCAGATGGAACTATTTTCTTCAATCTCCATAGTCAATTTTATATCTTGATGGCGGTTGTTTAAGTGGTCGAGGAACTTGTTAAGATTCTCAGTACCATGCTCCCATATGAGGAATATATCGTCCACATATCTAAGCCAAATTTTTGGTTTTAAAGTAAAAGAGGAGATCGCCTTTTCTTCAAAGTCTTCGAAAAAAATGTTGGCTAACACAGGAGAGAGAGGGCTTCCCATAGCTAATCCTTTGACCTGTTTGTATAGTTTACCTTCGAATTCAAAATAGCCAGAGTTTACACAGTGAGATAACAGAGAGAACATTTTATTTGAAATCTTGTTTTTTAAAATATGGAGAACGTCCTGTGTCGGAACGTTGGTAAAGAGTGCTACCACGTCAAAGCTCACCATGATATCAGAAGATTTTAGTTTTAGGTCCTTTATTTTAGAGACAAAATCTGTTGAGTTTTTAATATAAGAAGAAGATTTTCCCGCATAAGCTTTTAACGATGACGCCAAATATTTGGATAACCTGTATGTGGGTGAGTCAATGCTGTCTACTATAGGTCTCAGTGGATAGTTTTCTTTGTGTACCTTCGGGAGTCCATATAACCTTGGAATGAGGGGGGTGTAAAGTCTATAGTAGACAGCATTGACTCACCCACATACAGGTTATCCAAATATTTGGCGTCATCGTTAAAAGCTTATGCGGGAAAATCTTCTTCTTATATTAAAAACTCAACAGATTTTGTCTCTAAAATAAAGGACCTAAAACTAAAATCTTCTGATATCATGGTGAGCTTTGACGTGGTAGCACTCTTTACCAACGTTCCGACACAGGACGTTCTCCATATTTTAAAAAACAAGATTTCAAATAAAATGTTCTCTCTGTTATCTCACTGTGTAAACTCTGGCTATTTTGAATTCGAAGGTAAACTATACAAACAGGTCAAAGGATTAGCTATGGGAAGCCCTCTCTCTCCTGTGTTAGCCAACATTTTTTTCGAAGACTTTGAAGAAAAGGCGATCTCCTCTTTTACTTTAAAACCAAAAATTTGGCTTAGATATGTGGACGATATATTCCTCATATGGGAGCATGGTACTGAGAATCTTAACAAGTTCCTCGACCACTTAAACAACCGCCATCAAGATATAAAATTGACTATGGAGATTGAAGAAAATAGTTCCATCTGCTTCCTAGATGTTAAACTCACCAAGACGCCTGAATCAATTAAAGTCTCTATTTTTAGAAAGCCAACACACACAGACAGATATTTGCATGCGTCCTCCCATCACCATCCAGCGCAAAAGTTGGGTATTATATCAACTCTAGCGAATCGTGCAAGATCTGTACTGTCAGATGAAGAAGAACTAAAAAAGGAACTACAACATCTTAAATGGACCTTTAAAAACAATGGCTACTCTCTAAAAAGTATTAACAACCAATTATCCCGCCACCAACGTAACAACGTAGAGACACAGGACGACTCCAAAGGTCATATCGTCTTGCCATATATCAGCACACTATCCAAAAAGCTGAGCAGAATTCTAAAGAAGTTTAACATAAAAACGTGCTTCTCGACTCTGCCAAAAATAAGATCACGCTTCAACAACTATAAACAACCTCACAACCTTCTACAATTCCCAGGTGTATACAAGGTTACTTGTGAATGCGGAAAGCCTTACTATGGACAGACAGAAAAATCTATCTTACTACGTCTCGAAGAGCATCAGAGAGACATTGCCTATAAGAGAACTAGAGCTACTGCTCTGTCGGGCCATGTCCTGCTTTCAATAAACACGAACAACGAAGGCCACCAACATGAAATAGATTGGACATTGACTTCAAACCTACACATCAGCCATGATGAAATAGAGCGCCGCATTGTAGAGTCAAGGGAAATCACCTTAGACCCTTTTCATTTGAATAATAATCTTAGCTATAATTTGGCAGACTCTTTCAACTCTACTATTAGATACTGGAGATCGCGTGATTCCACACACGCACAGGTGTACAACAATAGAACTTTAACTCGGACTGTAGTTCAAGCTCATAACTGTAATTTACAGTCGAATATTATGGCTTTATAGTTGTATAGCTTTAGAGTGTGTCAATGTTAATTTAAGTGTCTTTTATTGTCTTTCTATGTTCTTATCGCCTGAAGAAGTCATTTTTGACGAAACATGTTGCGTTTTTTTCAAATAAATGTCATTGTGTTATAATTCTCGGGTTTAAGTCAGTTAATTTAAAAAATGAAAATATCCCAACCCCGAGTTAATAGTACGTTTCATATATATATATATATATATATATATATATTTTTTTTTTTTTTTTTTTTTAAAGTAGATTAAATGACTGGAAGCCAAGAGAGATAAAAATAGAAACACTATATTTTATTTAAATAAACCACATAACTAGTTTCGTCTTCATATAAGACTTCACCAGGTGCATTACATGAATAAGAGAGAAATGCAAACAAGCATTGTGAGAGAATAGCTATAAATTAAAAAGCCAGCATATTGACATTTGAAAGCATTCTGTGTAGCACTTCATTGTTGGGCACACTTATGCATTCAATCTTGTGAACATCAAAGTTGGATAGCAGTGCAGTGAGAATCAGAGTAATCACAGCTGAAGTTAGTGTTGAGATGTACTGGAATGAGGATGATTTCCTTAGATTCCACAATTCTTCTTTCTAAATCATCATAACATCTAAAGATATAATGCTAACTACTCGGCCTGGTTGGCCAAGTGGTTAGCATATCCATTCTCCAGCCAAAAGGCTGTAGGCTCGAATCCTGCCGTGGACATGAATGTATGTGATTGTCTGTGAAAATACTAGTGGAGGTAGTCGGTGGTAGATGATGAAGGTAATTGCAGTTGGTGGAGAAGGAAACTTGTAGAGTAGATGCCCTCCCTCGATGAGTCTTTGGAACTCCCTGGAGGTGTTACATAATAATAATAATATTCTTTGATTTGTTCCATATGACTGCGTGAGTGATAGAGTTTTCGTTGTTAGCATCAGCAGAAATGAGGACGTGATTAGACAGTGTGCTGGCTCCAGTTCTGCCAATGAATTTTTCAATCTGAACAAAATGGGGCATGTTGCAGTTGCACCAAAATATGGTAAATGCAAGGATACTAGGGTTGTTCGAAAAAAGTTTGGGAAAAAAATAAGTTAAACACATTTTTATTGGAAAAAATCACCTTTATTTCTCAACATAGTCTCCATCGAGGTCTACACATTTGGTCCAATGAGTTTCCAATTTTCTCATCCCATCTAAAAAGTAGGATTTGTCAAATTGTGCAAAATAGTCAATGACAGCTTTGATGATATCCTCGTTCGAAGAAAATTTCTTCCCACCGAGCCAAATTTTTAAGTTTGGGAACAAGAAGTCAACGGGGCCAAATCCAGAGAATACAGTGGATGTGGAACCAATTCGAACCCCAATTTGTGCAATTTTGCCATTGTGATAGCCAATGTGTGGGATGATGCATTGTCTGGATGAAAGAGCACTTTTTTTATGCACCAATTTTGGCTGTTTTTTTTCCTTCAGTTCTTCTTTTAAATGGTCCAATAATGACACATAATAGACTCCTGTTATTGTCTTACCCCTTTTTCCAAATAGTCTATCATGATAATTCCTTGGGAATCCCAAAAAACAGTGGTCATCACCTTCCCAGCTGACAAAATGGTCTTTGCTTTTTACGGTGCTCTTTCATCAGGCATTGTCCACTGTTTTGACTGCTGCTTGGACTCGGTGTGTAGTGGTGGATCCATTTTGCCTACAGTCACAAATCGACGCAAAAAATCCTGCAAATTGTGATTAAACATAATCAAACACTGCGTCGAAATGTCTCTTCGCATGTGTTTTTGATCGACAGTCAACAATCGTGCCACCCATCGTGCATACAGATTTTTCTTGTGCAACGTTCTGTGCAGGATATTATATGCCCATTCATTTCAGATGCCTACAATCTCAGCAATCTCATGCACTTTCACTCAGCGGTCTTCCATAACAATATCATGGATTTTGTCAATCATTTTCTTTGTAGTGCCCTCAGTCAGGCATCCAGAGCACGCTTCATCTTCGATGGACTTACGACCACATTTAAACTCGTTTATCCAAAAATAAATAGTCTTTAATGCTGGTGCAGAGTCCCCTTAAACTGCATCTAACTTGGCTTTGATCTGTGCGGCCATCCACCTTCTTCAAATAAAAGTGTTATCACTGCACAAAACTCATTTTTATCTATTTTTATGAAAAATGTGAACCCGGTCATTTTAAATGCTTGCCAAAAGAACTATGCGTCACATGTGGCTAAAATTTTGGCATGGGTCATGAAAAAGATGATATGTGCAGACACTGGTATGAATGAACGAATTGTGTCGCCATCTATTGGAAATTTATCAAACTTTTCAAACAACCCTCGTATTTTAAGTTTTTGTTTAGGCATACTGAGTAAGGAATGGAGCTTGGTCAAAGGAGTGAAAGAAGTCTGGATTTTAAATTTTTTAAGAACTTTGGCTAACTTGGGAGTAACGGAGCTGATATGTACAGATATATAGCCTTTTACATCATTTCTATCTTCAATATGGCAAGGAGGTGGATTAAAATATTTGATTAAATACTAACTGACTGTTTAGAATAACCATTTTTTTAAAAGGTTGTAAAAAGAAACTGTAGTTCTTTAGTTCTTTGTTGATATCCTCTTCTTCACAGAGGAGGAAATGAGCATGTCTGTCTAGCATAGAAATAATGCCAAGTTTTTGAAACGGATAATGATGGGAATGTGCATGAAGATATCTATTGGAGTATTTTCCTTCTGAATTTTTGGCAAGGCATATAATTGTGGGATCAAAGGATGAAGTGAACAAAGAGACAATTGGAAATTTCTCAAACCATTCTCAAGATCGCGAGTGAGCTTTCTATAAATGGAGATTTTCAATTTTTTTCAGATATACATGAGTGAGTTTAACATTCAGGAATGGGAGAGAGAGCCATCAATCTCTAATTCTGAAGTAAATTGAATTTTTGGGTGTTCACCTGTTGAGATGGTTTAGGAACTCCTTTAAGGAATCAGGTCCATAATTCCAGAATTAAGAAAATATCATCTATATATCTCTTCCATAACCTGGTCTTTAATGGGAATGAAGAGTTAGCTTTTTTCTCAAATGTTTCTAATATAAATTTGCTAGTATGGGAGATAAAGGATTGCTCATGGCTAAGCCAAAGTTCTGTTTGTAAATAATATCTTTAAAGAAGAAATAACCAGAATTAATGCATTAGGTAATATAGAGATAACATTTTTTTGATAATTAGTTTTTAAAAAAAATTAGAACTTCCTCTGTAGGCACATTCGTAAAGAGGTAAATGACATCAAAACTAGCCATAATTTTATCTTTTTGAACATGTAAGTCTTTGACACTCGAAACAAAATCTTCAGAATTCTTGAGGATAGAGGAGGTTGAGTCAGATAAGCATTTTAGTTTTGGCCAAATATTTTGAGGGCTTATCTGTAGGAGAATCAATGTCTTCTACAATGGGTCTAAGTGGAGTATTTTCCTTGTGAATTTCTGGCAAGGCATATAATTGTGGGATCAAAGGATGAAGTGAACAAAGAGACAATCGTAAATTTCTCAAAAATTCTGTAGTGGTTCTCAGAAGGTTGTTGGTACAGTTATGGAATTCACTAGTTGGATCTCTGTCAAGAATAGAGTAAATATCTCTTTGTAATAATTGCAGCATTTTGACATTATATTCCTCAGTATCTAGGATGATGGTTGAGTTACCTTTATCTGTAGAAAGAATTATTATCTCTTTATTTTTCTGTAGTTTTTTTTTCTTTTTCTGCTTGATGTTCTTCAAAAGAGATATTATCTGTAGGAGGTTTTGTATTATCAATTGTGAGAATAGATTCCATACAAAGTAAATTAGCTTCTTGAGGAGGAAGGCAAGAAGGTAGCCTTTTCAATTTTTGTAAGTAACAGTTCCTTTGGAATAGTTTTTGGGGAAAATTAACAAAATTAAAGACTTTATTAAGAATATTCTTTTCAGCATTAGAAAGATGGTAACCAGATTTGTTAACAATAATCTTATCAGGAGAAAGTTGAAACTTGGATTTAAATGAATTTTCTTTTTCTAGCTTTAGAGCTTTGAATTTTTTAATTAATTAAACTTTGTTGGTATTCTGAATCTTGGGAGCTTTTAAATCAATCATATCTTTAATACGTTGTCAAGTATCGATGTCTAAAGTTTGTTAAAGAAGCTTTAAGGGAAAAAATGTGCTAAGGTATGTTTTTGTATCAAATATTCTTTCATTAAGAAGTTCTTTTTTTTTTATGTGCTGTATGGTATATTCTTTTGGCTCATTCTGTTTTAACTTTCCCTTTTAAGGAAACGAATCTCGGAAAGAGATCATGCAATTTACAATGCTGGAGAAAGACAAACCTGTTGATGTTTAGGTCAATTCTCTGCAAAGTCTTCTGTAAGTCTCTTATGCTTTTGTATGTTTCCTCATAAAGGCTAGAAATGATTATAATGGATTTACTCGACTAAGAGACACATTTGAAGTAGATTAAATGACTGGAAGCTAAGAGATAAAAACAGACCACTATATTTTATTTAAATAAACCGCACAGCTGCGCTGCTATTCAACTTTACCATTTTCAAGATCATGGATGCATGCATGCACCCAACAATGAAGTGGTATACGGAACACTTTCAAATGTCAATATGTTGGCATTTTAATTTACAGTTATTCTCTTGCAATGTTTGTTTATTTCTCTCTTATTCATGTAATGCTTGATGAAGTCTTCTAAGAAGACAAAATTAGTTGTGCAGTTTATTTAAACAGAATAGTGTTTTTATTTTTATCTCTCAGTTTCCAGTCATTTAATCTATTTCATATATATATATATTAAAGCAGTTCGAAAACAACAACCAAACCTTGGAGTCTTAGTGGCAAACTCTGAAGAAGGCATTGATTAATTTGGATAGGGAAGTAGGTAGTGAAGTTGTCAGTAAGGATTGAAAAATAAGAACCCCATGGCAGACACAAGAAATTAAAGAAGCCGTTCTAGAAAAGAAGAAAGCATGCCAAAAATTCCTAGAAAATAAGTCGGCAGATGCCCTAAAAGAATACAAAGAAAAATGTAAGAGAGCTAAGCCACGTGTAAAAGTAGCTAAACAAGAACAATAGGAAGACTGGTAAGAATACAGAAAATAAACATCAGGAAGGTGGAAAAATGTTCTGGAAGCTATTGAAAAAAAGCTCAGAAAATGAAAGAAAGAGTACTGCAAAAGGAATCAAAGATTGACAAGAAAACTGAAGATAAGGATATCTTAGATGTTTGGAGTAATTATTTTGAAAGACTTAAACCAAACAAGCAGTGATAGAACCATACTAGAACATTTTCAAGATGCAAAGCAGAGTACAGATCAATAACTGGGGTATGAAAAAAAAAAAAAAAAAGCCATCAAAAGCTTGAAATGCAGAAAGGTAAAGTAGAATAATCAACTAGAAGTGCTTAAGTATGGAGGTATAAAACAGACAAGTAAGTCAAGTTTGCGCCTGCAAGTATTGCAAGTCTGGGTGACCCATTACTTGTCTGTTTGCTTACTTGGGAAATGGAGTAAAACCAGCTTTAAAATAGCTTGGTATCTTTAACATTTATTATATACCCAAGGTAAAAATACTTTCTACATCTATCTCTCATCCTGAGATTTTTATTTAATAAGGTCAAAACACCTTATGGTAACTTGTTCTGGTAAAATATTTATAAGCTCTGTATTACTAAAATCTTGGTATTTCTAGCCTGGCTACCACTGATGAGACCTCAATAAAGGTCGAAACCGGTCTGGGTAGTGGCCCCTTGCCTTTAATACATAGCATCATACATCTCCTCCAGGAGATGTGCTTTGCATTAAGGGTAAATATTAAGAATAGTGATCCCTTTACCACGAGTTGCCTTGACTTGCACTACGTGCGGGGTCATAATTTAATATATATTATATATTAAATATTATTATATTTAATATGTTATATATTATATATATTAATTATTTAATATATATTTAATAATATATTTTTACTATATATTTAATATATATATATATATATATATATATATATATAATACACACACACACACACACACACACACACACACACACACACACACACACACACACACACACACACACACACACACACACACACACACACACACACACACATTATATATATATATATATATTTAATGTGATTCCCACTCTTGAAAGATCATAAATCTATAGTATATTAATGTCATAAGTCGACACTAATGGTCCATCTATCTAATAGATAGTCAATTCTTTAGCATCTAAACCTTCTAACCATTTTCACTGCAAATACACTGTGCATGTTGGCATTCCTTGTAGTATTGATCACATTTGGCTGCATGGCCTGGATACACTCCACAATTTCAAAACACACTTAAACAATCAGCACCTAGGGATCCAGTTTACCTTGGAAAAGGAAAACAACAGTCTCCCTTTCCTAGACACCCTGATTACATGCCAGCCTAATGGATCTCTGACTTCTTCTGTTAACAGAAAACCTACACATATAGGTAGATACATTCATCAGCAGTCAAACCCCCCCCAACAATATGGGATTATAAAAATCCTATATAACAGGGCAAAATTAATCGGTTCAGAATAACAATAACCTAACTACTGAACTTAATCATATCCTTAACACCTTCTTAGCCAATGGCTACAACCCCCCACAAAAAATCCAAAAAATATTAAAACCAGTTAACCACAACTCCCCCCCCTCCTTCATAACAGAGATTACTCTAAATCTAGCACCATTCCTTATATCCTAGGTAGTACATCCAAAAAAGGAACAAAAATTCTAAGAAAATATGACCTCACAACTAGTTACAAACCACATAAGAAATTGGCATCTCTTATCTGCTCCACCAAAGACCAACCACTTTCCCTACACCTACTTGGAGTACACCAGATCCCTTGCATTTGCAAACTGCCCTACTATGGCCAAACAGGCAGGACAGCCAATATCAGGATATCCAAACAAGGACTACATCTGGTTCCACCAATACAGCCACTCAGCACTTGCTGACCATGCAGTGGACATCTACACAGAATACACTGGAAGAAGGCCACTTTATTACACCACAGCAAGTACAAATATGAAAGATTATTCCTTGAATCAGTCTGAGATCTGAAAAACTTCTCAAACCCCAACAAATTTGGGTGCATGAGACTGCCGCAAATCTGGAAAACTTACATTCTGAGATCATCAGTCCAACGGCCAAGACAATCCAATTTACCTCGCTAGGGGACACCTTTAGGATTCTAGGACCGACTTCAGTTGCCTTTCTTCAGCCTCGTTTGCTTAGCGTTAGTGCCTGTGTTCACATATCATTGCCGAAATATAGATAGTCATTAATTAAAGTTTTTATAATTAATAATATAGTTTACATTGTCATTTCCTAAAAAATTAGCAGCAGCATTGCAAATACATTGTGCATGTTGGCTCTCCTTGTAGTCATGCAGGCTATATCATTGCCTAATTTATATCACCTTCACCCAGCCATTCCTTTGTTACTACAATGGTATGAACATGATGATCTCTCTTACTTCTAAGTTGCATAACTTGGAGAATATGATATTGGATTATAAAATATTAGCATGGATAAGAGGATGGCTGACTGACAGATATTAAAAAGTGGTATATGGGGGACGACAGTCTGCAAGATTTAAGGTAACTAGATTTAAGGTGTACCACAAGGATTAGTCCTCAGTCCACTGTTATTCAATCTGTACATTAATGACATTGGGAAGGATTTGACAGGCAACATGCAGCTATTTGCTGATGATGCAAAGATAGGTAGGGTTATCAGGAATGCTACTGATATGCAGTAGTTGCAGAATGATTTGAATAGGCTGGAATTGTGGGTATGGGAAAATGGATGTCAGTTCAATGTGAGAAAATGTAAAATCATTCACTTTGGAATGATTAGATATCCAATGTCATATTATATTGGTAGTATTATCTAGAAGAAACTGATCAGGCTAGGAATCTTGGAGTGTTAGAAATAGGAAGTTGAAGTTAGGGGGGGCCA
This sequence comes from Typopeltis vanoorti, assembly GCF_054136105.1. Taxonomy (NCBI): domain Eukaryota; kingdom Metazoa; phylum Arthropoda; class Arachnida; order Uropygi; family Thelyphonidae; genus Typopeltis; species Typopeltis vanoorti. The sequence goes on from NC_143566.1 coordinate 97,393,826, forward strand.
TGCAGCAAAGATTGCTCAAAAAATAATTGCAATTGAACAAACCTTCACTCTAAGGATGTCATTTTGCCTCTTTACAAGGCCTTGATAAGACCTCACTTGGACTATTGTGTGCTGGTCTGGTCTCCTGGTTTCTGTTGTGATTCTGATACAGTGGAGAGAGAGAGTCAAAGGAGAGTGTTAAAATGATATCAGGATTGTAGAGCACTGATTATGAAGTCAGATTGAGAATTTGCAGACTGCACACTAGCAAATAGGAGATGATATGATTGGGACTTACAAACTTCTGAAAAGGTCATACAAGATTTCACTTGATGGAATTTTTTATTTTATGGAGGGTGGAGAAAAGTACAAGAGATCCCTGCAGTCCTTGGAAGCTGAAAAAGAATACTGTTAAGAAGGGGATGAGATCTATATTTTTTCTCATAGAGTGGTGCATGACAGGAATAGATTGTCATTGAATGTTGTGTGTGTGTGTGGTAAAAAACCTTCCTTGATGAGTCCCTGATTCCCTGGATGTTTCTCATATTATTAATAATAATAATAATAATAATAATAGCAGTGATGATGACTGTGCACTTCATCTGAAAACTAGTGCACAATTACATCAAGCTTCAAAGACTTAGAATAACAATACCTTAAATTCCGATCTCTTTGCCCTTCTTCAGTTGAGTAAGGATAATGTTATGATAATAACCTACCAAACAGCAGTCTTATTTCTAACAAAAATGGATCCCACTTCTTTTTCCACTAAATCTGATAATACCTAGATCTTAAAACATTGTCTTTCTATTTTTGGACTGACAATTTCTGCTTCAGATATTATCTTTCATTTGCATACAACTGCTAGCACTATATATCTCCCAAATGTGTCCAGCTATTCTGTGTGGGAAAAAAAAAAAAAGGAGCTATCAGGTCACATTATCAGTAGTTGCAATGCAGTGTCTACGATGCACCAAACACAAATGCAGTTGATATGCAAATAGAGGCTTGGTACCATTTATTGCATGTTAGAATGAAATCCCGAGAGGACCTCAGTGACTCTGAAAGGAGCATGACTGGCAGGTGAATCTATTGCACATGTTAATTGAAGATCAGTCACTGAGGTTATGTCAGCATGGCACTCAACAGGACAAACATCAGCAAAATGCAATAGTGAATGAAAGTGCTTACTGCAAGAGAGGGACGTTCAAGCATTAGTGCGCTGTATCATGAAAAATAAGCAGGCTACTGCTGAGCAATTGTATGAAAAATTCAACACTGGCTATGAGAAATCCATTTCAACAAAAACTCTGTGTTGGGAACTACACAGAGTTGGATATCATGGTTGGGTAGCCTTATACAAGCCTTTGATCACTTCCGTCAACGCATGCTGTCGCATCCAATAGCGCAAAGATCATAGGCAGTGGACTACACAACAGTGGAGGGATGTGATATGGTCCTATGAATCCAGGTTCACACTTTTTGCTGCAAATGGATTAATACATGTGTGGCATCTGCCAAAGGAAGTTTACTAGCAAGAGTGCTTGTTTCCAAGTGTGAAAGGTTTTGATGGTTCTGTAATGGTCTGGGGGTGCATTCTCATGGCATGGTTTGGGTCTGCTTGTATTGGAAGGCAAAGCGGATGCTGCACATTATCTTTCAATCATAAGTGATCATCATTATCATCATCCTATGTCAACACACTTTTTTCCTATGCAACCAGCCACGTTTCAACAGAATAATGCTCCCATTTATTGAGCAAATGTGGTCACCCATGGTTTGAGGAATGCGACAGTAACTTGTCGTGTCTGCCCTGTGCATCTTAATCACCAGAATTAAATCCTATAGAACATTTATGAAACATTTTGAAGAGAGCCCTCAGACAACGTTTTCCAAATGCTGACAGAGTCTCTTCCTCAAAGAATACAGGCTGTACTAGATGCCCATGGCAGATCAATGCCATATTAATCAAAATATATCACTGTTTCCATTTTTTTTTTTAAAGTCCATTATTTGTAGCTCTGGCTATGTTCTCAAATGTATTCATTCTCAACTTTCATAGATGCCCTCTCATCTTCTCCCAGTCCTCCATAAAATGAAAAAAGTTCATCTACTGGTGTCTTGTATGACCCTTTCAGAAGTTTGCAAGTCTCAATATATTACCCCTCTTTCTCCTTTTTTGTTAGTGTCTGCAGTTCACAAATTCTCAATCTGTTTTCATAATATGTATTCCACAATCTTAATATCATTTTTAACACTTCCCTTTGCACTCTCTAAACTATATCAACATTACTGTGGAAGCTGCAAGACCACAGTACACCTACACAAAAGAGTCCAAGTAAAGTCATATCAAGGTCTTGTAAAGGAGAAATATAATTTCCTTATCCTGACAAGTCATAGCTTGTTATAAAATTGCAATTATCCTCTGAGTTGTGCTTGAAATCTTTTCTATGTGGCCTTTGAACTTCAACTTCCTATCTACTAAAACTCTAAGATCCCTAGCCTAATCAGTTTTTTTTAGCATAATCCCACTAATATAATATGAAATTGAAGATCTCATTACACCAAAGTGCATAACTTTTATTAACAGTCATTTTCACATGCCCATAAATCCAACCTATTCAAATCATCCAGACTGACAATATCTGAAGCAGAAATTCTCAGTCCAAAAATAGAAAGACAATGTTTGAAGATCTAGGTATTATCAGATTTAGTGGAAAAGGAAGTGGAATCCATTTTTTATTAGAAATAAGACTGCTGTTTTGGTAGCATTGCCATATAGCGAATCACAGCCTTCCCCATCACTTGTACATGCAAGTAATGATTTAATAATGTTTTCAAGCAGTCTTACATGTTATGCAAATGATGTAAGTAAAGCATTTTTTTTTATGTTAGATAAGCAAACGAAAAATTCTGAACAATTTTTTTCAAACAAAAAAAGTTATTCTGAATAGGTTCACCATTCAGATTTAAAAGTTCACATCCTTAAAGTTTTTCCATTTTAGCAATAAGATTGCCACATTTAAGGAACGCCTGTAGTATGAACTAGCACAGCTGTAGTACTATTCACTTCACTCAGAAGTGCATCTTTGTTTTTATCAACTAAGATCAGTAGCACAGTGTAAGTTTTGCCTGCAGTCTATCTCATGTTCAATACGCCATCATCACTAAACTTAATAATTTTAATCTTAGTATGTAATGTAATAGGTTTTACGAGTCTTCTTTTCAGTTAGAAATAACAGTTTTAGTGTAGCAACAACAGCATTACTTTGAATCTACTGCTACTATTAACAACAATAATATAAAATAACAGTTATAAACAGAGAAAAATACAGAGAGAGAGATGTAACCTGCAACAACTTTGTAAAATAAACCGAGTTCACAAATACTGCACATCGATTGATTCATGGCAGAGTTGTATAAACAGGCACTGGTCAAAATTGAAAAGTGTCATATGAGCAATCATAGAGCAAAGTGTCGTAATGTGGAGTATTACTGTGTTGCATATTGCCTACATTACTGATTATACTGACTATCTTTGTATCATCAGAAAACAGCTGTATATCACCTATCAAATACTTCCTAATGTCATTAATATAAAGAATGACCACCAGAAGAATGTTCTTGAAAGGGATAGATATGGTGGTGCTGGAGTTGTGGTGTTGGGATGCATTATACTTAATTGATGCACCAAGCTACAAGTGCTGGAAAAAGGGACTATGATGGGTGAAAAATATTGCAACAACGTTCTTCAACATCGGGTTTGATTGTTCTGTGGTTATGTAGGCAAAGAATTCATTTTTATGAATGACAATGCCACACCACATCATACATGAGCAGTGGAGATACTCCTGGAGACCAAGGATATTAATTGATTTGAGTGGCCATCATGCTCCCCAGATTCAACCCCATAGAACATGTTTGAGACACAATCGGGAGATGAACTGCTGCTTGAAATTTTCCCTCTAGAAAACAAACAACACCTCATCCTTGCTCCGAACGAGAAGTGGGCCAGTCTGCTTCAAGAACTCCTGAATTAGTTGGTGCTAAGCATGGTACAACGTTGTGAGAGCTGTACTGCAGTTTGGGATGAATATATTCTATACTAAAATGTCTCTCTGCATAGTGCTTACGAAATTTTCTGTAAGCACTATATGTTCTTTTACCAAAAACATTTTGCAATTTAATCTGTATGAAATTTATAACACATTTTTTGTGTAATATAATTTATTAGCATGCTGGCAATAAATTTATGTTCACATTTGGTTAAGGGATGAAAATTTTTTCATATATACGTAAAAATATAGTCAAACCTAAGCTTTTGAACACCAGTATAATTATCCTCCCTCAGCTTCAGTCTAACAGACAGTATGACAATTCAGACAAAGCAATTTCACAAAGATTACACCATTACGATATAAATTCAATGTACTATCCTATTTTCTTTTCCTGTTAATCTTACATAACTATGGCATTAATGGCTATCAAATGTGAGCTGCAAATTCTGCTATAAATAAAAATTCTGCAACATTATTCCATCCAATACAAATACTGGAGAATGTTAGTTAACATTCATTTACAGTCCATCTTTTCTTCCATCTGTTTCATTCCTTCTACTTCTCTTTAGAACAGTCTGTCTTCCACAAAGCCTGTCTTTTTTTCTTCTGTGGATCGCGCGCACGCACGCACACACACACACACACACACACACACACACACACACACACACACACACACCACAGATTAGGTGCATTTGTGAATAGTAACATGTCAAGTTATTATTATTATACGTGACAACTCCAGGGAGTCCAAAGACTCATCGAGGGAGGGCACCTGCTTTACAGCTCTCTGTCTCCACCAACTACACTAATGCCATCTACTGCCCACCACCACCACTGGTATTTCCACAGAACATCCATGCCCACAGCATGATTCAAACCAGCAGCCTTTTGGCTGGAGAGCAGACACACTAGCCACTGGGCCAACAAATTTCTTCTTAATATCTTCATTTTTCATATAAGAAACTCCTTGCCACTATTACCATTCACAAATGCATGAACATAGCTGATCCATGGTCATTTAAAGAGAATAGGATAGGAAAGGTTAGGAAAATATGTTTGACGCAAGGATGGCAGGAAGATGACTGAGATCTACTGAATTGGAGCAGTCAGAAGAGTGAAATATATGATCTGAAAATAAAGCGTTGACATATAACAGACTGCTGTGGTGGAATATTGTTGACTGGAAGGTGGTAATGATGCAAACTTAATCATGAAGCATAACCAGATCATCTGGTGTACAACCTAATTCCCCCTCTTAAAGGTATATATCAGGAATTTCATGATAATAATATTACTGATGTGGTTTTCTTATGCATGCCAATCTTTATAATGATAAAACCTGATCAGGAACATGGTAACAATTAGTTGCAAATGAATGAAATCATTATTACTTTACTATACATTCTTATTAAGATAATCTGCAAAATTTTTTTTTGCAGTACTAAACTTACCAAAACATCATGGGCTAAAGCTTGATAGGTCCATGTATGGTGAAGGGGAGTAGCCATATCCAGATTTCTATCTAGGATCACCAAAAGTGGACGCTGAAAACTAAATTTATAAGAAATCTACTTCAATATTTAAATAGGTAAATTTCAATAACTGCCAAAATAATCTATTTAAAAAAAAAACAAGAGTCCCAAAAAAAACATATCCCAAGTACATTCTTTCCCTCTCTTCCCCCCCCCCCCCCCACAAGAGCTTGGATTCAGAAGGCATCTTTAAACCAAAATCAAGATGTACATAATTTTTCAACATTTTTTATTCTGCCATAATTGCCTTCTACACTCGCTCGTAATGTCCTAAATTATATATATATATATACCCCTTTTGAGTTATGTTAGCCAATGTATTAAAAATATAAGGGACACTCCTAAACAAAAACAGGCTAAAATAGCTGTTAATTATATTAATAGTGTTTTAGAGGAGTAGCATGGGAATTTCCCAGAAATTATACTTAAAAAACAAGATTATAAGATTCCATACAGAAATAATTTTTAATCAACTTCCGTTTAATGCCTTGATTATTTTCAAGTATAGTAGTTTTTGATATTAATGCATTACAACGGTCCGACCAGAAAGTGTATAAAACATGCATTCATTCATTCACTACCATAATTTGATGGTATCTAAAATCAGTGGAATGAAGTATAATGGAAAATGGTGGAACTAGTACAGAAATCAGAGAAATATAATGTCAAAATAATTGCAGTTAACAATTTTTATGAAGACAACCTTCATGAATAAGTGGTATTCTGAAGTAGTGTATTTCTAAATGGAAAGAAAACTGGATAGAGCAACTTATTTATGCTAATACTCCCAGTGAAGTTTTGAGTATTGGAAAAATAGAACAAATTTTCAGTAATTAAATAGTAAGGTTGTAATTAAAAAAAAGAAAAATCTGGATATAATATATTATGGAAAATTATGGAGACAACTACCATGTTAGAGCAAAACTTTAGTTTAATATAAACCAAAATGAACACTCGACGTTTCGACTTTAATATCAAGGTCATCATCTGGGGCATACACGTACATACAGAGAAACAAGCTGCACTACAATCTACATGGTTTTCTAAAGTTACTGACCAAACCATTACAACAATTATTGGCCTGGCCTCTGGTGAAAAAAAACCTTTACTACATGAAAGCTAGAGTCCTATTATTATTATCTATTAGGTTACAAAATTAAATTGGGCTGGAGAACAACATGCTTATATATATATACATAAAAAAAAACTGATTATACATATAAATTTTAACCAATTGGTATGGAATAAAAAGCTGAAAATTGCTTAAAGTCCTAAAGTATGCTAGATACTAAGCAGGATGAATATGTGCAATCCAAATTTTTATGCCACATTGTGAGATTAGGGTGGTTAATCAGAATTTCACAAGCTTCTTTAAATTTTCTTTCATACCAGGTTTTTGTATGATGTAAAGAACTAAATCTGGATATTGTTGGAGACCTAACCAGCAAATAAAAAATTAGAGAAATTTCTAAAATAATAGAATATTTCCACATTTCTAAAATAATAGAATAAAAATAAAATCAGTGCCTGATAGACAGAAATGTGCATGAAAAATCTGTAGAAAATGGCAGAAGTAACAACAACAGCAAATCTATATCTGGGTTACGTAACCCATAGCCTATTCATGGTAATAATAATGTGCAATATGCTTTATAACTCAGTATAGGTAGTATTATTGTAAAATATACAAGGCAAGTAAATTAACGTTAGAGTATTTGCCTGTGGAACGTGGCAGAAATAAATGTTGCTAAATTTATGCTCCAGACCCAGGCAGACATCACCAAAATGTGTAAGTTGGATGGTTTGGATTTAATTGGCAAAAGAGAAACTAAGACTATATTCCATTATGCAAAAGTTTACAGCAGTACAAAATGTAAAAAAGAACCACTAAAAATAAATAAATAAAATATTACATAAAAGCAAAAGATGATCATAGACTTTCTAACCATATACTGAACTCGGTATATGGATATAAAGTTAATGATCATCTATAACTATGCAACTTAATTTTCTATAAAAATTTAAAATTTCATGCACACAGTCTGATAAAATCTGACTGAGAGTAGTATATCATATATGGCTCAACCAGAGTAGCACAAGATAAATGCTGCTCTTGAATAAAGTGAAGATACTCCACCAAAGCATGACAGGGGTTAAATGAGTATTACAGTACTTGTGTGTAGATGGATTATCAACCCTCAGTAAGAAACAAGGTGTAACATGACTATCCAGAAATAATGTGGCAGTGAACCGTAGATATGATCTTTGTGTGTGTTTATTTTTTTCCTGCCATAATAACTACCAGTTAGGAATTAATTTTTTTTTTTTTTTTTTTTACTGGCAATCTGTAGATTGTACAAGGAACTGACAAAGTACACCTGGTGTTACTGAAACAAAAAAGGTGAGATTCTTCTAAATACAAGATGTCATATTCAAACAATAATCAGAGAAAGGAAGGAGCAGCTATAGCACTCAACAGTAAACATGAGGATAATCCTCTTGAATGCAGGCAAATTTCAAAAAGGAAAAAAATTGAACATTGTGATTATGGTCCCAGAGAAGGTTCTACCAAGAAAGAGTGGCAGAATTTTTTAAGTCATTAGAGATGGTTGGTTCTTTGGAGACCTTAACAGCAGAGCAAGAAATGAATACCAGACATATATACATCTTAGCTTAGCATCTTGCTGGTTCAGATGATGAACTAGTCATTATCAATACCATGTTCCAACATATAGATGTGCACAAATTCACATGGAAAGAAATTACAAAAGAAGTCTCACTGCCCATGTTGTTGTTAATAGTGATATATTCACACTGTTTCAGACACCACAGTTTACAAAATGCATGAAATAAGTGATTCTGATTTAGTTTTGGGCAAGATAAAAATGAATTTCATACTGAAAAGAAAAAGAGAGGCAATATTAGAGGAATTAAAGGTATATCAAGGTGCAACGAGTTTGCTGTTAATAAGACCGTGAATGGATACCATCACATATCCTTTCTTTTAGGTCCTTATATCCTTTCTTTTAGGTAATAAACATAATCAAAAACATAACACTCGACAAAGACGACTTATTAGTCAGTTTTGACGTTTCTGCCCTTTTCACTAATGTCCCCATCAATGACACAATTCTCCTACTACAGAACAAATTTCCGCCCGACATTATGGCCCTCTTTGCCCACGTACTAAAGTCTGGTTACTTCGTGTGGCAAAACAAATTCTACCTACAAAAGGAAGGTACGGCCATGGGCTCACCATTATCCCCCCCAATCGCGAACTTCTACATGGAAACCTTTGAGCAAAGGGCTCTTGATTCCGCCACGCTTCGACCGACAATCTGGCTCAGATACGTTGACGACGTGTTCGCGATCTGGCCGCACGGTCGACAAACGCTAAACACATTCCTCAGCCACCTAAACAAACAACACGAACGCATACAATTTACCATCGAAATCGAAAACCAAAATTCGCTCCCGTTCCTAGACACACTAGTTACACGTCTTCCTTCAGGCAATCTATCCTTCACGGTCTACCGAAAACCTACACACACGGGCCAATACATACATGCGAATTCATATCACCACCCAGCACAAAAATATGGAGTCATAAACACCCTTAAAAACAGAGCCACAACTATTTGCTCTAACCAGCAGGCCCTAAAACAAGAACTAAAAATCATTAGTGACACATTCATAAACAATGGCTATAACAAAAATACTGTCAATAAAATACTCTATAAAACCACAACAAAAACGAATCTAGACTACAGTAAAACCATAGCCATCCCATACATTAAAGGGTTATCAGAAAAAATCAACAGAATCCTACAACATTATAACCTTAATGCCACCTTTAAATCACCCACTAAACTTAAAACCATATTCAGCTCCTCTAAGGACCCTCTCCTCCCATTAGCACATCCTGGAGTCTATTGCATCCGCTGCACCTGTAACTTACCGTACATTGGTGAAACAGGACGGACAATCCCTATACGCAAGAAAGAACACATTAGACACATTAAATATAACCATTATGGTGAAGCAGGCCTCTCAGACCACGCACTTGACACCTTACACCAAATCAACTGGAAAAGCACCTGCTCCTTACACCGTACAAAAACATGGTACGAAAGAAAATTTAAAGAATCCTGCGAAATCCTGATAAACCACCCAAATATCAACAATAAAGATGGTATGAAAATTCCAAGGATCTGGATGGCACACATTCAGCCAACCTAATTTGAAAGATTCAACACAAGTCAGGACTCTAGCCAATCTGCTATTATTAGAAACCATTCCACTCCAACTGGCTGGAATGATGTTAATATAATGTTAATATATGTATATAGTAGACAACACAAATAATAGGACTTTAGCGCTGATGTACAATTTTTATATATATATATATATATTTTTTTTCCCCCCCCCCACCAGAGGTCAGGCCAACAATTGTGGTAGCAGTTAGTCAGTGTCTTTAACGAACCAGTATGATTGTAGTATAGCTTGTTTCCTGTGTATATTTGTACGCTCCAGAAGATGACCTTAACATAAAGGTCGAAACGTCGAATTGTAAAATTTTAGTAATAGTAAACTAAAGTTTTTATTCAAACACGGTAGTTGTCTCCATAATTTCCAAAAATGATAACATCACATACTTTTAAGGAACGTGTAAAACAGTTAACTATGCCTTTGACTTGATTATTTAATGAAGGTCTTGCAGTGGGAAAGATTCATCAGGAGAGGAAAGGAGGCAAAATAGTACTACTAGATGGTATTACTATTTTGCCTCCTGGTCTAATTTAAAACAGAGGTTTTAAATTAGACCAGTGTGCATAACTATAGTTGTAGTCAAGGTGTTGGAGAGATTGGTTTGGAATAGAATACAGGATTAGATTGATGGACAAAGGATTCTTTATAAGATCAGCATGGGTTTGTAAAAGGAAAGTTTTGTTCAGCAACCTACTTGCATTTTATGATAAGGTGATGAATGTGCTAGATAAGGGAGATTGATATACAGTGATACTCTTAGATTTTGCAAAAGTATTTGACAAAAATGGATAATTGATGGGTTAGATGAACTGGACATTAGCTCTCTGAACAATACCAACAAGTTATGTCTGATGTCTTATAAAAAGAGGTAAACTAGTGTGTGTTCAGGGTTCTGTTCTTAGGTCCCTGCTGTTTAACTTATGTCTTAAGAATATTTCATGTGGAATGATTGTGAATCTTCAGTAGTTTGCTGATGATATGAAGCTGGGGAAAATTATAAGGAGCACTGATGATGTTAATTCTTTTCAGAAAGATTTGAATAGACTTTTGGCTTGGACAAATGAGCAGGATATAGTTTTAATAAGCATAAGATGCTTCATTTTGGAGTGCAGAGATATAGGGCTATGTGCTGTATCGATGAAACCATGCTTCAGGAAATAAGGAGGTGGATAAGAGTCAAGATCTAGAGTTAATGGCTGAGAGTGGACTGAAGTTTAGAGGGCACATTGCAAGTATAGTATGTTGCACATTGCCACTATTATAAGGACTACACTGACATATGAATAATGATTCTGCTACTATATAAAAGTACAACCACCTCCTTATCCCCAGGTTCGATTTGGTCACCAAGTTTGTAATGTGAAAACACTGGGAATGATCCAGAAATGAGTGACTAGTGCAATATTAGTACTCCAAAATGTTGGTTATGAAGAGAGAGAGAGAGGTTAAAGAATGTAAATTACAGAATTTCATAGATAAGAGGAAAAGAGATGATATGACAGACATTTAAGTTAATGAGGGGATTTTATTAGATTAATATAGAGGGGGAGGGGATTATAAAAAGAGTAGAAGGTAATGCCAACCCTGAAAGTTGTGTAAGGGTGGGGTGAAGAAGGGTATGAGGAGTAGATATTTTTACATAGATAATGTGGGTGAATGGAAAACATTACCAGAATGTACTGTAAATATGTAATTGGGTGAATGAATCTCCAACTATGAGTTTGATGGCTTCATTGAGGTTAATACAATAATAATACACGTTGGAACATAAAAAAATATACAAAGGTTTTAAAAAAGAAAGAAAATTCACACTCCATGTCAAATTCAGGAAGTTGAAACTGTTAATGCAGTCTCTTCTTAACATTCCAAGTATCTTCTTTTGATATTGAATGATATATGTACGTAAACACAAGAAAGAAAAGATATTTAATTAACCAAATATTTCGGTCTGGAAATAGCAGACCATCCTCAGTGGTATTACAAGAACAGGTTTTTAAAAAAAATACAAGCTAGAATACTAACAATAGATCGTTAAAAATAGAACACAACGCGTGATGTTATATCACTAAGTATTAAGTATAAAACGGAATATTTTGAAGTAGAGACATGATTGAAAAGAAAAAAAAATATTAAAAAAAAAAAAGAGTAATCTTGATTAGACTTTCCCAGATTTTTGATATAGATATACAGTCATTACGATTCAGGTTGGGACGATGGAGCAAGGCCTCCACGCTTTCCTTGAACAAACGTTCGAACCTATAACGGGATCTATGTAAGAGGCGAGTCCTGGACTAAAAGATGCTGTGGTCAGTTTTAATCCCATGTTGAGCCAATCCAGACTTTTCAGGTTTGTTGTGAAGATGGAGGATTGATGCTCTTGGATTCTTTTTTCAAGAGAACGTCCAGTCTGTCCAAAATAGGAGAGATCACAGTTGCAAGGAATTTGATAAATTCCAGGAAGAGATAAAGTTGAGCGTTTGTCTTTAAGAGAAGGAAAATGAGAAGACAATTTGTTAATAGGTGAATACTTTTATATATATATATATATATTATTTTTTTTTTTCAATCATGTCTCTACTTCAAAATATTCCGTTTTATACTTAATACTTAGTGATATAACATCACGCGGCATGTTCTATTTTTAACGATCTATTGTTAGTATTCTAGCTTGTATTTTTTTTTAAACTGTTCTTGTAATACCACTGAGGATGATCTGCTATTTCCAGACCGAAATATTTGGTTAATTAAATATCTTTCTTGTGTTTACGTGCATATATCATTCAGTCTTATGTCACAAAGATCCTTAAAACAGCAAATTCTTTTGATATTCCAATGCATGGAATATCAAAAGTGCTCTGAGAGAATACAGAGAAACACATGTAAGAATTAAGGAAAGCAATGTGTAAAAGTAGCTAATAAATAAATAAATAAAGATCTTAACATATAAGCCTAGAGGAACAAGGAATAGGGGACAACCAAGAAGAAGATGGACTGAGTCTGGAACAGGCCACTTGGCCTGGATAGGAAGAACAAGATGATGATAAATAAAAAGGGGAAGATCTGGTAAGAATATAGAAATTTATTAAGAAGGTGTCAAAATATTCTGGAAACTATTGAAAATGCTAAGAAGAGTATTGCAAAAACAGAGAATATAAGTGATACGAGAGATGAAGATATTCTGATGTCTGGAGTAATTAAAGACTGCTAAGTGTACAATGTACATGAATGCTAAATGTACATTCTGACAAAGAATGGCAAGAAAAAGACATTAAAAACCTAAAATGTGAAAAGCAGTTGATGCTACTTAGTCTAGTGGTTTTTAATGAAGATGACAAGTTTGGTATATATAGCAAAGAAAACAAAGTTGGTATGGTGAGAAGAAGCTAGATGACAAATTTGTATTAAATAATAGAGAAGTTAGCCAAATATTAAACTAGGAGTATATAAGGTTCTATCTAGATATAAATATAGAGCTAAAAATATTTTACAGTGGCTGCAGAGCATAATTCAAAGAGATTGGGTTAGGGTTAAATTTCAGATGATTAGAGTACAGCTCTCCATCTAAAAGAATTTTCCTACTGATTGTTCTAAATAAAATTTATGCAAACATACTAAGTTAAGAAAAATCATGGAAGGGAATCTTAAAAAGCTGTTTCTGGCCAAACAGGTTGTCCAGATCATATTTTCACTTTAACAAATAGATGAGAAATAATAGGAACATAACAAGGATCTGTAAGTTTTGTAGATCTGAAAGAGGCATATTATTATTACGTGACACCTCCAAGGAGTTCAAAGACTCATTGAGGGAAGGCAACTACTCTACAACTCTCCGTCCCCACCACTTAATCCACCAAATACAGTGAACCGCCACAACTATCATCTACACCAATGCCATCTATTGCCTACCACCATCACCACCACTAGTATTTTTTTTGTCTGTAAATTGAATGTGTCCTCAAGGCCAATTTATGTGTATGTGGGATGAAAAAATCCTGCTACCTCAATATGAGATCAGCTAACTCATCTTTAATTGAAAAAAACTAATATAAAGTTTGTTCTCTTCATGACGAGAATCAAACTTAGACCTTTTCGAATCGAAGGGCACAACATACTGTCATTCTTCTAATTGCACCATGGAAGCAAGTAATATTAGCTATATTACAATGCCAAGAGGTAAAAAATGTTCAAAACACTGCAATTCTATGGTGTAAATGGGACATTATACATAGTCTATGCATATTTAAAATTGAAAGTCAGCAGTCAGAACCAAAGGTACAGGAAGATGGTTTTATATAAAACCATCTTCCTGATATCAAGACTGGTAATGTTAATTTCAGCTCTTTAATATATACAGATGATCTTATACTCCTAAATAAACTGTGTACAAGTCTGTAGGAACCTACAGAATATGCATAGCATTTCAGATGTACAGCATTTCTATTGTTCATCATCTATATGGATCACATTATGAAGGAAATTGGCATTAAACCCGATATCAAAATTGATGATATTAATCTTGTTTTTTTACTTTATGCAAATGGTATTATACTCTTAAAAATATCCAGTACAAATCTGCAGTATTCCTTAACTAAATTGAATAATCACAGATTGGAGTAAAAGCCATGAAAGTTCTGAGATCACTTAAACAGAATAAGAAAGGAAAGGCTAGCAAAACAGTTATTTGATGTAAAGATGGCAGGAATAAGATGTAGAGACCAAGATCCAGGCTTACTGATGCAGTGAGAAGCACCTTAGACAATGAAAATGTAAGATCTAAGAATATTTGAATCCTGACAGACAGTGGACTAATTTGGAGTAAAACTGTTGGTAAAAAGTTTGTAATAATGTAAACTTTTCATGAAGTGTTAGCATGGTATCCTGTACACTTCTTGAGGATGCACATCAGGAAATGATCATAAGTCAAGCTAGTCAATCTACTGTCTCATTTCTCTTGATTTCAATGTGATGTGGAATCTGAACAAACAAACATCTAGAGTATGTATCTTTATTTGATAAAATAATAGTTGTATTATTTTATCAAATAATACAACTTAACCGATTTGACAATTTTAGGCTATGAACAAAATAATGCATGGAATAAAGAGCACAGAGAATCAGTGTTAACAATATCTTTCATATCATTTTTCTTTGATGTGGTCAAGTGCACACTGTATTGTCATGAATCACAGCAAACAAATGCTGCATTCCGATAGTATCTGACAAGATAAAACACAATCATTAAAATTGGCACCAGGTCTAGAAAAACTGGTTTCTCAAAAGAACAGTATAAATGGTTTAAAGCATGGCAGTAGAACTCTTTTGCATGTATGATGTTTGCATGTAAGCCTGCTGATACACTGATGAGTAATGGACTTCCTTAATTTGCACAATAAGTTATAACAGTGGAATATAAACTTGCTAAGGAGGAAATCATCAGGCTTCACGCAGGCAGTCTTGTTTGGAATAATATTGACAGTCAATTTCTTTAATAACAGATACCAAAGGAAAGAAGGTCAGTCTTCAGGATGGTCAGACAAGATTTTAATTTTACAGCATAGTTACTATGTGACAACTGTTTTCATCACAGTGAGAAAGCAGGCTCATTCACTTAGACATAAAAAACTAGGGATGGATGATATGTGAAATGCACCAGTAGCTATTTGTATTCCCTGATGGCAAATAGGATCTAATATGAAAGGTAATCTCCATGACAGAAGCATATATTTGTGCCGATAATCAAGCTCTGGATGGTTAAGTAAATGGTAAGATAAAGTAGGTATCTTACATTACACTTACATTTTTGCATGCATTTTTTTTTTGCACACTTTTAATTGGCATATGCATGTGAGGATTTAATGCTTTCTTAAAAATGAGTTCAAGAAATTGGACTTCTTTTGATACTGTAATAGCACTCATACGGATACTTTTTTCCCCTTGACCCATTAAGTGCCTGGGAAGTTATACGATTAATTGCTTGCTGAAGTCAACTTTTGGTTATTCCCATATTATAGGAATTACAGAAAATTGTAAACTTGTGTTCAGTGGGAGGAAGTTGTTCTATTCCAGAGTTAACTCTCATGGCAAAAAACATATGCAAGACAAATCCTTGGATGCATTGGGGAACTCCTCTCTTGCTGGTGCTATGGTTGAGACAAGGTATTCTGAATTGGGCTTAGAAACTTCAGCTAAAGAGTAAATTTTTAAAACAGAAATGTGCTTTTAGAATTAAGGATAGCAAATATTTTATTATTATCCCTGTGAAACTCCACTTGTGATTTTTCTTAAATATCAACTTATCATGTGGTACCTTATCAAATGTTTTTACAAAGTCCAAAATCAGCTGAAATGATGAAACATCCTCAACAGTGCAACAAAAACAGAGAGAGAGAGAGAGAGATGATTTTACTTCAGATCTAGTCTGAAGTAAAATCATCCACATGTAGTCTTCTCTAATTCAATGCAATAACACATGTAATTGCCAGTAGAATCCAGCAGACTATGAACCAGCAAACAATGTTGTAGCAAATGCATGCTCCATTGTTATTCTTGTTCAAATATTTTTGTTTTGTATGCTACCTGTTTTTTTAGTTTATTCATGTATTTTTGCTGATGATGTGAAACAGAATAGTCACAAAACCAGTAGAGTAGTAAATAAAAAATTAGTATTCTAACCTGTCTGGTCCTTTCATGTGGAGTAATACCAGCAAAAAAAAAAAAAAAAAAAAAAAAGAGAAACTACTCTCTAACAATGACACTATCTTCCACTCACAGGGCACCTTCTCAGTAGATAGACTTTCAAAGGAGAGCTGGTCAATGGAGCTGTCAGTTCTTTAGAACAATCTCTTAAAACATGTGGTAACATTTCATCCAATCCTACTGCCTTATCAACTTCCAAAGTATTTGGTTTTTGAAGCACATTCTCCTCATACACTTCTTAGCCTTCAAAACCTTCCCCATCCTTCAAAAAAAAAGTCCTGTGCTTTTCCAGGATGAAATATTCCAATAAAATGATCATCAAGCAGCTACATTATGTCATTCCCTTTTTCATTTGATTCAGATCTACAAGAAGTATGATCATTAGAAGTCATTAACTCTAGTGATGCTGATAAAAAAATAAACTGTCTTGTGAAACCTTACTAAATAAAATTTTAGAAAATGTAAGTTTAGATATACAAAAACATAAGGTTGCTAAGTTTATGAAAACACTCTTAAAAAAAGTTCAACACATGCTTTATTAAGGGAATGATTTACCTCACTCTATCCAAATATGGTTGAACATTGTTATTTTAAAAATGAATAAGCCAGTTTTTATTAAATAATAACAAACATACCTAAAATATACAGAAACCCTGAAGAAACTTTTACTGCAATGTTTAAGCAGCAACATATAAGTGAGCATTCACAATCATTGTGAAATAATTTTTTTCTCCTACCAGAGAAGTTAATGGATATATGCATTTTGTGTCTGTTTTGAGGGTCATTAATAGAGCTACTGAGTCTGTTAACTTTCCCTTGAGCAGCATTGAAGAACTGGTGGCTACTCTAAATGTGCCTGTTCTCAAAGCTTTATCTCAATTCTGATTACTAACGGATATGTCTTAAAGAGAAACACGAACTATTTTTCATTTACTACACAGAGGCAAAAATTCCATTTAATAGAATGAAAGCCCAATTCCACATGTAGTTTACGACTTGATGATCAGCACTGTGATGTGTTAAGAAATTACGTTCTGGCTTTTCAAGATGATTTGCTAATATATTATGAAGACTTGAAGTTTAAGGGTCAAAGCTGTATAACTGAGAGGAGACCTCCACATAGCCTTTAAAGGAATGCGGAGAACCGACCAGGGCTTCTGACCTAATGCCCAATCCTCACCTTCTCGTGGTGCACCCTGTTGGGTATCTATTTTGATACTGAACGAACGAGGATGGGCTAGTAATTTGGGATTTAGCCGACCAAATTGTATTCTTATTGGTTAAACCAAAATAAAAAATGATGGTACAACATGACAAAATTTCATGCAGTTAAACAAGTCGCCCGTTGTGTTCGCCAGGGAAGCAGGGCGAACAGCGAAAAGTCAGCTACTGGAACAAATCTGAAAACAAACCCCAACTCAACATCACCAGGGTTAAAGATCGGTACAACGTAAGAAGCCTGAATGGCAAAGAAATGGAGCTAGCTGAGGAATTAGATAAGTACCACATTGACTTAATAGGGGTGACTGAAACAAAAAAGACCAAAACTGGTGAGATCTTTCTGAGCAATAAATACAAAATGTTATATTCAGGCAATGACAATCGAGCAAAAGAAGGAGTAGCCATAGTATTCAACACAAAATACGACGCTAATCTTCTTGAATGAAAGTCAGTCTCAAGTAGAGTAATGTGGGCAAATATAAGAATGGGGAACTGGGCAATGAGACTTATTTGTGCCTATGGTCCCACAGAAGGTTCTACTAAGGTAGAAGTGGAGGAATTTTTTGAGGCTTTAGAAAAAGCAACTGACACAATGAAATATGAAAAGTTGGTCCTTGTTGGGGATCTAAATAGCAGAGTAGGAAATGATTGCGAGACATACAAAAATATATATGGAAAATTTGGAGAAAAAAGCAAAGCTAATAATAATGGCAAATATCTGTTGGATTTCTGCTCAGGACATGGACTGGTTATTACTAACACCATGTTCCAACATAAAAATGTGCACAAATTTACACGGAGAGAAGAGGCTAGGAATAAGAAAAGTCTCATTGACTATGTTATTGTTGATAGTGATGTTTTCTCCCTGGTGCACGACACCAGAGTGTACAGAGGATTTGAAATTGAAAGTGATCACTATTTAGTCTTGAGCAGGATAAAATTGAATTTCATATCGAAAAGAATAACATGTAAGAAAGTTTTAAAGCGAATAAAAGTTGAGCAGCTCTCAGATGTGAACTGTAGACTGAAATACACAAAAATTATTGAAGAAAAAATGAAAGAGTTTGAGAACAGGAATCAAACCTTGGAGATTCAGAGGCAAACTCTGAAGAAAACATTGATTGATTCTGCCAGAGAGACATGTGGTGAGGTTGTCTGTAAGGATAAAAAAATCAGAACTCCCTGGTGGACACAGAAAGTTAAAGAGGCAGTGAAGGAAAAGAAGAAAGCTTTATCAAAAGTTCCTGACAAATAAGTCAACTAGTGCTCTTAGAGAATATAGAGACAAATGCAAAAATGCTAAACACTGTTGTAAAACTAGCTAAACAAAAATCATGGGAGGACTTTGGCAAGAATATAGAAAATAAATATCAAGAAAGTAGCAAAATATTCTGGAGGTTGTTGAAGAAGCTTAGGAATGGAGGAAAGAGTGCTGTAAAAGGAATTAGAGATGATAAAGGTGACATGAAAACGGATGAAAAAGATATCCTTGAAGTATGGAGTAATTACTTTGAAAAACTGCTAAATGAAACAAGCAGTGATGATAGCACAGTGGTAAAAAACACTGACCAGGCATGCAGTCAGGAATACATATCCATACTTGAAGTAGAAAATGCCATCAAAGGCTTGAAACGTGGAAAGGCAGCAGGAGTAGATGATATTCGACCAGAAATGCTGAAGTATGGTGGTATAAGAGTCTTACAGTGGCTGCACTGCATAGTTCAGAAAGCCTGGACAGAGGGACGAATTCCTGATGATTGGAGTAGAGCTCTCATAGTACCCATATATAAAAAGGGAAATAAAACTGAATGTGAGAATTACAGAGGTATTTCCCCACTGAGTGTTCCTGGCAAGATCTATGCAAGTATACTTGAGAAACGGTTGAGAAGAATTGTGGAAGAAAAGCTTGGTGAAGAACAAGCTGGATTCAGGCCAAATAGAGGCTGTCAGGATCAGGTCTTCACTTTACGACAAATAGTGGAGAACGCAAGGGAATATAACAAAGATCTATATTTAAGTTTCGTCGATTTGGAAAAGGCATATGACAAGGTCCCAAGAGAGAAGCTATTCAATACGCTACAGTTATATGGTGCCAATGGGGCATTATATCAAGCAATACTTAGTCTTTATTTGAGTTGTAAGTCAGTAGTTAGAATTGAAGGAAGTACGGGAAGATGGTTTAATGTTAAATCTGGTGTGAGACAAGGATGTACATTATCCCCTCTGTTATTCATTATCTATATGGATCACATTATGAAGGAAAGTGGTATTAAGCATAATATCAAAATTGGAGATGTTAATGTCAGCTCTTTGCTTTATGCGGATGATGTTATACTTCTAAATAAATCCGCTACAAGTCTGCAAGATTCTCTGACTAAATTGAATAGCTGTTGTAATAGATATGGTATGAAGGTCAGCAATAAAAAGACAAAGACAATGAAAATAGGCAGAATCATTGAAAATGTCAACTGTGTTGTGAATTGGGAACCTGTGGAACAAGTAAAACATTCCAGCTATTTAGGCACGATATTTACTGAAGATGGTAAACTAAATATAGAAATAGACAACAGAATCAGCAAAGCTGGTATCGTGGGAAGTCAATTGAATAAATTCATATGGAATAAGAAAGAAATTAGTCGGAACACTAAATTAGCTGTATACAAGACTGTGTTCGAACCAATTTTAACTTATGGATCTGAGAGCTGAGTCAGAAGTAAAACACTTGACCAAAGACTAGAGACCGCAGATATGAGAGTCCTGAGAAAGATTAGAGGCGTGAACAGATGGCATCAATGGCAATATCATATTAAAAATGAGGATATTAGGAAAGAACTTGACATTGTCAGCATCCAGGAATGCGTTTGCAGAGCTAATCTCAGATGGTATGGTCACTTAAATAGAATGGGAGAGGAAAGATTAGCAAAACAAGTGTTCTCTGCCAGGTTAGCAGGAAAACGACCCAGAGGAAGACCAAGATATAGGTGGATTGATACGGTACAAAGTGCCTTAGACGATAGAAATATAAGATCTGATAATGTTGGAGTCTTGACAAGTAACATACTGATTTGGAGGAAAATTGTAGATAGGAAGTTAGTAATGATGTAATTTTTTCATGTAGTACTGTCATATCCTGTACAACTGTCATATCCTGTACACCCCTTGAGGGTACATGGCAGGAATTTGATGATGATGATGATGATGATGAGATATAAGAGTCCTGAGAAAGATTATAGGCGTGAACAGATGGCATCAATGGCAATATCATATTAAAATCGAAGATATTAGGAAAGAACTTGACATTGTCAGCATCCAGGAATGCGTTAGCAGAGCTAATCTCAGGTGGTATGGTCACTTAAACAGAATGGGCGAGGAAAGATTAGCAAAACAAGTGTTCTCTGCCAGGTTGGCAGCAAAACGACCAAGAGGAAGACCAAGATATAGGTGGATTGATACGGTACAAAGTGCCTTAGATGATAGAAATATAAGATCTGATAATGTTGGAGTCTTGACAAGTAACAGACTAATTTGGAGGAAAATTGTAGATAGGAAATTAATAATGATGTAATTTTTTTCATGTAGTACTATCATATCCTGTACACCCCTCGAGGGTACATGGCAGGAATTTGATGATGACTTGAATTCTCACTGCAGCTCTTAACACATTCACATAGGGGCAATTGGAAAACTCCCATGCCCCCTTGACCATCTGGTAGGTCAAGAGGAAACATCTTACCTCTCTATAATTTCTTGTTTGCATATCAGTGGATGTACCATATGCTGCAACAGATTGTAATCAAATCTGAAAAGAGGCAGGGAAAGGAATGCATTTGTTTCACAGTACTGGTGTCTTTGATAAATTAAAGATGCCAAAGCAATTATATTCTTGGATCCTTTAGTCAAAACCAGTCTGGGTAGTGGCTCTTCCTATAATGCACAGCATTATACTTGCCCATAAAGATATGTGCATTGCATTATGGTATACTAAGGCAATCGATATAAAGTCATTAGCCTCTATATATAAGGTAGCCCAGTCGTGAAGTCACTTCATGTGTAAACTTTGTTTGCTTACACTTGGATAAAAGGTGAAACCAAGAACATAATTTCTTGGTATCTTTAATTTATAGTATAACGAAGTGAAAAATCTTTCAACATCAATGTATTTGAATTACTAAAACATGCGCCAACATTAACATGTAAAAATGACAAATATAAGGGCGAGAAAGAACAGATGTGTGAATAGAAATACTTTCATTACTGGAAAATGAATTATAATTTACAATTGTGACATATGTGTCTATCCAATAAGTTGCTGAGGTGGAGCAATTACATGTGATCCTATAAACTATAGACTGTAAAAGAAGCCAATCTTCTCTAGTGTATTCCTGAATGCAACTGCCACATTATCTATCAAATTCCATCTATTTGTGGAAGCTGAATATTCACAAACATCACTTTCAAATATCTTCATCAAAATCACCATTACCTCTTTGAAAATTCAAACTTCATCAGGAAATTTTTTTCTTTTTCTCAAAAATCTTATCAGTGGAACAAAGTATGGATATCCCGCATGTTTGTATTTTGTTGGCAATCAGATGCAGTCTTTTTACAGAATACAGGATTCATTTTTAGTCAAATGAATAGGTGGATTTTGACTCCCTACATGTATTCTGTAAGATAAGACTAGAATGAAAATGTCCCTTTCACCAATTTGACGCTATATGGTGTGAGGCGGAGTCTATCAAGATCAAATGCTAACTTAACGGATCAGTTGCTGGTTGATGATGAAATGCATCACCAGATAAAACTAGCAAGTAATTAATTATCATAAGTGCCTAAGTATGTAAACGTTGAATGGGCAGCAGTGAAATTTCATAAGAAGAATGAAGAGTAAATTGAGCAGCCATAAGACTACTTCCTTCAGCAGCATGTGATAAAACAAATTTGAAGTCAAAGAGTATTAGATCTGATTATGGTGTTGGGGGAGGGGTTCACTGTATAATTTTACTGTATGAAGGAAGTTAGAAAGAAAAAGAATCTCTAGGGCTTTGTTGATCTTGTAAAGGAACACAGGATACCACAACAAAAATTAAATGGAAGCTTATACATAGATGAAACATGGAATTTTTTTTGTGGCACTTCAGGCATACATAAGCAGGATAGTGGTCTCTCACACAGGGTGATGAAATTTATCCACCACTTCAAGACACTATCAACTGTGTCTGCACAAACAACTATGCCTGCCATGGAATTTGGACCCATGACCTATTGATGTTTGTGTATTGGACTATTAAATTATAATGATACAGAAGATGCATCTGACTGCCAAAGAACAGGTCAACCATGTTAGGATGCAATAGTTTGTGAGCATAATCTCACAGGATTGTGCCTCTGCCATAATCCTGTGAGAACACAGAAAGTGATGTTGCGAAGATGAATGTTTTGCAGAGAATGATGTCATGTGTACTAACTGATGACCTGGGGATGGGAGTCTATAGTTGTTCTACTGGACACTTCCTAACACCAAAAGTTATGTGGCAGAGGGTGCTAAAATCATAGACACTTCTCCAGCAGCATGCGAACAACAGATGTTTGTGTATTGGACCAAATAACTTGGAGGAAAATTATTGATCGAAAGTTAGTAATGGTGTAACTTGTACATGTAGTACTATCATAATTATCATGTACACCTGAGGATACATATCAGGAATTTGATGAAAAGTCCTTTAACTGTCAAAATGATCAGGTATATGTCCTGAATAATTGCACAGCACATGCCATAGCACCCAGGATTCAGAGAGGTCAGCACCCCATATCAGTGATGGGTTGGTGGGGTGTGATGTATTAGGGGGATATCCAAGTTGCATCTCTGTGAGAAAAGGGGTCAAAAACCTCTGTCAAAGCACAGTGTCTCTATGAAGACCTTCAGCAGTCCACTGCTCTCCAAGTAAAAAATCTAGTCCACATAGCCTTACTTAACCATACTATTATCTTTCCCTACTAGTACTGAAAAATTTCTTTTGTGTTAATCTTATAGAATCCCTTTAGTAAATTCTAAGATTCTATCACATCCAATATTTTCTGCCTGTTAACTAAACTCTATCCTCACAGTGAGCATTCCAGAGATCTGTTAGCTTGGTCACTGCTCCTGATCCTCTTCACCACTTATTGATCACCAAAACTTGGTGACTAAATCTGTGCAAGTAGATCACGATGTGACCAAATCATAGGATGCGATAGTTTGCATCCTATGATTTTTAAAGAGGGAAAATAACCTTCCTATCTTTATTTGTCATTCTTCACCATCCAAGTAATCCTTTGAACTGTTTTGCTAGCTTTTGTAATATGCTATCCAAACTCAACTCTCAGTCCCACTCCCCCCCTTCCCCAAATCCCCGACCCCATCAATTTCCTGCAATCCAGTACTATAAATATGATAAAGGTATGTAATTTTTTCATCCCAAAGTGCATTAACTTATGTTTTGCAACATTAAATTACAACCGTTGTCTTTGCCCACATTGCCAATTTATTTAAATCATCATGGCAATATCTATATCACCTATTACCCTCCCCAGTGTTGCATTGTCAGCAAACAACTGAATATCTCCCCCTGTTAAATTTTGAATGAAAGAAAATTTAATCCATAAGTATTTCATTCAGATTTAACAAGCAACAACATTCCCAGAGCTAATATTTGTATATCAGAAAATATGAAACCGATTGTAAAATACCAACAACATTTGTAATTTAGGTATTTTTCTCTATACATTATGTTATAGTTATTCATTGTAAAATTTCTAGAAGTTAAAACTATGTGAACTTTGTGTAAATATTTGTGTAATGAGGAGAATAAGATAATCGGATTAAGCACTGAAAGCCTGAAGTGAACACGTACACCAGAATTGAGAGCGGAAGTTTCCCGTGAAGCACGCGAGGGGAGACAGCGGCACTGGGTGCAAAGGAGGTGCCAAGCAAAGGAGAAAGAACGTGACATAAGAAGGTAAACATCCGCCTCGAATATATAGAGCATAGCGGTGCCGGCTCGTGGCTTTTTTTCCCATCATTCAACTGGTCATCAAGTTCAGGAGATCCCACGGAGGTCGTAGGAGCACGCGGAGATGTCTATAGGCAGCCCACTAGTCAAGCAGTGGCTCAGTGAAGTACAGATCCCAATCTTGCAGAAGGCACATTGCAAATTGACAAGTCATGCCGAGCCACTTGACCTGATAGCGGCAAGCCAGAGTTATTTACTTCAAAAGAGGCAAGTCGTGTCTGAGCCCACCAGTTGATTCTTTTAGGTGAAATCAAGTAGGAGCATGGTCAACGAGATGGAAACACTCCCGAGACAAGTGTGGAGAAGGCCAAGTATTTCTACAGTCCCTGGTAATATAAACCTTTGTTCTGTTTTGTGATTGTGCTAAGTGGGATAATTAATGTTCATGCAAAGAACTTTCAGTTATTCATATTTTATTAAGTGAAAGGATTCTAGAGCTTATGCAAAGTGAGAAAGGGGAACCTTATGTTCTAAGAAAAAAAAAATTGTGTAGGAATATGTTAATACCATAAAGTGTGCTCACTCTGTTAATTCAATGACCTTTAGGAATGTGGATTACTGAGTGAATGTTTAGCAATTAATTGAAGCTCTAATCTAGATTCATGTTGTAAAATGCTAAGAGAGAGTTTACATCATCTAATTAATTGAACTTATTCTCAAGGATAATTGTGATTCTATGCCAGTAATTATTGTTACCTGTAAATTATTTGATTTGACAATTAAATGTTTTTCTTTTGTATTAATCTAATGACTTGCCTGATTTTGTTCCTATTGCACCGCTCATGAAAGTCAGAACCAAGGCAGGAGGTAAAACATAAAGGTGGCTACGACTGCAATTGAAATTTAGTTGTATGATTTAAGTGCTTAAAGAAATTGTCTAGGAGTTGTATAATAGTGTACTTTCTGAGTGTTAATTCTCTGATTCTTGAGTTATTCTCTGGTCTAGGATTTAGGATGGCGCAGCATAATATAAATTTTCTCTATATCAGAAAAGGGATTAGCACCAGGAACGAAACAAAGGAATTGGCACTACCCCAAGGCAATCCCTTTGTCTTCCTTACTTTGCACTCTGTTATTAAATTAATTGGCAGCCTAGAATTGTAGTGTGACTGGATACGATACAAAAGTTAAAAATAAACAAGTAGAAATTAATATAAAAACAAGAGTAAGAAAATATTACAATGGCGCAGACGGTAGGATTTGGTTCAGAGGTTTAAAATAAGAGTTTAAATGCATCAAAGTGAGCAGGTTGTAGAGTAAGATCAGTCAAATTAGATACTAAGAGTTTTAAAATATAAATTTTGTGAGGAAAAGAGAAAGGAAATTGTAACTGATATACCATTATGGCTCATCCATCTAGTTCGGAAATGGACGATGGCGAATTCTTTAGGACAATAAACACAAGTCTTCCCGCAATTTTCTGGGGAGGAGTCCAATGACGTATTGGCATTTTTTTCCTACGTCGAGGAACTACGAAAAATAGCAAATTGGACTGATTTTCAGTTGCTCATTTTACTTAGAAGCAATCTAATAGGCAAAGCGAGGAACTTCCTGTATTCCTCCCCGATACTAAAAGAAACCCTAGATTATTCAAAATTTAAAGAATCGCTAATCTCCTGTAAAAAGGGTTCGATCCAAACCTTGAGGCAGCTTTACAGATGTGTACAAGGTAATGAGGAGAATGTAACTAACTACTTTAATAGATTATTGACCATTGCTCAGTCCATAAGGGTGTCCCCTGAGGAGAAACCTCATCTGGAATGGATCACCTTCCAGCAATTTAGATTGGGGTTACATGATGAATTGAGGGAAGTAATCTACAAGAAGTGAGCCAAAAACTTGGAAGGATGTTATGGTTTAGCCAAGGAAAGGGTACTAGAAGAAGTGGCTCAGGGTTCTTCCATGAGACGATTGTTAATGCAAGACTGTGGTGCACAAGTGCCATCCCCCTTCAACTCACAAGTGCATTTCAGACTGCTGTCATGGCAGAGACACTAATTGTCAGGAGCTCCTCAAAGGCAGTCAAGCCTTAATGGATAGAAAAGCAAGGATGGAGGATCACCAGGGGTGCAGAGGGGAAGGAAGGGAAATCTCTATGTCAGGCCTAGAACAGGCGACAGATCCCGAGTTAATAAATTATGCTAATCCCTATGTAGGAATAAACTCCTATTTACAAGATATCCAACAGAGAAAAGGGAATGAGACAGGGTTAGATTCATGTAGAGACGAAGGGACCCTTGTTGCGACCTCTAATGTTACAGTCTGCAGGCCAAATTCACTGAATTACGATACCTGCAGAATGCAAAATGTGGCAATAGCAGAAGTGAAAGGGCAGCTACCCTTATCACTTGTATGAGAATCATTTGAAGAAATCCCTTGTGACATCCTGCTCGACACTGGAGCTCATGTGTCTGTCATTCTCATATCCCTGGTTAAAAGGTTCATTGATAGGTTCCCTGATAACACCACCCAGTTACAAAATCCCATTAAGATAACTGGAATTGCTAAGATTGAGCTCCTAGCAGTATTGAGAGTGAATGTAAGACTCTCCATACCCTGCTTTCCAGTGAATTTCTCATGTGAACTCCTTGTCCTCCCGGAGGTCGCTGACACAAGTGACCAAATCATATTGGGTCTCGACTTCCTGGAGAAACATCAATTCATGTGCGACTTTGCCACCGGAACTATATCCTGTGTGGAAAGAAGTATCAACCCAAATTTAAGATAGGGAATGAAAGGGGAGTGCATGAGGCACTAGAAATAGAGGTGATAAACTCAGAAAAGGAACTAAGTGATAGAAAAGGGAAGTTATTACTCGATGCCATCAGCTCATCAAGGTCAGAACAAGATAAGATAGAAATCGGGT
This sequence comes from Typopeltis vanoorti, assembly GCF_054136105.1. Classification (NCBI taxonomy): domain Eukaryota; kingdom Metazoa; phylum Arthropoda; class Arachnida; order Uropygi; family Thelyphonidae; genus Typopeltis; species Typopeltis vanoorti. The sequence continues at coordinate 97,421,502 of NC_143566.1, forward strand.
TCATTTGATGTTCCAGCATTATTCCTGTGTTTTCAAAGAGGATATTTAGCTCATTGTCTTGCACTAACAAAGTAGAACATGCTATCCAGATCACAACAGAGTCACCCGTGTATGTTAAACAATATCAGACCCCCCTTAAATACCTGGATAAACTTCAGACGCTTGCGAGACAATGAAAGACTCATAAAAGTCAGAACCAAGGCGGGAGGTAAAACATAAAGGTGGCTATGACTGCAATTGAAATTTAGTTGTTGTATGATTTAAGTGCTTAAAGAAATTGTCTAGGAGTTGTATAATAGTGTACTATTCTGAGTGTTAATTCTCTGATTCTTGAGTTATTCTCTGGTCTAGGATTTAGGGTGGCGCAGCATAATATAAATTTTCTCTATATCCGAAAAGGAATTAGCACCAGGAACGAAACAAAGGAATTGGCACTACCCCAAGGCAATCCCTTTGTCTTCCTTACTTTGCACTCTGTTATTAAATTAATTGGCAGCCTAGAATTGTAGTGTGACTGCATATGACACAAAAGTTAAAAATAAACAAGTAGAAATTAACATAAAAACAAGAGTAAGAACATATTACACCCCGACCATGAAATCTTCCGCTATATTATCAACATTCGAATTAAAGATGCACTCTTAGTTATTTTTGTTCACCTTGGTTAAATTCCACCACCTACTATTCTCTGCTGTCTCTCTGTCAGCCATCCCCTTATCCATGCCACCAGCTTCATATCCATTCCCATTTGTTCCAACCTACATAGCAGTTTTTCATATGGTATTCTGTCAAATGGCTTTTGTAAAGTCTAGCAGTATCAAAGTGTATTCATTTCCTTTAACCAATTCCACTGTCACTCTATATAAAATGCAAATAAATTATTAAGACATGATCTACCGTTTGCAAAGCCAAGATGCTTGCTATAGAGTTATCATATTCCTATCCACCTGTTCCTGAATTCCACCTTTAACAGGAACAGGTAAATAGGAATATGATACTTAAATAATTTATTACTTCTATCTTGGAACCACATTTATGTAATGGAGCTATCTTACTATCTTTCTGCTCCCCTGGAGCCTTGTCAGTCCTGACACTTATATTAAACAATTTAATCAGAGGCAATCTCTTGTGGCACATGGTCAAACATGTCATTCAGTTCCACTGCAGTATTTACATCAATATTTTTCACTATGCTGAGCACCTACAGTTTGTCTACCTAAATTCTCATATCAACAACTGCAAAGTCTCCACCTGGATGATACACCACTGCAAAGTGATCACTTACTAGCTCAAGTATTTCTTCTGTTTCCTGTCACTTTCCTATAATCAGCACTGATTGAAGTTATCCCTACATAATTATTTTTTTCTCTTAATCATTTTACACACAGAAAGGGAAAAAAAAACAAAAAAAAAAACCTCTTTTGGATTTAATTTAGCCTACTTAGCTAATTCTCTCTCATAATATGATTTAGCCTTCCTTACCATACTAGTGCCGGCCTGGTTGGCCGAGTGGATAGCTTGTCTGCTCTCCAGCCAAGAGGCTGCAGGTTCGAACCTCGCATGGGCATGGATGTTTGTGATTGTCCTTCAAACTTTGCTTGGAAAGGGAATCTGCAACTCTACCACTTATTCTAGCAGAAGACATCATTGCCAAACCCATGTGAGGTGCAGCAGTGACCATACGACGTCTATGGACATTAATTGTGAAAATTATTTTACCATACTAGTCACCCTTCTTGATTTTTCTTTATATTCCCTTCACAATGTTTTATTTTTTCTTTTTTGCTGCTCCTGCTTTATGTTGCTACTCATCCATTTAATCACTACTCAGTTTATTACTCCTGACTCCAGTATGCAGTCTGATATTGCCTCTCTCAAACAATCTCTGAAAAATCCCCATGCATTACTGACATTCTTTCCTTGTAGCCTCTTATGCTATGGCACTGTTCCAAGCTGCCTCACAAGTTTGTCATACTCACCAGCTTTGTAGTTCCACAATTTTATAGAATCCCTTTAGTAAATTCTAAGATTCTATCATGTCCTGTATTTTCTGCCTGTGAACTAAACTTTATTCTCATAGGGAGCATTCAACAGATCCGATTCCACAAGAAAGGATAAACCCTTTCTCGACAGAGAATTCCACACATTTAGCAACCTCCTAGAACAAGATTGCATGATCACTTTCTCCAATTGGAGGCAGAGTTGCCACTCATCAGAAGATCTATCCAATCTTCTGATGCTGTTTCAGACAATCTCTAAAACCCCTGGTCTCTTCTATCCCATTCTGTTTCAGGTAATTATGCATTAAATTTAATTTCCATCTTGCCATGTGCCCTTTCCTCCTTCCAATCTATATCCCTGTAACCGCAGTTGACAATGATAATTTCTCAGCCTACACTCACTGTGTTGATAATCTACCGATGCATATTGTCCACATAACAGCAACAAAAAATATATTTTGTCCTATTGAACACTATTGCACACCAGAGAGCTTCAAATGATCCATCTCCCCAAGACCTAAAACCTTCATTAACTTCTAATCATGCTGGTTGAAGTTCTTCAGCTATTATCAATGATACTCCATCTCCTGTTATATTTCCTCTATCCTTTCTGAAGATATAATGCCAATTACATTCTAGCAATGGACTTATATAACTTTATGTCAACCCTGGTCTTGCTGATGGCAATAATATGGCTAAGTCATGCTTACCAATATCCAAAAACTTCTCTTTATTTCTGATACTTGTACCATTTGTATACAAGCATTTTAACATCCCTTTGGGCCTACAGTAACGCTTGCATAATATCATTAACATCCCATTCAGATTTTTAGTTTAGACAGTGAATTAAATATAGAGTAAGAGAGAAAATCAGCTAAAATATAAATCAGAACAGTAAGTAGTAAAAAACAAATTGATCATATGGATCACAGTTGAGTTAACTGATCAATGAACCATATTAAAAATATTAGAAATAAACAAAATATTACTAATATCCAAAAATGTGCATGCAGAGCCTACTAAGTGAAAGAATGGAGGATAGTAAATTAGCAAAATGACCACACTCACTGTGTTGCTAATCTACCGATGCATGTTGTCCACATAACAGTAACAAAAAATATATTTTGTCCTATTGAATACTATTGCAAAATGAGGAGAAAAAATATGGGCATAAAGATGACAGGAGATACAACCAGAAGGTTTTTCAAAAGATAGCTAAGAAAAACTAACATCATGATGGTTAAACACAATGTGAAAACAATAGCAGATGATGAAAATACAGAAGAAGTCAAATATGAAATAATTAAAATGAAATGAATATAAGAGATCTAAGTGAAGTAAAAAGAAATTCAGAAGAATGTAAAGCCCTAAAATTGGGAAGTGTGCTTTACTGGAAAGGACCAGACAATGTCAACAGAGAAGAGTGCCTTATAAATAAAAGCACATATATATATATATGCACCAACCATCAGTTATAAAGTGTAACAATTCTTTTACTACACTACAAGATCCTACAGCCTGCATAATGTTAGATATTAATGTATGGCTGGGAAATATTAAAAATGAACATGAAAAAAAAAAATGTGTGTGTGTGTGTATATATATAAATTGAATAGGAGAAAGAAATGAAAGAGGAAATATGATGTTAAACTTTGTAATGAGGACCTACTTGAATACAATGAATACATTTTTATAATAATAATAAAAACAAAACAAAATACCTGACAAATTCAAATGGGCAAACAAAAAGTTTTTCATCAACCAAATAAGCATAGGAAATAATCACAGAATATGCATTAGAGGGAAAGTAACAAGTAACAGAAGACAAAAGAATAAAGCAAATAAATAATGACATATTCGCAGCCAATAAAAAAACAATTACACAAATTTGAATAATATACAAAATAATCTTAATCATTAGAGGAAGTGCACATAATATTGCAAAAAAACTATCAGAGAAAACACACAAACAAACAAACAAAAAAAAAAAAAAACTGTTGATAGAAAGAGAAAACTAACTGGAAAAGTAAAATGAAATATGACAGAATTAACAAGAATAAATAGAACAATCAGGAAAAATAAAGAAGATTAAAGGAAAGAGAAATGAAATTATTATTATTATTGTCTGAGACCTTCAGGGAGTCAAGGACTCATCGAGGGAGACTGCATGCATAGATGTGCTCGCTACCCGTAAAGGCAAACTATTCCACTTACTCACTGCTCTGTGACAGAAAAACCTAGCTCTTACCCCTTTCTTGACGGTGAACAAACTTAATTTACATGGATGTCAACAAGCTCTCTCCCCACCTTCCATATAATGAAAAATTTTATCCTATAACATATATAAAGAAAAGTTTACATACCTTTATCATATCTCTCTTTCTCCAGTTAACCAGAATTTGTAATCCATGTAATTGTAATCTGTCATTATAATCTAAATACTATAATCCAAATATAATCTTTGTAAATCTTCTTTGCACCCTTTCCACAGATGTTACAAGAATAAATAATATTAAAAATATGAAAGTTTTATGGAAAAATCTCACTACCAATAGAAAAATTAAAAATACCAGAAGTTGAAAACGGACTTGACAATAAAAAACAAAGAAAGGAGAAAGGATTAGACAGTTTCGGAACTATATAACACTACAAGTGCTGCCTAAAAAAAAAAAAAAAATTACACAGAAGCCAGAACAACAGAAAGGATAACAAGAGAGGATATCCAAGAAATACAAAATTTTGAAATATGAGCAAAAAAAAAAAAAAAAAAAAAAAAAAAAAAAAAAAAAAAAAAAAAAAAAGATGAAATTAGAACAGAAATTATTAAAGCAGCAGGAAAAATAATAATAAAACTAAAAAATATGTTTAATCAATGCCTAAAAGAGAAAATACACCAAGCAACTGGAATGATGATATTATATTTCTTGTTTAAAAATTGACAATAAAAAAAAAAACAATTACAGGGCTATAAGCTTGCAGTCACATACATATAAATTATTTATAAAAATAATAAAGAATCATCAGATAATTAGATGACACTCAATCTGATGAATAGAGATTAATAAAGGGGTTTAAGGACAATCAAGCAAACATTGAATCCACTGAGAGAAAAATACATTGTACTTGGGTTTTATATAATATAAAAAAAAGCCTTTGATTTGGGTGAAAACTAAACAACCCTAATAGAAATGAAAAAACATGGAGTAATCCGAAATTTTATACAGTTAAAATAAATAAAAGAAGTACACCAAGGAGATATCACCCAAATTATTCAATTCAGTATTAGAATATGCCCTAAGTGAACTCGATTGGAGAGATAATGGGATTAATATCAATAGTAAAAAATAATAATTTATAATACACTTATGGTATTATGGTAATAGCAAACGAAACAGAACTAGATGAAGTGATGAATGAACTAAATATACAGCATCAAATATACATAAATTAAGGACAAACTAAAATAATGACAAATATTGAGGGAAAACAAGATAACAGAACAAATAACAATAGATAATGATAATAACAATAGAAAATGATAAAATGATAAAAATATGGAAGAACTTTTACACATTAAAAAGCATATATATATAAAGAAATAAAAACAACTCAGCTATGCTAAATAGCTTTTGGCACACTGATAAAATTCCTCTGTAGCAAAATGAAACATGAAAACTGACTTTTCAATCAGTGTGTGCATGCAAATGAGAAATATGATCACTAACCAAACAAATACTGAACAGAATGAAATAATAATACAACACAGGAAGCCATGCTAAATATCAGACTACAAAACAAAATAAAGAGTAAGGAAAGACAAGAAACAAACTTTGGTATCTCTTTTGGGTTTGAGTCCCATTAATGAGATCTCAATAAAGGCCAAAACCAGTCTGGGTAGTGGCTTTTCCCATAATGCTTAGCATTATACACATCTGAAAGGGAGTGTTCTTTGCATTATGGGATACTAAGGCAATTGATGTGAAGTCTCAATTGTGAAGATACTTCACACACAAACATTGCTTGCTTACACTTGGATAAAGGATTAAACCATGAATGATATTTCTTGGCATCTTTAATTTTTTTTTTTTAAAAGTTTAATTTTGGGATTTACTAGATTTTACAGATTTTCCATAGTATATTGCTGTAAAATCTATTCAGAGAAATATGTAGCATGCTATCTCTCAAAACATCCCAAAATTTCAATGAGGTAAATAGCTTTTAATTATTATAAATCTGAATATTCTACAGACATTGAAATATTTTGATAACTGCAGCAAAAAAATAAACAAAACAATGTAATATACTGAAGGCAATGCCATTTATATCAACAATTAGTTATAAAAATACCTGATCTGTCCTGTTTGTAGGGTATCTGAAGTAAATAAACTGTTTCTGGAATCTCTTAAATTTTCTCGTATTTTCTTATCCAATTTCTAAATTAAAAAGAAACAAATATAGCTTGATATAGGGATTGCAAAGAACATATTCAACACATTTAAGGACCTACATACAAGTTCAAATATTTGGTTTGTACAGCAGATATTTACTATGGTGAATCCCAAGGGACCAGAGATAGTTTGTTACAGTGCAAGGCTTGCTATACATAATTTAGAGAGAAAAAAAAAAAAAAAAACATACTGATCTTATTCCACTGTATTCTCATGGGAAATCATGGAATATAGTGAGAAGTTAAAAAAAAAATATTGTTAGAAAGGAAACTATAAGAAACAAAAGAAAATGCCATTTCCTTTGACACATGTGCTAAGAAATTCAGTTCACTATTATAGTCAGCTTAAAATAGCGCTGGTTTTAAGGGAGAGGCTTGGACTTTTGGTAGTTTGTTATAATGCACATCTACAGTATACTAAACTCAGGGCAGGCCCTAGGAATTTTGTCGACCTGTGAAAAAACATATTTTGCCTTCCCCCTTAAAAAAAACTCTTTTAATGACATCTTAAAAGCCATTATGTTAAGCTAGGCTTCAACATGTCTGATCAAATACAAATTCTAAATAGTAGCATCAGCTAATGAAAAATGATCATAACCTATATTTTTTTTACAGAAAGAGAGAGGCAATTAACCCTTTAATGGTAAAATTTTGGTCTGTAAATGTGCATCTGCATGGGTAATTAAAATCAAGTGAAGACGAGTATACTCCTGAAACATATTTCCATCCTTGCAGACAACTTCACTACATACTTCCCTAGCAGAATCAAGTAATGTCTTCTTCACAGTTTGCCACTGAGACTGCAAGGTTTGGTTCTTGTTTTCAATCTGTTTCATTTTTTAATTCAATAATGTTTGTACACCCTCCAAAGTCCAACCCTGTGTCCATGTCATGGAGAGTGGAAGCAGCATAAAATAAAGGATGGCTTTGTAAGGTAAAGCACAGTGGGCAGTTTGTGTGCCTTGGGCTGATACGGTAGCCATTAAGGCTTATAGAGAACCTTGAAAAATTGCTGATTAAAGAGGCTCTGGCAAAAGATATTCGGACTGCAATGACATCTGTTTCATCATTGGCAGAAGAATTCATATATCAATAGCAATGTGAAACAACTGGCAGGCAGAAGAATCTGAATACAGATCAATGACTGGCAGTGCCAAGTTAGCTGGTTATTGCAGATGTACAAGAGATCACGGCCTCATTACGTTCCTATCCTATTGTCGACCATGGAGAAACAGAAATATCTTACAAGCTGTTCTTTGGAAGTTGGAACCCTTGAAACATCCCAAGCTGTAAATAGTTAAAGGGAAGAAGACACTGAAACTATGAGTAAAACAAACACTGAAAATGCATTCCATGATGATGTCAACTTAAATCCGAAAGGAAAGTCGGCATCTGATATTCCTCATTTGAAAACAAGAAAGAGTCTTGAAAATTGGAACTTGGAATCTGAGAACATTATATGAACTAGGGAATTTTGACAACCTTGTTCAGGAAATGAAAAGACTTAAAGTTGATGTGATGGGAATTAGTGAAACAAGATGGCCTAACATGGGAAAACTAGAAAAAGATGGCTTTACATTTGTTATTCTGAGAGAGAGAGAGAGAGAGAGAGAGAGAGAAAAGCATGAATATGGAGTGGGTTTCATGATTAAAAAAGGCACCTTTAAATCTGTAATAGGGTTATGGCCCATAAATGAAAGAATGATACTTATTGAATTAGCCACAAAGCCTCTTAACATCATAATTATCCAGGTTTACACCCTTCTATGATGACTCATAATGATGAAGAAATAGAAGATTTTTATAATAACTTAAAAATCTATAGAATATATTAAATCAAATGAGATACGCAGAGTGATGGGTGACTTGAATGCAAAGGTTGGAAAAGGGGAAGAAAATCCAGTTGTTGGAAAATTTGGATTGGGCGAAAGAAATGAAAGAGGTGAGAGATTGATACAATTCTGCATTCAAAACAACCTAAGCAAAATTAATACTTTCTTTCAACATCCAAAACACAGACTACATACTTGGACAAACCTGGATAACTCTATAAGACATCAAATAGATTTTATAATGATAATTAATAGATACAAAAATAATATAACCAATATTAAAACATATCCAGGTGCTGATACAGGTTCAGACATTAACCCTGTTGTGTTTACTTTAAATTCAACTAAAAAACATTTCTAAAAACAATTTTACTGAAAGACTTGACAGCTCTGAATATACCTGACAACATAATGGCGTTTAACTCAGAAATTAGCAAAAAATTATATCATGAAGGATATAAAACAGAAGACAACACACTTAGAAAGATAAGTGAAATTGAAAAAGATGGTAACATTTTAGAGACAGCCAACAAGATTATTCCAAAAATTAAATATAATAATAAAAAAAAAAAAACCCTGGATGACAGAATTAATATTAGAATTTATGAATGAAAGATGAAAAAAGAAAAATACACAACAGTATAAAATGCTCAATAAAATGATAAAAAATGAATGCAGGAAGGCTAAAGACAAGTGGCTAAATGAAAAATGTACAGAAATAGAGGAATTGGACAACAAACACAAAATGCATAAGCCAATCCAAACTCTGACAAATAAAAAGAAAAATTTCAACTATAATCTTTGTATAAAAGATCAAAATGGAAAAATACTACTAGAAACACAAGATATCATAAAAAGATGGAAAGAATATGGAAAAGAACTGTTTGATCTCTGATCACACAGACGCACCAGATATACAAAATTGTATGGTGAACCAATTACGTATGAAGAAACAGAATACGCTCTACGTCACATGAAAACAGGTAAAACACCAGGCCTTGATCAGATATCGAATTGTTAAAGAAATTAAATGAAAATGCAATTAATGACCTAAAGGTTATTTTTAATGATATCTATGATACAGGATACATCCCTGATGATCTATGAAAGAAAATCCATCTTTGTCACTATCTCCAAAATTTCAAGAACTTTTGAATGTTCAGAATATAGACTAATAAGGCACTTTGTCAATAGAAATAGAAGACATTCAATCAGGTTTTCAAAAAGACAAAGGTACAAGAGAAGGAATTTTCAATTTGAAAACATTATGTGAAAGAAGCCTTGATAACCAGAAAAGCATATATCTTTGTTTTATTGATTACCAAAGCACTTGATTCAATAGATCACAAGAAATTAATACACATCCTACAGAATAACGGGTTAAAAGGAAAAGATCTATGTATAATTACAAATATATACTGGAAACAAATGGCCTCAATAAGATATAAAAATACATATTCTGACAACTTTGAAATCAAAATAGGAGTAAGACAAGGATATGTCTTATTACCCTTACTGTACAATATATATAGTGAGCAAGTTTTTAAAAATATTTAAGAACTGAAGGGTGTAAAAGTTGGGGATAGGAACTTCAGGTATGCAGATGACACAGTCCTTATATATGAATCTGAAGATGATCTTCAAAACTTAGTCACAGAAATTTACAACAGAAGCTTAGACATGGGATTAATTATCAACCCAAAGAAAACAAAGTGCATGATTATATCAAAAGAACCAATAAATAAAAAACTAAACAAAACTGTTACCAAAAAGAAAATTGAGTAGGTTCAGTCTTTTATATATTTAGGACAATGTTTACAGACAGAGGAAATTCCCTTAAAGAAATAAAAAGAAGAATAGAGATAGCAGGAAAAGCCTTTATTGATATGAAAACTGTTCTAACATCCAGAGACTTGTGACAAGTGAAACTTGGACTCTAAATAAAGAATCAGAGAAGAAATTAGAAGCTTTTGAAATGTGGACCATCAGAAGACTATTGAAAATATCATGGACAGAAAAAATGAAAAACAAAGATGTTTTAAAGAAAGCAAAAAGGAAAAGAACGTTAATGAAAATCATTAAAGAACAAAAACTTGTATTTTGGACATCTGATTAGACAAGAAAGCATTCAGAAATTAATATTAGAAGGGAAACTGGATGGAAAAAGAGGGAGAGGTAGATCCAGAAGAATGTGGTTTGAAGGCATTAAGGATTGGACTGGCTTGAATTACCACAGAGCAGCAAAAGAAAGAAAAAAAAGTTCTGTGACATGGTTGTCAACCTCCTTCTAGTGGGATGACACTTGAAGAATGTTTGTGAAGTCTAGTCTACAGTTTTCCTGTAAAAACTACTCAACTTTAATTCTTTTTAAAACTTTCTTACATACTGTTTATTTCAATGATATACCCACTTTTATCCTGCTTGGCACTAAGTAATGGTCACTTCCAATTTCAAATCCTCTGTATACTCTTGTATCCTGAAACTGCATGAAGATATCACTATCACAATGACGTAGTCAATGAGATAGTGATATATTTAGGACAAATATTACGAAAGATGAATCTTATTTTTTGGGATTTATTTCTGGGATTCATTTCCTACTCTGCTGTTTAGATCTTCAAAAAGGACCACTTCTTCCATTTTCTTTATGTTGACTGCCTGCTTTCTAATAACTTGTAAAATTCTTCTGCTTCTTCCTTAGAAGTGTGCCCACATCACTCTACTTGAAACTGCTTTACAATCAAGAAGTTTATCTTCATGTTTGGTGTTGATTGCTATTTCTTTAATCATTATTGCCTGAATATAACATCCAATACTTATTATTTAGTAAGATCTCACCTATTCTTCTTCTTCTGGATGTTGAGTTGGAGCTTGTTCCAGTAGCTAACTTTTCACTGTTCACCCTAGTTCCCTGACAAAAGCAGTAAAGGGGCCTAGTTTAACCAGGCAATGTCCCCAGCTGGAATGAAATCTCATTATGTTGTACCATCATATGCATTGGGTTTAACCTAGTGGAGAGTTAAAATTTGGCCTGGCTGAGTCCCAAATTGCCAGTCCCCTCCTCATTCATTCAGTAGACACCTACTAATGGGGCAAACTCCATGAAGGCAAGGATTGGACATTAGGTTAGCAGCCCCAGTCAGTTCTCTGCATTCCTCAAAGGGGATGTGGAGGTCTCCTCCCAGTTATTTGGTTTTGATTCTTAAGCGATCCTCTAAAGTGGAATAAAGAATACAAATATTATAAAGATAGCAGGGTTCTATTGAGAATTGGGGAAGAGTAAGTAAAAGGAATCAGCAATGATAAAGGTGATATAAAAACTAAAGATAAAATGTTTGAGGTCTGGTGAGCTATGTTGAGAAATATTTAAGAGGAATACAACCACGAGTACATACCAATCACTGAGGTAGAAAAGGAAAAGAGAAACTAAATGATTGAAAGCAAGAGATATATGATATTTGACAAGAAATGTCCAAATACTGAAGTATGAAAGTTTTCCACTGACTACAGGGCATAATGTAGATAGTATGTTAGAAGATGGAATTCTGAATGACTGCAGCAGAGCTCTCATAGTTCACAAAATTCTTAATATCCTTCTGAGAGTGTACAGGATACTATAACAGTGTATTTCCTATCAACAGTTTTTCTCAAAATTAATCTGTTATTTATCAGGACTCCAATGTTGTCAGATTTTATATTTTTGTCTTCTAAGACACTTATTGCAACAATCTACCTATATCTTGTGCTTCCTCTGGGTCTTTTTTTCCCTTTCCATCCCTGTTTTGTTAACCCTTCTTCCATTCTGCTTAAGTGATCATAATACCGGAAGTTAACTCTTCTCACACACATTCCTGAAAGCTAATAGTGTCAAGTTCCTCCATAATATCTTAATTTTTAATGATTCTGCCACTGATCCCACCTGTTCCTTCCCCTAACTGTTCTCAGACCTTATATATCTGTGGTCTCCAGAACTTGATCAACTGTTTCTAACACAGCTATCAGATCTGTAAAAGTTAAATTTTGTTTGAACACAGAACTTATTTCATTCACTGTCTTCACTAAAAACTATGCCTAAATAGCTAAAATGTTTTACTTTATCCCATTCAGGAAAAAGCTCATGTTTTCAATGTTCCTAACTATACAGCCAGTCGTTTTTAGTGATTTTCATTCAAATTTGTTAAAGCAACTATTCAATTTATTATAGAATCCTGCTGACTTGTTTTGGATTTGTTTAAGATTATAAAATCATTATAATATCAGTAGAACATTTAGAGCTGTGTTGAATATCTCCACCTTTGATGTAAGGCATATTGCCACTTTCTTCATAATGTAATCCATATAGTTGATGAAGAGGAGTGGGAATAATGTGCACATCAAAACATCTTCACCTGTACTTCCTTCATTTCTAACCTGACTTACAATACATAAACTATATATGTACTGCCAGATATAACCAATTTACAGCATATAAATGTTGCATTTTAACAGCTTTTCTCTTGACATCTTCTCATATGCTTTTTTCAGATATCATCATCATCAAATTCCTGATATGTACCCTCAAGGGGTGTACAGGATATGATAGTACTATATGAAAAATTTACATCATTACTAACTTCCTATCTACAATTTTCTTCCAAATCAGTCTATTACTTATCAAGACTCCAATATTATCATTATCAGATCTTATATTTCTATCATCTAAGGCACATCGTAACGTATCAATCCACCTATATCTTGGTCTTACTCTGGGTCGTTTTTTTTCTGCCAACATGGCAGAGAACACTTGTTTTGCTAATCTTTCCTCGCCCATTCTGTTTAATTGACCATACCACCTGAGATTAGCTCTGCTAATGCATTATTGGATGCCAACAATGTCAAGTTCTTTCCTAATATTCTCATTTTTAATATGATATTGCCATTGATGCCATCTGTTCACGCCTCTAATCTTTCTCAGGACTCCCATATCTGCGGTCTCTAGTCTTTGGTCAAGTGTTTTACTTCTGACCCAGCTCTCAGATCCATAAGTTAAAACTGGTTTGAACACTGCCTTGTATACAGTTAATTTAGTGTTCCGACTAATTTCTCTCTTATTCCATATGAATTTATTCAATTGACTTCTTACCATACCAGCATCAATATGATGACACTATCAGGAAAGAAATAGGTCTTGATCAGCTAAATGCCCACATAAACAAAGAACCTCTATTTTCCAGTCCTTTACCTTCAAATACCTCAATAAATCTAAACCTTACCAAACTCTGTACAAAAAAAGAACCAAAATGCTCAAAGAAAAAGGCCTAAATACTATCAACCTTCTTTCATCCTCTAAACAGGTTATTTGTTATACCGATGGATCGTCAGACAACAATATGATTAATGGAGGCGCTGGTGTTCTCCTTCTACTCCCGAAAGGTGAAAAACTTTCAATAAAAGTTGGATCTGGGAGAATCGCTTCCAATTTTCCCAGCGAACTCTATGCAATAAATAAAGCACTAGAAGCCTACTTAAATCTATCATCATCTCAACAATCTGAAGGAATTATAATTTACAGTGACTCAAGATCAGCTATGGAGGCAATCAAAAACGGCAATACCAAGCTCACACAAGACATCCATAAACTCTTAAATCAACTAAAGTGTTTAGGTAAAAGTTACATTTTACAATGGATTCCTGCTCATGTAGGCATTGATTACAATACAGCAGCTGATAAATTAGCAAAAGAGGCCAGAGAATTCAACCAAGAAACTCATATGATAACTTTTGCTGATGCCAATTCACTAGCAAAAGCTAAACTAATTCCACTGAAATCAGTGATACAACATCAAATTCTCGAAATCAGTGCTGACAGAAGGACCTCCACCACAATAGCAAGACTATGAACAGGACATTATAGAGGAATGAAGATCAATACAGATGATACGAGAACATATAGAAACTGACACAACTGATCCAATTCTGAACTGACACACACTCACATCTTTACCTGTCCAGCAATTACAGCAGCCTTACAAGAAATAGATCCTCATCCTGAACAACAGCTCTATACAAACAAAATCATAGACATAGCCAAAGCAGTACAAGGAGCACACAGAAACATCTAAGACTCTTCAAAAGACAGGACAACGACAACAACCATACCAGCTTTGTTGATTCTGTTGTCTATTTCCATATTTAATTTACCATCTTCAGTAAAAATCGTGCCAAGTAGCTGAAATGTTTTACTTGTTCTACAGGTTCCCCATTCACAACACAGTTGATATTTTCAACAATTCTACCTATTTGCATTGTCCTTTTAATGCTGACCTTCATACCATATCTATTACAACAGTTATTCAATTTAGTCAGGGAATCTTGCAAACTTGTAGCGGATTTATTCAGAAGTATAACATCGGAATAAAGCAAAGAGCTGACATTAACATCTCCAATTCTGATATCATGTTTAATACCATTTTCCTTCATAATGTGATTTATATAGATAACGAATAACGGAGGGGATAATTTACATCCTTGTCTCACATATTAAACCATCTTCCTGTACATCCTTCAATTCTAACTACCAACTTAGAACTCAAATACAGACTAAGTATTGCTTGATATAATGCCCCATTGAAACCATATAACTGTAGCGTATTGAAAAGCTTCTCTCTTGGCACCTTGTCATATGCCTTTTCCAGATCGACAAAACTTAAATACAGATCTTTGTTATATTCCCATGCTTTCTCAACTATTTGTCATTAAGTGAAGATCTGATCCTGACATTTGGCCTGAATCCAGCTTGTTCTTCACCAAGCTTTTCTTCCACAATTCTTCTCAACCGTTTCTCAAGTATACTTGCATAGATCTTGCCAGGAACACTCAGTAGGGAAATACCTCTGTAATTCTCACATTCAGTTTTATTTCCCTTTTTATATACGGGCACTATTAGAGCTCTACTCCAATCATCAGGAATTCGTCAGTCTGTCCAGGCTTTCTGAACTATGCAGTGCAGCCACTGTAAGAATTTTATACCACCATTCTTCAGCATTTCTGGTCAAATATCATCTACTCCTGCTGCTTTTCCACATTTCAAGCCTTTGATGGCTTTTTCTACTTCAAATATGGATATGTATTTCCTGACTGTATGCCTGTTGAGTGTTTTTTACCACTGTGCTATCACTGCTTGTTTCATTTAGCAATTTTTCCAAGTAATTACACTCCATACTTCAAGGATATCTTTTTCTCCTGTTTCCATGTCACCTTTATCATCTCTAACTCCTTTTACAGCACTCTTTCCTCCATTTCTAAGCTTCTTCAACAACCTCCAGAATATCTTACCACCGTCTTGATATTTATTTTCTATGTTCTTGCCAAAGTACTCCCATGACTTTGGTTTAGCTAGTTTTACACAGTGTTTCGCTTTCTTACATTTGTCTCTGTATTCTCTAAGAGAAAAAGCCAACTTATTTGCCAGGAACTTTTGTTATCATTTCTTCTTTTCCTTCACTGCCTCTTTAACTTCCTATGTCCACCGTGGCGTCCTCATTTTTGTATCCTTGCAGACAACCTCACCACATGCCTCTCTGGCTTAATCATTCAGGGTTTTCTTCAAGGCTTGCCACTGAATCTCCAAGGTTTGGTTAATGTTCTCAAACTCTTTCATTTTTTCTTCAATAATCTTTTTATATGTTAGTCTACAGTTCACATCTATCAGCTGCTCAACTTTTAATCGCTTTAAAACTTTCTTACATGTTATTCTTTTCAATACGAAATTCAATTTTATCCTGCTCAAGACTAAATGGTGTTTGCATCCAATTTCAAATCCTCTGTACACTCTGGTGTTCTGCACCAGGGAGAAAACATCACTATCAACATTAACATAGTCAATGAGACTTTTCTTATTCTTTGCCTCTTCTCTCCATGTGAATTTGTGCACATTTTTATGTTGGAACATGGTGTCAGAGTAATAACCAGTTAATGTCCTGAGCAGAAATCCAACAGGTATTTGCTATTATTATTAGCTTTGCTCTTTTCTCCAAATTTTCCCCAAAATATTTTTGTATGTCTGACAATCATTTCCTACTCTGCTATTCAGATCTCCAAGAAGGACCAACGTTTCCTTTTTTCATTGTGTCAGTTGCTTTTTCTGAAGCATAAAAAAATTCCTCCACTTCTACCTTAATAGAGCCTTCTGTGGGACCATAGGCACAAATAAGTCTCATTGTCCAGTTCCCCATTCTCATGAGACTGCCTGCCATTTGAGAAGATTACACTCATATTTTGTATTGAATACTATGGCTACTCCTTCTTTTCCTTGATTGTCATTGCCGAATATAATATTTTGTATTTATTGCTCAGAAAGATCTCACCAGTTTTTGTCTTTTTTGTGTCAGTTACCCCTATTATGTGGATCTGCAACTTATCTAATTCCTCAGCAAGCTCCATTTCTTTGCCATTCAGGCTTCTTATGTTGATAGTACCGATCTTTAACTCTGGTGATGTTGAGTTGGTGTGTGTTTTCAGATTTGTTCCAGTAGCTGACATTTCACTTTTCGCCCTTGTTCCCTGGTGAAAACAACGAGGGCCTTGTTTAACTGGACGATGCCCAAGCCGGCATGAAATTTTGTCATGTTGTACCATAATTTTTTATTTTGGTTCGACCAATAAGAATACAATTTGGTGGGCTAAATCCCAAATTGCCAGCCCATCCTCGTTCATTCAGTATCCAGGTAGATACCCAACAGGGTGCACCACGAGAAGGTGAGGATTGGACATTAGGTCACAAGCCCTGGTCGGTTCTCCACATTCCTTTAAAGGCTAAGTGGAAATCTCCTCTTAGTTATACAGCTTTGACCCATAAGCACCCCATTTTTATAAAACTTAAATACAGATCCAACACTCCATGGTGGACACAGGAAGTTAAAGAGGCAGTGAAGGAAAAGAAGAAAGCCTATCAAAAGTTCCTGGCAAACAAGTCAGGAACAAGACACAAACACAAATGCAAGAATGATAAACACTGTGTAAAACTAGCTAAACAAAACTCATGGTGGGAGGGCTTTGGCAAGAATATAGAAAATAAATATCAAGAAGGTGGCAAAGTATTCTGGAAGTTGTTGAAGAAGCTTAGAAATGGAGAAAAGAGTACTGTAAAAGGAGTTAGAGATGATAAAGGTGACATGAAAATGGGAGAAAAAGATATCCTTGAAGTATGGAGTAATTACCTTGAAAAACTGCTAAATGAAACAAGCAGTGATGACAGCACAGTGGTAAAAAACACTGACCAGGCATGCAGTCAGGAATACATATCCATACTTGAAGTAGAAAAAGCCATCAGAGGCTTGAAATGTGGAAAGGCAGCAGGTGTAGATGATATTTGACCAAAAATGCTGAACTATGGTGGTATAAGAGTATTAAAATGGCTGCACTGCATAGTTCAGAAAGCCTGGACAGTGGGACAAATTCCTGATGATTGGAGTAGAGCTCTCATAGTACCCATATATAAAAATGGAAATAAAACTGAATGTGAGAATTACAGAGGTACTTCCCTACTGAGTGTTCCTGGCAAGATCTATGCAAGTATACTTGAGAAACGGTTGAGAAGAATTGTGGAAGAAAAGCTTGGTGAAGAACAAGCTGGATTCAGGCCAAATAGAGGCTGTCAGGATCAGGTCTTCACTTTACGACAAATAGTCGAGAAAGCATGGGAATATACCAAAGATCTGTATTTAAGTTTTGTCGATTTGGAAAAGGCATATGACATGGTGCCAAGAGAGAAGCTATTCAATATGCTGCAGTTATATGGTGTCAATTGGGCATTATATCAAGCAATACTTAGTCTTTATTTGAGTTGTAAGTCAGCAGTTAGAATTGAAGGAAGTACAGGAAGATGGTTTAATGTTAAATCTGGTGTGAGACAAGGATGTACAATATCCCCTCTGTTATTCATTATCTATATGGATCACATTATGAAGGAAAGTGGTATTAAGCATAATATCAAAATTGGAGATGTTAATGTCAGCTCTTTGCTTTATGCGGATGATGTTATACTTCTAAATAAATCCGCTACAAGTCTGCAAGATTCTCTGACTAAATCGAATAACTGTTGTAATAGATATGGTATGAAGGTCAGCAATAAAAAGACAAAGACAATGAAAATAGGCAGAATCATTGAAAATGTCAACTGTGTTGTGAATGGAGAACCTGTGGAACAAGTAAAACATTTCAGCTACTTAAGCACAATTTTTACTGAAGATGGTAAATTAAATATAGAAATAGACAACAGAATCAGCAAAGCTGGTGTGGTTGGAAGTCAATTGAATAAATTCATATGGAATAAGAGAGAAATTAGTCGGAACACTAAATTAGCTGTATACAAGACAGTGTTCAAACCAGTTTTAACTTATGGATCTGAGAGCTGGGTCAGAAGTAAAACACTTGACCAAAGAAAAGATATGAGAATCCTGAGAAAGATTAGAGGTGTGAACAGATGGTATTAATGGCAATATCATATTAAAAACGAGGATATTAGGAAAGAAATTGACATTGTCAGCATCGAGGAATGTGTTAGCAGAGCTAATCTCAGGTGGTATGGTCATTTAAACAGAATGGGCGAGGAAAGATTAGCAAAACAAGTGTTCTCTGCCAGGTTGGCAGCAAAACGACCAAGAGGAAGCCCAAGATATAGGTGGATTGATACAGTAGAAAGTGCCTTAGACGACAGAAATATAAGATCTGATAATGTTAGAGTCTTGACAAGTAACAGACTGATTTGGAGGAAAATTGTAAATAGGAAGTTAGTAATGATGTAATTTTTTTTCATGTGGTACTATCATATCCTGTACACCCCTCGAGGGTACATGGCTGATGATGATGATGATGATGGAGATCCTTGTTATTATATTCCCATGATTTCATAACTATTTGTTTTAATGTAAAATTTTGATCCTAACAATCTTTATTTGTCCAGAACTGAGATTGTTCATTTTTTGATTGTTTTCCTTCCACAATATTTCTTAGCTTGAACTATGCTATAAACCTTATTTAGAACATTCAGTAGAGAAATTTCTCTGAAATACTCATGCTCAGTTGTATTTCCCTTTTTCTAGATGGTACCACAAGAGCAATACTCGAAACATTGGAAATCATCATAATGAAATTCCTAATATATGTGCCTCGGGGGGGGGGGGGTATAGGATATTATGATAGTACCACATGAAAAAGTTACATCATAACTAATTTCTGATCAACAAATTTCATTCAAATGAATCTGTTTGTTGAGAATCCAACATTATCAGATTCTATATTTCTGTCTGTTAAGGCACTTTTTACTGTATCAATCCATATACATCTTGGTCTTCTTCTGGGTCATTTTCCTCCAATCTGACAAGGAAAACATTTGGTTTGTTAATCTTTCCTCTCTCATTCTGTTTAACTGATCATAGCACCTGAGATTAGCTCTGCTAATACATTCCTGAATGCTCACAATGGCAAGTTCTTTCCTAATATCCTCATTTTTAATATGCCACAGATGTCATCTGTTTACTCTTTTAAACTTTCTCGGAACTCTCACATCTCGTCTTTGATCAAGTGTTTTATTATAACCCAGCTCTCAGATCCATAAGTTAAAACTGGTTTGAACACTGTCTGTATAGCTAATTTAGTGTTTTGACTAATTTCTCTCCTATTCCATATAAAGTTATGTTTCTGCCTATTTTCATTGTTTTTATTGCTGATTTTCATACCAAATTTATTACAACAGTTATTCAGTTGTACTGGATTTATTTAGAAGTATAACATCATCTGCATATAGTGCAGAGATTAACATCACCAACTTTGATATCAGTGTATGCAGCCTCCGTTGACAAGTCCCTGACTCCCTGGAGGTCTCTCTTAATAATAATGATACCACTCTCCTTCATAATGTGATCCATATAGATAATGAACAACACTGGAGATAATGTGCACCCTTGTAACATACCTGATTTAACATAAAATTATCTTCCTGTATCTCCTTCAATTCTAACTGCTGACTTGCAGGACAAACAGAGACTATGTATTGCTCAATATAAATACAATTTACACCATATAATTGTAGCATTTTGAAGAGCTTTTCTCTTCGCACCTTGTCAGATGTCTTTTCCATATCTACGAAACTTAAAATACAGATCCTTGTTATATTCCGAAAATTTCTGAATTATTTCTCTTAAACTGAAAATATATATATACTGAGAAGTAGAAAGCAGAGAGGTCAAAAATATATATATGACCAAAATCCAACTTGTTCTTCACCAAGCTTCCCTTCCACAATTTTTCTTTGCGATTTCTTAAATATGCTTGCATGGATCTTATTAAGAACAGTAAGTAGGGAAATGCCTCTGTAATTCTCACATTTAGTTTTATTTTCTTTTATATAGATGGTTACTGTGAGAGCTCACTCTAACCATCCAGAACTGGACCCTCTAACCAGGCCTTCTGAATTATGCAGAGCAGCCACTGTAACTCGCTATACTTCGAATATCATATACTCTAGTTGTCTTTCCACATTTCAGGTTTTTTATGTCTTTTTCTACTTCAAGTATGGATATGAATTCCTGCTGCATTCCTGTTGAGTGTTTTCTACCACTGTGCTAATGCTGCTTGTTTCATTTAGCAATCTTTGAAAGTAATTACACCAGACATCTAGAATACTTTTATCTTCAGTTTTCATGTCACCTTTATCATCTCTGATTCCTTTTACTACTCTTTCCTCTATTTCTGAGCTTTTTCAATAACCTCCAGAATATTTTGCCACCTTCCTAATATTTATTTTCTTAGTTCTTACCAAAGTCTTCTCATGACTTTTGTTTAACTAGTTTTACATAGTGCTTCGTGTTCTTACATTTTTCTCTGTATTCTCTAAGGGCACAAACTGATTATTTGCCAGAAATTATGAATGGAGAGCCTATAGAAGTAAAATATTTCAGCTATTTAGGCACAGTTTTTACTGACGATGGCAAGTTAAATCTGGAAATAGACAACAGAATAACCAAAGTTGGTATGGTGGGTAGCCAGATGAATATATTTATGTTGAATAAGAGAGAAATAGCCAAAACACCAACCTAGCAGTATATCAAACCAGTTTTAAGTTATGGATCTGAGAGTTGAGTTAGAAATAAAGCACTTGATCAAAGACTAGAGTCTACAGATAATGAGGGCGCTGAGAAAAATTAGGGGAGTGAACGATGGCATCAATGGCACAATCATATTAAAAATGAAGATATTAGAAAGGAACTTGACATTGTTAGCATTCAAGAATGTGTCAGCAGAGTTTAATCCAAGGTGGTAAAGGCCACTTAAATAGAATGAGTGCAAAAAGGTTAGCAAAACAGGTGTTTGTTGCGAATATAGCAAGAAAGACACCATATGAAGACCTAAGTCTAGGTTGATTGATTTGGTCAAAAGTGCTTTAGAAGCATGAAATGTTAGATGTGACAATATTTGAGTAACACAAATAACAGATTACTTTGGAGGAAAATTGCTAACAGGAGATTAATAATAATATAAACTTAACCTTCTATCAACAATTTTATGCACAAAAATTTTTGGCAGTAAAGAATGTGCGAGGAGAGAAAATCAAAGAGTTATGGTCACTAAAAAAGTTAGCAAAATAAGTGATCGATGCCATGATAGGATGAAGAAAGTACCAGGGGAAGAACAAGATCTAGATCAGCTGATGCAGTTAGAAGTCCCATTGATGTCAGATCTTATATTTATGACATAAGATGTGACAATGTTCGAGTGCTCCAATGTTACAGATTCATTTGGAGGGGGAAAAAAATATTGTTTACTCTCTTAATTCTTGTAGAGAGGCTTATACACTGGTTAAATATGATAACTAATAATTAAGGAATTGACAGCGTACACTAGAAATATAAATTAAATAAACTTTAATATATACTTTCCGATATTTCGGCAAACGTCACGTTGTCATCTTCTTGGGAACTTAATACAAAGACAAGTGCACACAAGTACTACATAACAGCAAATGAGACCAAAGCTAGGAAGCTAACGTTTTCCTAACATCCTGATGGTACCCCCTGGTGGGCTATATTGGAGTTCTTGGCCTTTGGGCTGAAGTTCTTCTGATAAATGTTTCCCAAATTTGGGGCAGTCTCATGCATCCAAATTTGATGAGTTTGGCATGTTCCTAAGGGCTGATGCTGATTCCATGAACTTCCTGCGGTGTATTATTGTGTCTTTCTTCCATCTTATTCTGTGGCGAGTATCCAGAGTGTGGTCTGCAAGCCCAGAGTGGCTGTACTGGTGAAATCGGATATAATCCTTGTGTTGCTGTCCTGCCTGTTTGGCCAAAGTAGGACAATTTACAGCTGCAAGGGACCTGGTATACACCAGGTAGGTCTAGGGGAAGTGGTTGGTCTTTAGTGGAGCGGATAAGGGATGCCAATTTTCTATGTGGTCTGTAACAAGTGGTCAAGTCATGTTTTTTAAGATTTTCTTGATTTTTTCCGAGGTGCCTCGGATGTAGGGAATGGTGATGGATTTAGAGTAATCTTTTTTGTGAAAGGGGGGAGGGGAAGGTGGGTTGTGGATAACTGGTTTAAGTATTTTTTGGATTCTTTTGGGGGAGGTAGTCATTGGCTGAGAAAGTGTCACGGATGTGATTTAGTTCAGTGGTTAGGGTTTGATCATTTGAACAGATTATTTTTGCCCTGTTGAATAGTGTCTTAATAACTCCATATTGTTGTGAGGGGGGTGATGGGATTGTTGGTGAATGTATCTGCCTGTATGGGTGGGTTTTCTATAAACTGAGAAAACCAAGGTTCCATCAGGTTGGTGGGTGACTAGTGTGTCTAGGAAGGGGAGGTTATTGTTTTCCTCTTTTTCCAGGGTGAACTTGATTCTAGGGTGTTGGATGTTTAAATGTGTTAGGAAGGAGAGGAGTGAATCCAGGCCATGTGGCCAAACAGTGAACACATCATCAACGTAGCAAAGCCATATGGTAGGTTTTTGTGGGGCTGAGTTTAAGGCTTTCTCTTCAAAAGTCTCCATAAAGAAGTTGGCCAAGGGTGGGGAAAGTGGTGACCCCATGGATGTCCCCTCTATCTGTTTATAGAATTTTTCCTGCCAAACGAAATAGCCTGAGTTCATTGTAAACTGAAATAGGGCTGAGATATCGGGAGGAAATTTAGCTTGGATTAGCTCTAAGGATTCTTTGAGGGGGGACATTCATGATAAGGAGGAGATGTCAAAACTGACCATTATGTCATTATGTTGGAGTATAAGGTTTTCTATACTTGCTTTGACGTGGGCTGAGTTTTTTGTGTGTGATGGTGTGTTGCCAGTATA
The DNA here is from genome assembly GCF_054136105.1 of Typopeltis vanoorti. NCBI lineage: Eukaryota > Metazoa > Arthropoda > Arachnida > Uropygi > Thelyphonidae > Typopeltis > Typopeltis vanoorti. The sequence goes on from NC_143566.1 coordinate 97,445,102, forward strand.
GTGTGAGAGCGCTTTGGCTAAATGCTTGGCTAGTTTGTAAGTGGAGGAATCAATGCCATTCACTATGGGATGTAATGGCACATTTTCTTTATGTATTTTTAGGAGCCCATATATGCGTGTGTGTGGGGGGTCTAGAGTTATATGGTTTCAGTCTGTTGGTAATCTCCACAGGCCAAGAAGTGACCTTCTTAAGGAGCCTATGGAGTTTTCTAATTAGAGAGTTGAGATGGCAACGTGACATTTGCTGAAATATCGAAAAGTATATATTAAAGTTTATTTAATTTATATTTCTAGTGTATGCTGTCAATTCCTTAGTTATTAGTTATCATGTTTACTCTCTTAGGATACATATCTGGAATTAGATGATGTTATTTGGTGAATGTAATTATTTTGTGTGAATGCACGATTCTATTATTTTTTAAAAGTTGTATTAAAAAATGCTGGTTTGGTTTATAATGTTATCAGAAGGAATTACATACAGAACTCTAATTAACACACACACACATATATATACAGTATTTCAATTGAAGAAACTTAAGTTACTAAAAGCCAAGGAATAACAAAATAGAAAAACTTTATTATTTGAATACACTACTAATTTCATCTTCTTAAGACTTTATCAGGAGCATAATCTCTACTTTGCAATGAACAGCATGGCTTTATTAAGGAAATGTCACGTTTTAGCAACTTGCTCACATTCTATAATAATGTTATAATTGAACTAGAGAAGTGGAAGATACACCATTATACTTTTGGACTTTGCTAAGGCAGAATACAGCATGGAATATTGTTGAATAAATTGGAGAATATGGGTTTGGATTATAAAATAGCATGAATAAGAGGATGGCTGACTGACAGACATCAAAAAAGTAGTATACAAGGAATGCGAGTCTGTAAGAACTAGTGGTGTACCACAGGGATCAGTTCTAGTCCACTGTTATTCAATTTCTCCATTAATGATATTTGGAGGGATTTGACAGGTAACAAACAGCTATTTGCTGATGATGCAAAGATAGGTAGGGTAATCAGGAATGCTGCTAATATATGCAGTACTTGCAGAATGATTTGAATAGGCTGGAATTGTGGATATGAGAAAATGGATGTCAGTTCAATGTGAGTAAATGTAAAGTCATGCACTTTGGCGAGATTAGATATCCAATGTCGCATTATATTGGTAGCACTATGCTAGAAGAAACTGATCAGGCTAGGGATCTTGGAGTGTTAGAGATAGGAAGCTGAAGTTAGGGGACCATGCAGCAAAGATTGCAAATACAACTCAAATAATAATTGCAATGATGAAATGAACTTTCACATGTAAAGATAAGAATGTCATTTTGCCTCTACACGGCTTTGATAAGACCTCACTTGCACTATTGTGAGCAGGTCTGGTCTCCTGATTTCCATTGTGATTCTGATACAGTGCAAAGGTGAGTGTTAAAATGACTATCAGGATTGTGGAATGCTGATTATGAAACCACGCTAAGAATTTGTAGACTGCAGATACTAGCAAACAAAAGAAAGAGGGGTGATATGATTAAGATGTACGAACTTCTGAAAGGGTCATACAGGCTTTCAGTCAACTGGATTTTTCATTTTATGGAGGGTGGGGAAAGGACTAGATTTTTCTCTCATAGGTGGTGCATGATTGGATTGCCATTAGATGCTTGTGTGCAAGCAATGTAAATGAATTCAAGAATAAGTATGATAGTTGGGGCGTGTAGTATGTGGCCTCTCTTGATGAGTCTCTAACTCCCTGGAGGTCTCTCTTAATAATAATAATATGAAATGAGAAAATACAAAATATACATTACAAGAAGACAACAGTTATAAATTAAGTTACAAATGGATTGCTGATATTTGATGACATTCTGGATCCTAAAATATTGTTCAGGCATGTTTACATGAGTATGATCTTGCATACTCATGTATGCATTAGTATTAAAGTGGATGGACTGAGGACAATTTCTGTTGATTCAATAATACTTCTCTCGAGCTCATCACAGCACCTAAAATGTTTTCTGATTTATTTCAGATAACTATGTGAGTGATAGATTCTTCACTGTCAGGGTTAGCAGAATTAAGAATGTGATTAGATAAAGCAGTGGCTCTAGATCTGTCATATGTGATGTCTCTCCCATGCTCCTCTACATGCAGTTCAATGGATTTCTCTCTCTCTCTGACCAAAACACAGAACATTGCAGTCAAACTAAATATGAATCTTTACTCACACAATGATCTGGAACAAATCAGAAAACATTTTTAGGTGCTATGATGAACTTGAGAGAAGAATTATTGAATCAACATAAATTGTTCTCAATCTGGTTCACCTTAATACTAATCTAAGCTATAATATCTCTGATTGTTACTCCTGAGTCATCCAACTTTGGTGTATGCAAGATCATACTCATGTGAACATGCTCAACAATACTTTAGGATCCAGAATAATGGATCTATTAAATATTAGCAGTTTATTTGTAACTTAATTTATAACTGTTGACCTCTTGTAATGTATATTTTGTCTTCATATTATGCACTTGATAAAGTCTTCTAAGAAGATGAAACTAGTTGTGTAATCAAATAATAGTTTTTCTATTTTGTTATCCCTCAGCTTTTAGCCATTTAAGTTTCTTCAATTATGTCATATAGCCAAGTAAACCCATTACATCATATGTATGTATGTAGATATACAAATGAACATACTTCTGCAACCATTTCTGCTGCATTTCCTCTTGGACTTCTAATTATAGGAACACTTCCTATTAAAAAGAGAAATATCAGTAACTGTACAAATGTCTTTATGAAAAATATAAATTATTTTGTAGTAAAAACGATTGAGAGTTATTTTTTTGAGTGGAAGAGTAATACTAATAAAATTTAATCTACAGAAGGTAGGATGATGGAAAAATATTTGATCACAGTACAAGAAACTATGCAAAATCAATCATACATTAAGAATAATTTAATTTTCACTAAAACAGTGAGTTATGCAAAAACACGAAACCGTTTACATTTTTTAATATTTGGCTTAACGTGGCAATTGCAATTGATCACTACTAGTTTGATGTGAATCCCACTCAAAAAAGGATGCAAGCTTTGCACTAAAGCAACAAACTTGGCACTTTTTTTAAAGCCAACTCAGGTTTCCATTAAGGGTAAGGGTGATATCACAACTGGATAATGAAAATCTATCACCTAAAAACTTTCAGAAATATTCATGTTATGACAGGATTTGAATTCTCATTCAATGGTTGAGTTGATGGGGGTTCTTAAGGGTCAAAGCTGTATAACTGAGAGGAGACCTCCACATAGCCTTTAAAGGAATGCGGAGAACCGACCAGGGTTTGTGACCTAATGTCCAATCCTCACCTTCTCTAGGTGCACCCTGTTGGGTATCTACTGATACTGAATAACGAACCAGATGGACTGGCAATTTGGGATTTAGCCGACCACATTGTATTCTTATTGGCTTAAACCAATATACAAAATGATGGTATAACATGACAAAATTTCATGCCGCTGGGGCGTCGCCCGGTTAAATAAGGCCCCCGTTGTTTTCGCCAAGGAACCAGGGCAAACAGCGAAAAGTCAGCTACTGGAACAAATCTGAAAGCACACCCCAACTCCATATCACCACAGTTAAAGATTGGTACTATCAACATAAGAAACATGAGTGGCAAAGAAATGGAGCTAGCTGAGGAATTAGATAAGTACCAGATCGACATAATAGGGGTGACAAACAAAAAAGGCAAAAACTGGTGAGATCTTTCAGAGCAATAAATACAAAATGTTATATTCAGGCAATGACAATCGAGCAAAAGAAGGAGTAGCCATAGTATTCAACACAAAATACGAGGCTAATCTTCTTGAATGGCAGTCAGTCTCAAGTAGAGTAATGTGGGCAAATATCACATTGGGGAACTGGACAATGAGACTTATTTGTGCCTATGGTCCCACAGAAGGCTCCACTCAGGTAGAAGTGGAGGAATTTTTTGACTCTCTAAAGAAAGCTACTAACACAATGAAAAAGCAAAAGTTGGGGATCTAAATAGCAGAGTAGGAAATCATTGTCAGACATAGGAAAATATTTTGGGAAAATCTCGAGAAAAGAGCAAAGATAATAATAATGGTAAATACCTGTTGGTGTTCTGCTCAGGACATGGACTGGTTACACTGTCCAACACAATTTTTGCTGACTTTTATATGAGACTTATTTTTTACTAATTTGGGTGCGCTGATTTCAAATATCAAACTCATTTTTCTCTATCACGTCAGGTTTTTCCTCTATGGCATTTTCTTTTTGCTAATTTGTAAGTTTTTGATAGTTTTAAGGAGGCAGTACTCTTTAGAGGATCAAAAAAATCGATTTTTTAATATTATTTTCTCAAAGTATGTACTTTTAAAAATCTGTTCCTAACTTTTTATCAAGAAATTCGAAAAATTCCCGAAGATATAGCCTATTATTCAAAGCGGTGCACAGATCAGAATCGGAGCGTTCACCGCTCTCGCTTGTTAGTAAACGAATAAATGCATAAGAATCTGCAACAGCACATATTGGTGCTTTGAATGCGAGAGAGGCCGATAATTAGATACATAACTACTTAACAATATTCATTAAAAATTACAAGAATATTTATAAAAAAAATAACAATTTTACTTACACATGAGTTTCAGGGAATAAATTTTCGTTTGTAGCAATTTCTGCTGTGTGTCTGTTTTGGCAATCCCTTTGAATACTCCAACAGTAGTCGGCCATCATGTGAGAATTCCATCTTTCTTGGTACCGATCTTCCATAGTTTTTAAGTCTTGATGAAATCTTTCGCCTTGTTCATCGCTTACAGCATCTAAATTCTCGGGAAATCTATCAAAATGACTGTATAAGAAATGAAGCTTTATGCTCATGTTGCAACATAGGCACTGGAAATTTTCAAGCATTGTTTCCACTAGATCCTTGTAATTGCACGCTTTTTTGTTTCCAAGAAAATTATTCGCAACCATCGTAAATGAAGTCCAGGCCTCTTTCTCAATTTCGTTCATAGAGTTGATGAAATTTGGGTCTCCCATTAAAGTTCTAATTTGCGGTCCATCAAATACACTGGCTTTAATTTTTTCATAACTAAGTCGTGGAAATTTTTCACATATGTATTGGAAACAGTGACATTGTAAATCTAAAGCTTTAACATACTGCTTCATAAGACCTAGTTTGATGTGGAGAGGTGGAAAAATGATTTTTTCTCTGTCGATAAAAGGTTGATTTATAACATTATGTTCTCCAATATTTAAGGATATTCTAAGAGGCCAATGTTTCTGACTCCAGTTCTAGCTCGACTATCCCAGAAGCATAGAAAACACTGAAACTTTGCATATCCTCTTTGAAAGCCAAGTAAAAAGTTCACCATTTTAAGATCCACACAGATGATCCAGTTATGGTCTGTATATTTTAATAACTACAGAACCTTTTTAATGTCCTCATATGTTTCCTTTAAGTGGACTGAATAGCCAACAGGAATTGAGCACATTTATTCCCATTGTGTAGTAAGACACACTTGAGACTTCTGCTTGAACTGTTGATAAATAAACGCCATTCATTTGATGATATTGTACAACACTCATTTCAGTTAGTAAACCTGACACATTGTTACAGTAAACAACCCACACTCATGTTTAAAATATTGTACAAGATTACTTTCCCTGCTACAATAAAAAGTTATCTTCATATCTTGCTGCAGTAAGTTTTTTTTATTTAATCTTGAAGCTAACAATTCCAATGATTCCTTTGATAGGCCCAAATCTCTTACTAAGTCATTCAATTCTGCCTGAGTAAAACGTTGCGGTCCAGAATAGAAATTAAATTTTCATTGTCAAAATCAACATCCGGGTCTTGCTCCTCAAGAACATCTGGCATATCCCGATCATGCTCGTTCTCAAGTAAAGGAAGTCCTTTATAAATTGGCATGGCTATTTCATTGGAATGAGCAACTGGCCGAATTGCTGAGTCAAGATTTGGATATACAATTTTTTTCTTATTCTTCTTATTATAACCAAAAGTCTGAACTAAACAAAAATAGCAATCATCTACGTGATTTTTTGGTTCATGCCAAATCATTGGAATGCCAAAAGCAATTTTTGGCGTTTTCCCTTGCTCCACTGTCGTAAATTTTCTACACGACTTACACACTTTATTTCGAGCCCATGACTTGTCCTGATCTGCAATTTTTACGTTAAAGTATGCAAAGTACACTTTCTTAACGAAATCAGTGATATTTGTCGTTTGACTGGGAACAGTAAAGCTGCCACAAATGTAGCAGAAGAAATCTACACTACTGACACAATTTTGAGTAGTAGACATGATGTATTTTCTTCACTGCCGACTAACATGCAATTAACAAGACAAAAAAAACCAGACTTTATTGAAACATTATAAGCGCTCATCATACTTTCACGATCGATTAACGACTGACTGATTTCGATTGTTCTTTGTCCGCTATGATGCATATGGCATTCATTTGTTTTAGGCAGTTGTCATTGCCTACTTTTCATCACCTAAATGTATTAGGTCGGTTATCGGCCTCTCTCGCATTCAAAGTGCCAGTACGTGCTGTTGCAGGTTCTTACGCATTTATTCATTTACTAACAAGCGAGAGCGGTGAGCGCTCCAATTCTGATCTGCGCACTGCTTTGAATAATAGGCTATATCTTCAGGAATTTTTCGAATTTCTTGATAAAAAGTTAGGAACAGATTTTTAAAAGTACATACTTTGAGAAAATAATATTAAAAAATCGATTTTTTTGATCCTCTAAATAGAACTGCCTCCTTAAAACTATCAAAAACTTACAAATTAGCAAAAAGAAAATGCCATAGAGGAAAAACCTGACGTGATAGAGAAAAATGGGTTTGATATTTGAAATCAGCACACCGAAATTAGTAAAAAACAAGTGTCAGATCATAATCAGAAGAAAAAAATGTTTTTTTTGGTTGGCCAGTGTTATTACTAACACCATGTTCCAACATAAAAATGTGCACAAATTCACATGGAGAGAAGAGGCAAGGAATAAGAAAAGTCTCATTGACTATGTTATTGTTGATAGTGATATTTTCTCCCTGGTGCAGGACACCACAGTGTACAGAGGATTTGAAATTGGAAGTGACCACTATTTAGTCTTGAGCAGGATGAAATTGAATTTCATATTGAAAAGAATACCATGTAAGAAAATTTTAAAGGGAATAAAAGTTGAGCAGCTCTCAGATGTCAACTGTAGACTAAAATATACAATGATTATTGAAGAAAAAATAAAAGTTTGAGAACAGGAACCAAATCTTGGAGATTCGGTGGCAAGCCTTAAAGAAAACCCTGATTGATTCAGCCAGAGAGGCATGTGGTGAGGTTGTTTGCAAGGATAGAAAAATCAGAACTCCATGGTGGACACAGGAAGTTAAAGAGGCAGTGAAGGAAAAGAAGAAAGCATATCAAAAGTTCCTGGCAAATAAGTCAGCTTTTACTCTTACAGAATACAGAGACAAATGTAAGAAAGCTAAACACTGTGTAAAACTAGCAAAACAAAAGTCATGGGAAGACTTTGGCAAGAACATAGAAAATAAATATCAAGATGGTGGTAAGATATTCTGGAGTTATTGAAGAAGCTTAGAAATGGAGGAAAGAATGCTGTAAAAGGAATTAGAGATGATAAAAGTGACATGAAAACGGGAAAAAAGATATCCTTGAAGTATGGAGTAATTACTTCGAAAAATTGCTAAATGAAACAAGCAGTGATAGCACAGTGGTAAAAAACACTTAACAGGCATACAGTCAGGAATACATATCCATACTTGAAGAAGAAAAAGCCATCAAAGGCTTGAAATGTGGAAAGGCAGCAGGAGTAGATGATATTCAAGTAGATGGTATAAAAGTCTTACAGTGGCTGCACTGCATAGTTCAGAAGGCCTGGACAGAGGGACGAATTCCTGATGATTGAAGTAGCGCTCTAATAGTACCCATATATAAAAAGGGAAATAAAACTGAATGTGAGAATTACAGAGGTATTTCCCTACTGAGTGTTCCTGGCAAGATCTATGCTAGTATACTTGAGAACCAGTTGAGAAGAATTGTGGAAGAAAAGCTTGGTGAATAATAAGCTGGATTCAGGCCATATTGAGGCTGTCAGGATCAGATCTTCACTTTACGACAAATAGTCGAGAAAGCATGGGAATATAACAAAGATCTGTATTTAAGTTTTGTCGATCTGGAAAAGGCATATGACAAGGTGCCAAGAGAGAAGCTATTCAATACGCTAAAGTTATATGGTTTCAATGGGGCATTATATCAAGCAATACTTAGTCTGTATTTGAGTTGTAAGTCAGCAGTTAGAATTGAAGGAAGTACAGGAAGATGGTTTAATGTTAAATCTGGTGTGAGACAAGGATGTACAATATCCCCTCTGTTATTCATTATCTATATGGATCACATTATGAAGGAAAGTGGTATTAAACATAATATCACAATTGGAGATCTTAATGTCAGCTCTTTACTTTATGCAGATGATGTCATACTTCTAAATAAATCTGATACAAGTTTGCAAGATTCTCTGACTAAATTGAATAACTGTTGTAATAGATATGGTATGAAGGTCAGCAATAAAAAGACAAAGACAATGAAAATAGGTAGAATCATTGAAAATGTCAACTGTGTTTTGAACGGAGAACCTGTGGAACAAGTAAAACATTTCAGCTACTTAGGCACGATTTTTAGTGCAGATGGTAAATTAAATATGGAAATAGATAACAGAATCAACAAGGCTGATGTGGTAGGAAGTCAATTGAATAAATTCATATGGAATAAGAGAGAAATTAGTCGGAACACTAAATTAGCTGTATACAAGACAGTGTTCAAACCAGTTTTAACTTATGGATCTGAGAGCTGGGTCAGAAGTAAAACACTTGACCAAAGACTAGAGACCGCAGATATGAGATCCCTGAGAAAGAGGGGCGTGAACAGATGGCATCAATGGCAATATCATATTAAAAACGAGGATATTAGGAAAGAACTTGACATTGTCAGCATCCAGGAATGCGTTAGCAGAGCTAATCTTAGGTGGTATGGTCACTTAAACAGAATGGGCAAGGAAAGATTAGCGAAACAAGTGTTGTCTGCCAGATTGGCAGAAAATAAGCCAGAGGAAGACCAAGATACAGGTGGATTGATACGGTACAAAGTGCTTTAGACGAATGTTGGCGTCTTGACAAGTAACAGACTGAATTGGAGGAAAATTGTAGATAGGAAGTTAGTAATGATGTAAATTTTTCATATAGTACTATCATATCCTGTACACCCCTTGAGGGTACATATCAGGAATTTGATGATGATGATGGCTGAGTTGATAGCATGTCTATTCAGCCAAGCTGGAGAACCAGGTAGATTTACTTTAGAAATGCTTAAAAAACAGTAACTGAATGTATAAGTGTATTCCTCTTTTTTTATAAACATGATTCAAATTAAGGGGATATTAAATCCCACATTGTTTTAAAACCGAATAAGAAACTCAAAGATTGGAATCGGAGAGTTCAAGCCGAATATAGTAAACTTTAAAAGTATCGGCCGTTACTAGCGTGAGCTAATGCAAGTAGTACTAGTACATAGTACAATCTCAGGCAACTCGTTGCAAAGGTGGGGAAAGTTCTGATCACTAATCTTGGTATTTTTCATAATGTAAAAACACACTTCCTAGGAAATGTATGCTGTTATTACAATATGGTGGGAGGTCACTACCCAGACCGGTTTCAGCCTTTTTTGAGGCTTCATCAGTGAGTAGCTAGACCAAATAGATACCAAAGGGTATGGCAAAAAGAACTTATATACTCTGCTATACGGGTTGTCAAACAGGTGCAACCATTAAGTTACTTAAATATAAAGAGCCAATAGGCTTCATTTTGGCGATATAAACATTATTCAAATTAAGGGGTTGCACCTGTTTAACTCGTATAGCAGAATATACAAGTGCTTTTCGCCATACCCTTTGGTATCTATTTGGTCTAGCTACTCACTGATGAAGCCTCAGTGAGTAGTCACTACCCAGACCAGTTCCAGCCTCAAAAAAGGCTGAAACCGGTCTGGGTAGTGACCTTCCACCATAATGTAATAACAGCATATATTTCCTAGGAAATGTGTTTTTACATTATGGAAAATACCAAGATTAGCGAGCAGAGCTTTCCCCACCTTTGCAACGAGTTGCCTAAGATTGTACTACGTACTAGGACTACTTGCATTATCTCACGCTAGTAACCGCCGATACTTTTATAGTTTACTATATTCGGCTTGAAACTCTCTGATTCCAATCTTTGAGTTTCTTATTCGGTTTTAAAACAATATGGAATTTAATATCCCCTTAATTTGAATAATGTTTATATCGCCAAAATGAAGCCTACTGGCTCTTTATATTTAAGTAACTTAATGGTTGCACCCGTTTGACAACTCGTATAGCAGAGTATATAAGTTCTTTTTGCCATACCCTTTGGTATCTATTTGGTCTAGCTACTCACTGATGAAGCCTCAAAAAAGGCTGAAACCGGTCTGGGTAGTGACCTCCCACCATAATGTAATACCAGCATACATTTCCTAGGAAATGTGTTTTTACATTATGGAAAATACCAAGATTAGTGATCAGAACTTTCCCCACCTTTGCAACGAGTTGCCTGAGATTGTACTACGACTACTTGCATTAGCTCACGGTAGTAACCGCCGATACTTTTATAGTTTACTATATTTGGCTTGAAACTCTCTGATTCCAATCTTTGAGTTTCTTATTCGGTTTTAAAACAATGTGGGATTTAATATCCCCTTAATTTGAATAATGATTCATGTTAATATTTATTTTATTATTGAAAGACTGTGTTTATATATGTAGTTTAAAAAAAGTTAAGATCAACTTTGTGCACTTAAGCTACTGCCATTTATTAGAAAAGCATGCAATTGATGTGGATCACAACCACACTCCTACCAACTGTAACTTTTCCTCAAAAAACAGGCTGAAAGCTAAAAAAACATTGATCCTTCCAAACCAATGTTAAAGCGAAAACTGTGGCATATTATTTTTTTGCAGCTATAGACAGCTTGCATTTCTTATTTCCTAGACAACTTGCTTTTCCTCCCTGTACTTTCACCTTTGATTTTTCTTTTAGTTATTGGTTGTATTACCCCCCCCCCCCCACCCCCATGACACGACCAAGATAAGGCAGCTTGTGTTTTTTAACTGTATTTATTCTCCCCATCCCCTGTTTTTTTTTTCCAGTGACCAATATAGAAATATGATGGTTGCAGAGTAATCAGAATTACTATCATGATTTTTGTTTGTCTGGGTTAATCTCAAGGCTCTTTTTTTTCTTCTTTTTTTTAAAATTTTCCTTTATTATGCAGTCACTAGCAAATGTTCTGCAGTCAGTTCAGCTAGTAGCACTGCATCTTCAGCATAAGTTACTGTTAAGGAAAGCCTCATTTATTTGATACCTTTCTTTTATCTTGTCTAGAAAATATATCTTCTGAGTAAACAATAAACAGGTGATGGCATAAAGATATTTAAATCTCTTTAAATGATTTTGTTTAAGGAAGATTTTACTGATAGTTAATTAAAATCAGAATAAAAGATATAAAAATAATGTTATGTTGATAAAATTGTGTTAAAACTATATTCGACTGTAAGAAGACTATAGCAGCAGTACTTGTAATTTAGCTATTAGTAGTTGACTAAAGAGGCTGAACTGCACCTCATGGTTAGTCACTGGCAGAATTAGATTCAAATTTAGCACCAAGAACAAGAATTGGCAAGTTATACATACCTTATCTTTCTAGACTGTCAGAATTAAAATGCCTGTACACTTTTTTAAGCTGAATACATGAAATAGTCATCTAGGGGAAAAGAAACTTAATTGCACTGCCAATAAACATATCCAGTGTGACATTACTGAAAACTTATTTTTGCTGTTTGTGATACCTGGCTGTTATGATGATATTTATACAATTACAAATCAGAGAATACAGCATATACTCTATTGTGATATGAAGCAAACAGTTGACACACAAGAGAGAGAGAGAGAGATAAAAAAATGGAATGGACAGAAGAAAAAAAGGGAGAGTTGTAAACGACTGCCTTAAGAAATAAAGAAAATAAAGAACAAATAGCAATTTTCAGCAGATTCCCTGAATTGTTTAAGTTTCTGTTGAGAAGTTAATGTATATTCACTATTGTGATGTGTTTTTTAATTGAAGATTGGATGAAAAGATATTCTCTGTGTTTATGGAACTGCCAGTTATCAAGTAGAAATATAGGAACATTCCAAACCAGCTGTATTCTGTTCAGTGCTGGATAACTGACAGTTATGAAGTTAATATTTTTGGTACTTGTAAGGAAATTTGCAAGGAAATTTGTTGCCGCTGTTTCCCCTATAACTTCCATCAACTCGAAACACTTGAAATGTGGAAGACATGTTTTGACTTTCCAGACTTGAAAAAGACATGCATGAAAAAACTTGGCAAAGATTTGCTAAGTTTTCATGTATGTCCATTTAAATCTCTAACTAAAATATGTTAACTTCTGCCTTTGCAGATAATTTGTATTCAATGTGAAAAAGGATTGATCCAATGTTTTAAGGTTATGAATGTGTGTGCGAGTAATAGGGCCACTATAATTTTAATATAATTTTATTTTCTGTGATGTTTATATATATATATATACATACTTGGTTAATAAAATACATAAAAAAGAAAACTTATTTTTTTTTTGTATGTAGCACAGTGAAATGCCAAATATATAGCCCTGGGATTCCCAGGGCCTATAGCACAAGTTGTCATGATTTCAATATGTTAAACATTAGTATGTATTCTATTCTCTTCATATTTCAATCTCCCATGAGTTCTCCAGCTGCCTCTTATATTTGCATTCCGATATTGTCCTCTTTATGCCAAAATCACAAATGTTCAGAAATGATAAATTTGACTTAAGTGCAGATTTGAGTTTAATTTTGAACAATCTATGCTGTGCCAGAATGATGAATGTACAGCAATACATTCATCATTCTGGCACAGCATAGAATGATGAATGTATAGCAATATTGCCATGGGAAAGAATATAAAGCTAAATTTCATGAAGCGTGTTTCCTACTTTGTAATGTCTAAATGATGAAAGTAGCAATATGCACATTCATTGCTTTGGTATAAGGGGGATGATATCTTTTGGTACAAAATTCTTACAATTCTAATATTTTTCATCCAATTCAATAATAGTATATTTATCAGTTTCTTATGACATATTGTCAAAGCTTTTTGGTATCCAATGAAGCATGCAAACTCATTCTGATTATGTCTATAGTTCTCTTATCTATACTTGAATACAATAGAGAAGTTAGCTTTTCTCATGATAGGTTTAAACCTTTCCCGCCAACAGCTTCTTTGCATTTTCTTCATATTCACAAAAATTATGATTTTTAAGATTTTAAGAACATGAGCTAACTCTTGAATTAGGCCAATTATTCTGAATTCTTTACAATTTTAGCATTTGGTTGCTTTCTCTGATAATGGTATAAATGTTGATTTTAGCCACTCCTCAGGAATAATATCTGCATCATAAATATGATTAAATGATATATGCACGTAAACACAAGTATTGACTATCCTCTTCGTCCAATAGTAGATTGTATTGATTCTCCTACTTACCGTATAGCCAAATATCTAGCTAAATTATTGAAATCTTACATTGGCAACTCTAATTCTTTTTTTAAAAAACTCCTCAGATTTCTTAAAAAAAATTAAAAATGTCTCATTACAACCTACAGATCTTATGGTTAGCTTTAATATAGAATCTTTATATACCAATGTACCTCTCAAGGAAACTTTAAAATTACTTGCTGACATCTTTCCTCAAGACATTATAAAACTATTCGATTTCATAATACATTCTGGATATTTCTTATGTCAAAATAAATTTTATAGCCAAGTAGAAGAAAAGGCCATGGGAAGTTCCTGCTTAAGCCAACTTTTATTTAGAACATTTAGAAAAAGTCCTTTTCTCATCTATTTTCCCTCAACCATCTTTTTGGGTAAGATATATAGATGGCATCTTTACTATTTGGCCTCACAGCAAAAACTCTTTACTTTCTTTTTTAAACAGTATTAATTCCTTGCATCATTGTATAAAGTTTACTATGGAAATAGAAGAAAAAAACCAGTTATCTTTTTTAGACGTTCTCCTCATCCAGTCACCTTCAAATATTCTTACAACTACAGTATACAGGAAACCAACGTTCACAGGTCATTATATTCTTAAAGAATCAGCCCATCATCCATGTCAAAAAACAGGAATTATAAAATGCCTCATCAGAAGAGCCAAAACTAATTGTTCTACTTTTGATTATCTACAGAAAGAACTTTCTACTATCCAACAACACATGAAACTCAATGGCTTTTCTGAAAAAAGTACTCAACATCTTCTCAGTTCGTATAATCCTCCACAAAACAACAAAGTTTCAATACGTCGAGTGCCTATTCCTTATATCTCCGGTATTTCAGAACTAATCGCAAGAATTTTAAAGAAATATGATTTAACAACTACGTATTCACCTATTAACAAACTGTCTTCTCATTTTCCTTCTCCTAAAGACAAACGCTCAACTTTATCTCTTCCTGGAGTTTATCAAATTCCTTGCAACTGTGATCTCTCTTATTTTGGACAGACTGGACGTTCTCTTGAAAAAAGAATCCAAGAACATCAATCCTCCATTCTTCACAACAAACCTGAAAAGTCTGGATTGGCTCAACACGGGAATGAAACTGACCACAGCATCTTTTGGCCCAGGACTTGCCTCTTACAAAGATCCCGTTATAGGTTCGAACGTTTGTTCAAGGAAAGCGTGGAGGCCTTGCTCCATCGTCCCAACCTGAATCGTAATGACTGTATATCTATATCAAAAATCTGGGAAAGTCTAATCAAGATTACTCTTTTTTTTTTTTTTTTTCCAATCATGTCTCTACTTCAAAATATTCCATTTCATACTTAGTGATATAACATCACATGGCGTGTTCTATTTTTAACGATCTGTTGTTAGTATTCTAGCTTGTATTTTTTTAAAACTGTTCTTGTAATACCACTGAGGATGGTCTGCTATTTCCAGACCGAAATATTTGGTTAATTAAATATCTTTCTCATGTTTACGTGCATATATCATTCAGTCTTATGTCACAAGTATCCTTAAAACAGCAAATAAATATGATTAAGAAATTCTATCAATTTGGTGATTGTTGTATCACCAATTAATTTTTGTCAAAAAAGTAATGAGGATGAATTAAAAAAAAAAAAATATTGAATTATCATACCAGGAAAGAAAGGTTGTTATAGAAAAGTGATCTTGGCAGTGCTGCCAAACCAAAATACTTGGGTTTTAATTTTTTTATATATATATAGACATAGAAATGTTCTTTGTGCACTGTCTAATGTCAAAAACAAAAATGGAACAATGGATCAACAGTTTTGTGTAAAGGTGGAGAAAAATTCAAAACACAAACACTAAACCATAAGAAATCTTTTGAATGGGTAGCTCTATTCCCATGCATAAACATTTCACTGGTTTAAGTGTTTTAAATAGAAAACTCTGCCAACTCTTAAAGTGGATGACAGCAGATGATCTGCAGTCTTGAAATGGTTAACAAAGCATGCAATTTTTATGCAAGTGAATGCCAATTTACAGTGAGAATGTCAGTAAGAGTGAAAAAGAAATTTTTTGTTTTATATATTATTTATATTATTATCAAGAGAGATTGCCAGGGACACATTGAGGGAGACTACATATGAGGGTAGTCTGAAAAGTTCCCAGCCTAACAATGAAAAAACGAATTTATAATTTCAAAATCATTTTTATTTTTCAACATAATCTCCATTAAGACTAATACATTTATTCCAGTGATGCTCCAGCACCATTATCCTCCCTATAGTGGTTCTCAGTAAGATCTGCAAATTACCCCTCTACAGCTGCAATCACCTCTTGATTCGAAGAAAAACACTGACCAGCGAGGAAGAGTTTTAGTTTTGGGAAGAGATAGAAGTCAGAGGGAGCCAAATCTGGGGAATAGGGTGGATGTTTCAACAAGTCATAGTGCAGATCTCTTAATTTTCCCATTGCCAAAACAGGTATGTGGGCAGGTGCATTGTCCTGATGAACGATGATTTTTTTCCTTCTGTAAACCAAGTCTTTTCTCAAGAATTTTTTCATTTAGTTTGGTTAAAAGATCGAAATAATATTCCCCAGTTATTGTTTTACCCTTTTCAAGATAATTAATAAACAGAATGCCTTTGGCATCCCAAAACACCCATGCCATGACCTTTCCTGCTGATGAAACCAACTTTGTCTTCTTTGGCACTGAACAAACGGCTTCTCTCGACTATTTTGACTGCTGTCTAATGGTGAATCCAAGTTTCAATAAGGAAATACTGTGAGTAGACATATTACTTACTATTATAATAACGCAATTAACTACCATATAAATTATTCTTTATTCGTAGAATTTTCGCCTGAGTATCACAGGAATCATCAGTACAGGTACAAAGACTAATTAAACAATAACTGTTATGTTCACAAAGCGCCACCTAAATAGCTAAGGTTAAATTTCCTAAATTTAAAAAAAAAAATTTTTTTTTTTCAATATATATACAGGGTGTTCGGGATAAATTTGACAGTTTCGTAAGGAAAAAGAAAATCTTCTTTGTATCTATTAAATTTAATGAATTGACAAAAAAACATTACAGGCAGAGTTAATTACAATACTATCAACAAGATTTACTCAAAATAACCACCATTAGCATCGATCACAGCTTCAATTCTGCTTCGGAACCTCGAACAAGCTGATGCTACAGTCTCCCTGGGAAGGGCCGCAAAAACTGTTTTAATTTTATCCATTAACTGGGCTTTTGTATTACTGGAAGTGCGATTGGTGTCTTTTTCAACTGTGCCCCATACAAAATAATCCATGGGGTTAAGGTCTGGGGAGTTTGGAGGCCAAACATTTGGACTGGTGAAGTCGTAGAAATTTTCAGACAACCATTTTTGACTTATCCCAGAGGTGTGGCAAGGGGCCGAATCCTGCTGCCATACATACGGCCTACCATTGGCTACCCTTGTTATCCAGGGCTTGACTACAGTTAGCAACTCCACGAACAAAGCCCGAATTCCAATGCCAGGGTTCTTCAACACCTGTTCCTGCAGATTTGCGAGGAATTCTGCTGTACGAACGCAATCAGATCGTCTGCTAGGGATCTTTCTTCTTGCTACATCCTCGTAGTCACCATTGCAAGTCTCTAGTTCATGCCTGATTGTTTTTACTGTATTCAGGGAGCATTGGGCAGCAGTCGTAATATCCTTATTTTGATGGCGGGCACGAATCATCATGATACAAGTTATTCTCTTCCATGATTCAGGTGGGTTCCAGCTATCCATCCTTTCTGACATCTTGTATATGAATGAAGAAGGGTCCAAACTTTTAAATGAAGAGAAGTGTGTGTTAATACATGTAACTTACGGAAAAATATAATTAATTATAAATATGTCAAATTTATCCCGAACACCCTGTATATATAAATATACATGTGTATACAATTAAAAGTTAGGAAAGATTTGCTGATTTATAGAGTACTATCTTCCACAAAGGGGAAAGACGTAGACCATCGGATCTGTTAGGGAGAGTGAAGTAACATTTCACGTTTCTTTGTAAAGCTGTTCCATTAGGACCGACTTTTGCGAATGACTTTTGTCTTGTTCCACTGAACTCTATGTCTGGTGTTGATGGCATGCTCTGCAAGTCCAGACTGTTCAGGTTCAAGGTACTGGATGTACGACTTGAGCAGCTCTTCCTGTTTGTCTGAAATATGATAACCCACAAGAACAGGGAATCTGGTAGACACCTGGATAGCTGAGATGTGGGAGCTTGTCCTTTGGAGACATGAGGAATGTGGAGATTTTTCTGATGGGTCGAAAGGCCACACAAATATTTAGTTGTTTTAACACTGTAGTTATGAGTTCCCTAATGCTTTGTACATAGGGGATAGATATACGCGTATGTTCTTTTGTATTTGAAGAGGATACTGGAGCACGACTACTTAAAGCTCTTTTTATGAAGGAATTCTTATAACCATTGGATTTGAAAGAGGAATTAATATATTGTAATTCTTTTTGTGATAGTTCTTCTGAAGAACAAAAGGAATGGGCTCTATGAACTAGTGTTTTAATGGTACCTGCCTTTTGACTGAGATGGCGATGTGATTCAGCATAGATGTACTGGCCTGTATGAGTCTCCTTCATATAGACTGTGAATTGTAGGTTACCATCTGGTTGGCAAAGAATTAAGAGCTCTGGAAACGCTAACTGCTTATTTACTTCTACTTCTAGGGTGAACTGGATCCTTAGATGAAGTGTATTTATTTTTGAGAGAAACTGATGTAATTCTTCCTAAGTGCCCTTCCATATGGCAAAAATGTCGTCCACATATCTGAACCCAAGGTTAGGTCTGGATGTAATGTTGTCAAATATACGTTGTTTGAAGTGCTCCATGAAGTAGTTGGCAATAGCAGGAGATATTGGATTACCCATTGCTGTTCCTCTGATTTGTTAGTATAACTAGTTTTTGAAGGAAAAATAACTGGACTTTATTACAAATTCAAATAATTTGACTATGTCTGGAGGAAATTCTTGGTGTAGTAATTCAATGGTGTCTGCCAATGGAACATTCGCAAATAGCGAAACAATATCTAGAGTAATCATAATCTCCGAATTGTCTAGATGCAGATCAGAAATTTTATTTCTGAAATCCACAAAATTTTTTATATACGTAGCAGTTCTTCCAGCTGAAGAAGTGAGTAAATTTCACAGAAATTTTGATATTTTGTAAGTGTCTCAATTACAAAATATCAAAATTATGTAAGTAAACATCTCAGCTATCCAGGTGTCTACCAGATTCCCTGCTTGTGTGGGTTTTTGTATTTTGGACAAACAGGAAGATCTGCTCTGATCTGGTTAGAAGAACATAAGTCATACATCCAGTACCTTGAACCTGAACAGTCTGGACTTGCAGAGCATGCCATCAACACCAGACATAGAGTTCAGTAGAACAAGACAAAAGTAATTTACAAAAGTCGGTTCCTAATGCAATGACTTTACAAAGAAACATGTGAAACTTACTTCACGTCCCTAACCTAAACAGATCCGATGGTCTACGTCTTTCCCCCTTGTGGGAGATAGTACTCTATAAATCAGCAAATCTTTCCTAACTTGTAATTGTATACACACATATATATATTTATATATATATTGAAAAAAAAAAAATTTTTTTTTTAAAAATAAATTTAGGAAATTTAACCTTAGCTACTTAGGTGGCGCTTTGTGAATATAACCAGTTATTGTTTAATTAGCCTTTGTACCTGTACTGATGATGCTTGTGATACTCAGGCAAAAATTCTACGAATAAAGAATAATTGATGTGAGTTAATTCCATTATTATAATAGTAAGTAAGGTGAATCCAAGTCTCATCCACAGTAATAAATCGATGCACAAAAAATGCTCCAAGCACTGTTCAGAGATTTTCATGCAAGGGCATTTTTGATCTGCTGTGAGCAAGCGTGGTACCATCTTGTACAAAGCTTTTTCATTTGCAATTCTTCATGCAAAATATATCCTACACATTCTTTTAAAATGCCTATAGTCTCAGCAATTTCATGCAATTTGACCCACTGGTCATCCAATAACCATAAAGTGCACTTAATCAATGATTTCTGGTGTTGTTAAACTTTTTGGACGTCCTTCATGTGGATCATATTCAAGGCTGGTATGGCCACGTTTAAACTTGGCAGCTAATTTCTTGATTGTTGAAAATGAAGGAAAAGTGCCCATAAACTTTTATGAACTTGAAATTAATTTCTTTTGGTGTTAAACCTTCTTTTACAAAGAATTTTATAACCGGACAATACTCAATTTTATCCATTTCAAGTGATACAGACAACACTTTTGCTTCAGACAGCTGTATAAAAACAAACTACTTGATAGAATGACTTGCAATTTCACATAGATGCTTATGACAGATGTACCAACTTACAAAAAAAAAAAATCTTGCTGATAGTGTTGCCATCTATGGTCGAGAGCTTTTCAGACCACTCTTGTACTACTCACACCAGCTGTCATGGTTCTTGAATTCATTCACACTACTTGCAAGCACATCTAATGGCAATTCATTCCAATCATGTACCACTGTATGAGAGAAAATTGTAGCTTTCATTCCCCTTCTTGATAGCATTCATTCTCAACTTCCAAGGATGTCATCTCATCCTTTCATCGCCATCCATAAAATGAAAAATTTTATGTAATGAAATTCTGTATGACCCTTTCAATGATATCACTCATTTGTCTATTATTTGCCAGTGTCTGCAGACTACAAATTCTTAATCTGTATTCCACAATTGTGATATCATTTTTAACACTCTCATTTGCACTCTCTCCACTGTATGAGAATCATCATGGAGACCAGACGAGTCCAAGTGAGAGGCAAAATGATTTCCTTATCTTTACATGGCAAATCTCATTTCGGCATTGCCATTATCTCTGAGTTGCATTTGTAATCTTTGCTATATGGTGCTTAAACTTCAACTTCCTATCTACTAAAACTCCAAGATCTCTAATTTGATCCGTTAGCTCTAGCATAATCCCACCAATATGACACTGGATATCTAATCAAACCGAAGTGCATGGCTTTACATTTAGTAACAACGAACTGACAGACATTTTTACATGCCAAAATTCTAGCCTATTCCACTCATTCTGCAAGACCATGTGTTAAGGCTTAATAGAATAAAACACCACTAAAAAAGGATTAAAAGTGTTATTCAATTCTTCCACTATTTCTTCTCAGTCACTTTGACATTGTCAAGGATTACAATATGAGACTTGTAACACCCCTAGGTGTGTGTGTGGGGGGGAAGGAACCTGTTTTCTGCCTAGGATGTAAACTGGGTTCTCTTAGTATTAGTGTTTTCCATATTTTGGGAAATTTTATATAACCGTATTATTTAGATTAGGTTGATTTTTGAGAACATCTGTAGATTCCAAAAAAACTCTCTTCTAAATTTACTGCAATGGAGCATGCTAGTCTTTTTCCAGTTGATTCTATGAACTGTATCTAAAGAATGGTGACCACATTCATGACTGGACTGCAGATGTATTTTTGTGTTCTTCTGAGCAGATGTTGGCTGATCATTCTGTCTGTCTTTAGCAGGTCGATTTGCAAGAGCAGGGCACTTTATACACTCCAGGCACAGAGACAGAGAGAGAGAGAGAGAGAGGAGGGGGGGGGGGGGAAATGATCTTCAAGTAGAATGCATGAGGGTAGCAAGCTTTTGGTGGGGCTTGAAAGTCATGCAGAGATTGTATTTCTTTAAGATTCTGGCAATTTTTTCTGATGTGCCTCAGACATACAGAATGATGTCAGCATTACTAAAATCTTTCTAAAGAGAAGATTTGAGGACTGGGGTAAGGAATGGATATTTTTTTTTGATATTGTGGAAACTGTAGCTAGTAGATAAGAAAGTGTGGTGTATGTGATTAAGTTCTGCTTTAAGAGAGGACTCACTGAAACAAAAGTTATAGACTTTATTGGTTAGTGTATTAATGATATCATATTCTTGAGAAAGTTTATGAATGTATCTGCCTGTGTGGATATGCTTCCTGCATACTGAGAACAGGCTACCATTGGGGAAGCATTTACCAAGATGTCTAGAAAGGCTAAACAATTATCTGTTTCTTTTTCCATGGTAAACTGGATTCTAGGGTGAAGACTATTGAGGTGAGAGAGAGAGAGAAAAGAAAGAATCTAATGTGTCTAGGCCATGGGGCCAAATGGAGAACACATCAGCATATCTTAACCAGATAGAAGGTCTGAGAGGGGGCTGAGTGAAGAGTTTGTTTTTCAAAATATTCCATATAAAAGTTTGCAAGTTGGGGGGGGGATGAGATGGGAGAACCCATAGATGTACCCTCTATGTGTTTATAAATTTTGTATTTCCAAGAGAAATATCCAGAATATGAATAGTAAAGGAAAAGAGATCAGTAAAGGAGCATCACTAAGCCTATTTGATGCCATTAACTACAGGTACAGGTTTTGAATCCAGAAGACTGTTGTACTTTCTGAACAGAAGCTTCTGAAATATCAAAGAAAATAGTAGAGTTCAGAATAGCAAAGAGCTCAGACTGCAATGAGCTGATGGCTGTGTTTGTTGTAGTGAGGAAATAGTATGCATAGTGGAGATCTGTTTCGTAGCAGAGTGAAACTCTGGATTCGAAACCTGTCTGTAGTTCAACCTCTTCAAACTGTAGTTAACATGTCATCAAAAAGGCCCAGGACTGTTGCCAACAGTGCCCTTAGTCTTGGCCATAATTATGCTGTTGCTCTGAAGCAAGTATTAGACCTAATGTTCAACGTTGAATGCGGTATTCGTATAGGCTTGACATTGGCAGGATTCTTTCTTGTTCTTCTCCTCCTAAAGGAAATCTACTTGCCAATTCAGCGACCTCGAGAAACTGCACAAAGACAGCAGTACAGTCATCACAAGAGCTGATAAGGGTAGCATTACTGTTATTCTTAATACCAGTGAATACAATAGAAAGATTGGCATCATTCTCAGAGACCACTCCACTTACAGACCATTAGATTGCAATCCCACCAAATCTCCGATCAAAATAATTGAAAAGTCTGCCCAAAAAAATTTCTTTCAGGCCTCCCTCACCCCACAAAAAAAATTATAAAATAAAATTCAAACCCTTCAGTTTTGCCACTCCTGCCATGGATATATGGATTAACAAAGATACACCCCCATCCCCCAAGACATACATTCTTAATACCAGTGAATACAATAGAAAGATTGGCATCATTCTCATCATTCTCACCCTCCACCTACAAACCATTAGATTGCAATCCCACCAAATCTCCGATCAAAATAATTGAAAAGTCTGCCCAAAAAAGTTTCTTTCAGGCCTCCCTCACCCCACAAAAAAAATTATAAAATAAAATTCAAACCCTTCAGTTTTGCCACTCCTGCCATGGATATATGGATTAACAAAGATACACCCCCATCCCCCAAGACATACAGTAAATGCTACAGATTTCCTCAGCTATAAATTAGCAAATCAGCTCGCTTACCCCTCCCCCTTTCCTTACTGGTCATACCACTCACTAGATAAAAAAAAACTAAATTTTAAAACATCTACTGAAAATTTATAAAGTAAATAATTATTATATTTACGGCTATTTTGCCTGCCTTCCATTTAGGAGTGCCCCTGTTTAATTGGTTTTTTTACTCACGGATTCTTATGGCATTGTAGATGTATATTTACCAATAAATATATGTAGCATAAAGGAAGAGAAATTTACACATACCTTTTTCTGGGTGTTGTGGCTTTTCTTCTTTCTGCGATGTCCAAACTACTGTGTGTGTGGGGAGGAGGCAATGTGGGAGAATTAAAAGAAATGGAAAAAACCCATTTTTTTTTTTTTTTTTTGAATAATGTATATATACATATATATTATATTATTAGGGATGGGCAGAGCGTTTTTTTATATTTATATAGGGTGGAAAAGGGTGACTGGGTTGAAAATAGCAACTGATTTTTAGAGGGGGGTTGACGGGGTGCAGTCCGTTTCGACTATGCTTGGTCGTCATCTGAACACATGGAGGAAGACCTCCATGTGATGACAACCAAGCCAGTTGCTATTTTCGACTCATTCACCCTTTCCCACCCTATATAAATATAAAAAATGCTCTTCCCATCCCTAATAATATATATATATACGTTATTCAAAAAAAAAAAAAAAAAAAAAAAAAAAAAAAAAAAAAAAAAAAAACCTTGTTTTTTTCCCATTTCTTTTAATTCTCCCACATTGCCTACCCCCCCCCCCCCTACATACAGTAGTTTGGGCATCGCAGAAAGAAAAAAAGCCACAACACTCAAAAAGGTATGTGTAAATTTCTCTTCCTTTATGCTACATATATTTATTGGTAAATATACATCTACAATGCCCTAAGAATCCGTGAGTAAAAAAGCCAATTAAACAGGGGCACTCCTAAACAGAAGCAGGCAAAATAGCCATAAATATAATAGTTTGTTAAGAGGATAACATGGGAGTTTTCCCAGAAATAATATCCATAAAGTAAATAATACTAATCTTTTAGTTAGCTTTTAGTTAACTTCCAAGAGAAATTTTGGAAGCACAAAATTTATAAACAGACAGAGGGTACCTCCACAGGGAGAGGTTCTCTACTGGTGTATGGAATATTTTGAAAAACAAGCTCGTGACATGGCTCCTCTCAAACCTACTATATGGTTAAGATATGTTGATGGGTTCTTCATTTGGCCTCATGGCCCAGACACATTAGATTCTTTCCTCTTTCTCACCTCAATAGTCTTTACCCTAGAATCCAGTTTACCATGGAAAAAAAGAAACAAATAATAGTTCAGTCTTTCTAGACACTTTGTTAATTATTATTATTATTATTCAGGCCTCCATGGAATCAAGACTCATTGCGGGAGGTCCTTCCTAGGAAACACAGTCTATCAAGACTCCTCGAGGGAGGTCCCTCCTAGGAAACACAAAGTCTATCATACCACTCCTTAAACTCAATGACCGTTCTCGCTCTCACCACTCTATCAGGCAATGCATTCCACTGTTCAACCACCCTCCATGCAAAGAAACCACTCCTCACCCTCTTGCTCACAGTTTCCTTTTGTAACTTCCAGGGATGGCCTCTTGCCATCACTCCTTTCCACTGTTCAACCAAGCGAAAGAACTGCCCAGTGTCAACCCTGTAACCACCTCTCAACAGTTAAAAGTCTCAATCATATCACCTCTCCTTCCATCTACCAAAATCTGCAGTCCACATTCCCTCAGCAGATCATCATAACTAACATTGTACAATCCTGAAACCATCTTTGTTATCCGTCTCTGTACCCTTTCCACAGTTAATTTATCCCCTTCAAATCCTGGGGACCAAATCTGAGAACAATAGTCTAAGTGTGGTCTGATCAGGTTCTTATACAACAGAATGATAACTCTTTTATCTCTGAAGGTTAGCGTCCTATGCTCTTTATTTCAAAGTATAGATTTTCAGTCAACCCATTTCTGAATGCAAGCTCTTACTAACTTTTCCAAAATCTTCACCACAACTCCAGAGATACTGATAAGTCGACAGTTGAATACATCAGTCTTTGCACTGCCCTTGTGCAATAGAATTACCATATGTTCTTTAGATTCTGTGGAATCTTCCCTGTTTTAAGACTCAAATTACATAGTCTGGTCAAAGGAATAGCCAGTTCATCTGAACACTCTTAGTATTCATGCTACCCTATTAGTCCCTATTGGCAAATTCTTATTCAGTTTGTGGAACAGTTCTAATATCTCCTTCACATACACCTGAGATTCTTCATCTAATGAATGCCCATTTTGATAAAAGCTATCAACATGATGTATGCAACACTGCACTCACTGCTACCTCTTCAATGGATGCAATTGTGCAGCTGTCACCCTCACACCATCTGCATTCAGTAATTATTCTTTCATGATGAGAAAAAAGAAAATGGATACTTGAGATTTTGTTCAAACAGTTGATATAGAACCAACTCTACTCCCAGTAATAACAATATTCAGAAAATGGCATTATTACTGATGAGAGTTGGTGTGATTCCAGAATAATCCTCAGACCAAAAAAAGGTTAATTTTCAGAAATCACAGATAAAAGCTGTGCTGCTTGGCTTCTTTGATCCCAATGAGTAATTTCTTTAATTCCAGAAAGGACTGGTGCCAGCGATTCCTACGTAAAAGTTTTGAAATGGTTAGCAAGAATCAAGGGGATGCAGGGCCAAACTTGGACATGAACACATTTTTCACTACTTGACAAATGCATCTTTTAATTCTACCAGTACATCATTTCATATATAACCACAATTAGCTGAAGATCACAGTATGTAACCAATGAAAGACAGCAAAAACTATTCTGAGCACTGTACTGGAAATTAAGATTGTTTTACATAATGATCAACAGTCAACAGCCATATCCTGCATAGGAAAAACAAAGAATAGTCAAAGAGAAAGGTGAATAAGTGAAGACTACAGGGCCTCTATTCTTGGGCTATTGCTATTTAATTTTGAAAATTAATGATACTGTTAGTTTGAAGGGAAGATGGGTATAGAGTTTTTTGCTGATGATGAATGACTGACAGAGTACTACAATTAAGATCATTTGAATAGATTAGCAAGCATGGATAGAGGATATTGGACTGAAGGAATTTTAGTCTGCGTATCAATATTGCATTTTGAGAATGAGAAGGCTCGGGATCAAAGATAGTGGGCAGCGATGAAGTTTAGGGGACACTGGAAAAGTGGTAAATTATGTTGAAAAGGACAGTGATGAGTAAGAATAAGCATGATATTGGTCCTCTTTATATTGTTTCCCCCTTGATCTAAAAACATCTAAAGAACTGTATGAGGTTTGGTTGCTAGTGTTTTAAGGGAGATGTGGAAACAGGAAAAGCCAGATAATTGTAATGACATCAAGGCCTATGGAATGTTGAATATGAGGATGGGATTAAGATAGTGTGATTTGCAAAGTTGCAAATAACAAATAAGGTACATGATGGGAAATGGATTTTAAAAAAATAAATTTATATTCCTAGCAATCAATGAAAAATTTTTCAATATATGGTAGAAAGAGAAAGAATGAAAGACATTCTGGGAAGTGAAGTAAGAGCACAGTTAGCTAAGTGAAGGGTGGATTTTTCTCGTGACGAGTGGATGTTGCATGAAGAAGTGGTGAGTATAGTGATAGTGAATGACATTAAAGCAAAACATGACAGGCATTGTCTGGGACAGACGGGCCTCAAACTATTAAATCCAAGAGATGATTTTTAGGATCATGTTCAGTACAATATATTTCTTTGTGCAATTTAAGCTATCTATTACTGTTTTCCCAGTATATGATGATGATCATAAACATAACTTATTTTGACTGTATACTAGGTAAGATTAGAAGAAGACCATCATAAAAATAATAAAGAAGCAATCTTAATGCGATTTAATACTTACCTAATGTGACAAACACTGAAAATAAGCTGTCTACTACTTTATCAATAACAGATTCCATTTCTGTATCCTTTACATCACCTTTATTGATAGCTTTAAAAAAATATATATATGTAGCAATATTCCAAGGAAAAATTATAAAATGCAAGCTAAAAATCATTTTTACCCCCAACTTTAAAATCAACTTAAAGAAATAAATAAGTAAACAATAGTTAATTGAAAAATTCAGAGGGTTCATAAAAATAACTAAATAAATTACTGAAAAATTAATCCAAAGTAATTTTTTTTTCTTGAGATGAATTATTTTCTAAGTCCACTAGCATCATCATCACGAAGAGGTATGGTTATAGTGAAGGTTAGATGGATATACTATTTGATATTGAAGTTCCTTGCACAGCTGAATCACAGAGGATCAATCCCTTATTATAGCACTAAAAATTCATCACAGTGAATTTGAGGAAAAAAAGCACCTTCCCAATATAAATGAAAATTAATAAAAAAAAAGTGCAGTGCATAGTACTGTTCTAAGTTTTGAAAAACAAAATTTTAGTTTGAAATTTACTAGGAAGAAAGCTTTTTTTTAAAAGAACTTTCATTACCTGTGTAGAATTCAACAGTGGAAAAGATGAACTGATTATGGCATCTCATTTTTTTTTTTTTTTTAGATAAATGGATGGATAATTGGTTGATTGGTTAGATTATACCAAAAGCAACTGAGGCTGCGAGATAAATATATTGTCTGTGGACTTTGCATGCAATGATGGATGAAATACCCAATATTCAGGGAGAGAGAAAAACCTCTTCCATCTCTATGTGAAATTGGCCAATTCAGATTCAGTTGAAAAGTCCTTATAAAAAAAAAAATGTTTTATAATGCAAAAGTAACAAGGAATAAATGAACCAAAGTGCTATACGAAAGAAGTGTTCTGGGATTTCATTACTTTTGAAGAATTTCTGTGGCCTCAAAGATTCATTGTGGGAGATGCACTCTAATCATTGTTCATTCAATACCAATCCACTTTTAGAACTTATTCCCTGAAGAAGCACTCAACAACAACCATCATCTCTGGCAACCCATTTCACTCATTCACCAACCTCAAAGCACAAAAATCTAATCCTACATGCTTATTAATCCCACTTTTACACAATTTCCAGAGATACCGCCTTGTTTTTTCCCCTTCCTTTTATATATTGAAATAAAAGTCATCATTGGCAACTGTATAAAACCCCTTTAATAACTTATATGTTTCTATCATAATCCCTCTTATTCACCATCACCATGTTGTTGACAGGTGTGTTCAGCAAATATGCATGTTCTTCAACAGCTACATAGATGTGCTGTTGTTTTGGCTACCTTAGCAATATGTCCCCCAAATTTCAACTCCACAATCACTTCCAAATCCCTGCAGTTTAGTTCCATTAACATAGTACACAGCTTGTAATCTCTTCATCCTCAAGTGCATGACCTTACACTTGGTCTTACAATTCTACATCACCACCTTTCACATTTCTGGTCTATCCAACATTTAGTTGGATAGACTAGGAAATACTGATGCTGATGGATAGATAGGGGGTTATGCACCAAAATTATATAATCCAGCTGTGCTTCACTTATCCCAATTTTTGGACAAAAATTCAATCAGTGAAAAAATTTTATCTTTCTTATTTCTGATGCTGCTGGCATTCACACCAGCCACTTTTAGGTATATATCCAAATCCTATCCATGCTACCTGTTGGTTGTAATTTCCCCATCACACCTGTCCAATCACTTTTATCACCACTTACCCCATGTATCTATCTCTTACTTAACTATTCTCCTCACTCACATCTTGGGCTATTACTCTGATCTCTCTCTCTCTCTCTCACACACACACACACACACACACACACACACACAATTTACTTCCACCATCCATTCTCTACATGGTGTCTCCTTGTCTCTCTTGTGTTCACGTTCTCTCTTCATTTTTCACACTACTACTATTCCATTAACAAGCACTTCAGTCTCATCCATTCCACTCTCCTGATCTTTCATTTTATCTCTTACTTTTTCTGATTTCATCTCATATCACTCATATGAGATATCTCTTATATCTCATATATCCATGTATCTATCTCTTACTTAACTATTCTCCTCACTCACATCTTGGGCTATTACTCTGATCTCTCTCTCTCTCTCTCTCACACACACACACACACACACACACACACACACACACACACACACACACACACACACACACACACACACAATTTACTTCCACCATCCATTCTCTACATGGTGTCTCCTTGTCTCTCTTGTGTTCACGTTCTCTCTTCATTTTTCACACTACTACTATTCCATTAACAAGCACTTCAGTCTCATCCATTCCACTCTCCTGATCTTTCATTTTATCTCTTACTTTTTCTGATTTCATCTCATATCACTCATAGTACTTCCTTTCAGCAACAGTCTCTCCAGTTTTGGAAAGGGCCACTACCCAGTTCAGTTCCAATCTTTATTTGTTGAGGTATGTTAAAGTGTGGGATACCTCTCCATGTGAGATTACAGGATACTTCTGAGTGAAATTTAGATCACTCTAAAGAATCACTTCTCAACTCACAACTCCTGCCCTGAATCACTTCAGGACAGGAAACTCAGTGGTGGTTCTACTCAGTGACAGGTAAAAAACAGCCACCAAGCAGAACTCTCTACTCCCCTGAAAGCAAGTTACCATCAGTGTGAGGATTTATCAGTGGGAGAAAGACCATGGAAGATACCAAGGTTGAATCAATGCAAAAGTTGTATATTTCCCATATACAAGCAAAAAAGGTATATCATCTATTTTTAAAGCACACTGGATCAGACATAGTTGAGTTCTTTTCACTTGGTTGCAAAGTAAATTATATTTAACAAGAAATTATATTCTTGTTTATTCCTTTACCCAATTGTAAGCAAACAAACTCATGAAGATACTTCATGCACACTTTACCCAAAATAATCAAACAAAGTTTGATTATTTTGGGTAAAGGAATAGACAGGAATACCATTTCTTGTAAAATATAATTTACTTTGTAACCAAGTAAATAAAAACAAAAATTTTCAATATATATCAAATCTAGTTATTGAGCAAGAAACATTTGAAAGTACTCATTGTGAAGAATTTATTACAGGTGTTGGAGTAATTACTTTACTTACAGTATAATTATGAAAATAACACTCAGTGTTTAGACCTCTGTATCAAGGTCATCATCAGGAAAACATACATATATACAGGACACAAACTACATGACACTACACAAAAGTAAGATAAATCTAAATGCTTTGTTAATCGTTTACCCTAGCCTGACTGCTGGCTAGGGTGGGGAAAAAAAAAAAAAATAAATAAAATAATAATAATAATAAATAAAAAGTTATACACAAATATAAGTTAATTAGTTACCAAATTAAATTTCTTATACTTATATATATGTAATACAAAATAAAGTTTTATAGTGGAACTACATTAAACACATCTCTACAGTACTCTTATATTAAGGTTTTCTTGTGCTGGGGTTCTGCCATGTTCTGGATGTTATATAGGTTGCAGACGGGGTCCTCCAGATTCTTGGAATTACTCCATCATTTTTATTGAGATTCAGATGATGTTTCAGCATCTCACAAGCTCATTGAACTTTCTTTCAAACCAGGTTTTGGTGCCTTTCCAATTGATTCTGTGACATATTTGAAGTGCATGGTCTGACAGGTCTGTTTTACTATAGTGGAGGAATTTAATGTCATGTTTGTCTTTTCTTATTGGAATGGTGTGCCCTGTTTCCCCTATGCACAGTAGGTTGCAGGTGCATTGAATTTTGTAAAACCCCCTGTGTGGGCAAAGTAGGGAAGGGGATCTTTACATGTGCTGAGTATACTTTCCAATTTTGCAGGAAGTTTGAAGATTGCCTTACTGTTGTATTTATGTAGTGTTCTATTTTTTTTTTTTTTTTTGATATTCCAATAATGTAGTATGGCTATGGCATTCTTGTAATCTTTTTTTGTTTTTAATAGTATTATTGTGGAGGAACATGTGAACTGTTTTTTTTGTTGTAGACATTTTTATAAACATTTGGCTAATAATTTCATATTTCGTTATCTGCATCTAGTCACTGGAACAAATTGTTAGGGCTCTATACTTGAGGGTGCTAATGACCCCACGTTTTTTGTATTGGATGGTGGTATGAATTTTTGTGTGTGTCCGTTTGCTGCAGTTTTCTCCAATATAGTCAATAAAATATGGATGGAAACATCCAATACACTAAATTCTAATAAACAACTAAGTTTCAATTTAACCAGAGCTGAAAAATTAGCCCTTAAATCTCTAAGAAATAACCAAAATATTGTTATTTCCAAGGTGGATAAAGGCAATGCTACCGTCATTCTTGATCGGACAGCATACCTTGAAAAAATGAACCAACTGGTATCAACCACAACACATACCAATTGATTAACTAAAATCCTACAATCCAATAAAAGCAAAAAAATTACAAGAATGTCATAGCCATACATACATTAGGGGAATATCAGAAAAAATAGAACACTACATAAATACAACATTAAGGCAACCTTTAAACCTCCTGCAAAAATTAAAAGGTATACTCAGCTCATGCAAAGATTCCCTTCCCTACTTTTTGTCCACACAGGTGTTTACAAATTCAGTGCACCTGCAACCTACCCTATATAGGGGAAACCAGTTGCACCATTCCAATAAAAAAAAAGTGAACACAAACACTACATTAAATTCCTCCACTATGGTAAAACAGGCCTGTTAGACAATGCACTTCAAACATCACAGAATCAACTGGAAAGGCACCAAGTCTCTACACAACACCAAACCTGGTTTGGAAGAAAGTTCAAAGAGCTTGTGAGATGATGAAACATCATCTGAATCTCAACAAGAATGATGTATTAGTAATTCCAAGAATTCTGGAGGACCCACCTGCAACCTATATAACATCCAGAACATGATGGCAGAAACCCAATACAAGAAAACTTTAATATACAAGTACTGTAGAGATGTGTTTAATGTAGTTTCACTATAAAAACTTTATATTATATATGTGTATATATAAAATAATAACTTGTATATTATTATACTTATTATATGTATAAGAAATTTATTTTATTATGGTAATTAATTTATATTTGCATATAATTTTTTATTTATTTATTTTTTCACCAGAAGTTAGACTAGGGTAAATGATTAACAAAGCATCAAGATTTGTCTTACTTTTGTATAGTGTCATGCAGCTTGTATCCTGTACATTATGCATGTTTTGCTGATGATACCTTGATATCAGAGGTCAAAACACCAAGTGTTATTTTCATAATTATAAGTAAAGTAATTACTCCAACATGTGTTTTTGTCTCTATAAATTCTTTACAATAAAAGTTGACCACTGTACAAACTGAAAAGAAAGAATTTGAAAGTACTCAATTTATTTTGAATATATCTCTAACTGGCAATGCAGCATATGAACAATTTATAATTTTTATTTATTTATTTATTTTTTATGTTGAGCCCATACATGAGAGGTCGGTTGATCAACCTACAGTACGATCATTTAGTACCATGTATGGGTGGTGGGTTGGGAAAGAATGTATTTGTTCACATTTGATTTGAACGACTGTATATCGTATTCCCTGGGGAACACAAGGGGAAGACTGTTCCACAGCACAGCAGTTGCACTGCTGTGCTGTGGAACAGTCTTCCCCGTGTGGAGCAGAGATGAAGGAGGAGGAGAACAAACTTGTTCTGTGGGTTTCAATGTGCACTGTGAAGGGATGTTGAGCAGCAGCTGAACGTGTTCCAATGAGCTTAGTACTAAGTGGGGGAATTATTGATGCTATTTCCGATGAACATTTTCCATGGAAATATTTGTAAAATACACATAGTACAAAGACTGATTGTTTGTGTGAAAGTGGGGAGAGTAAGTTGGTAAGAGATGGGTCATTAATAAGTCCTCTGTATTGAGTCGAGCATTTTGAGGAAGCTTGTGGGGGCCTCACCTCATACGTGAGAACAGTAGCCGATGGTTGGGCAGATTTGTGAATTGTATAAGGTTAACAGCTGTTCAGGGGTGAAGTAACGTCTTGAGCAAAAGAGAAATCCTAGTTTTTAGAAGCTGAGGATGCAATGGTTATGATGTGTTTATGCCAAGAGAGGCTTGATGTCAGGGTAATTCCAAGAAGAGAAATCTCAAATTGTCTGGAAATTTGGGTGTTGTCAAAAATAATACTGGGAGAAAATGCTTTTTTTTTCACGAGAAATAAGAAGATAGTACTGGGTCTGATTAGCATTGAAATTGACTAAGTTATCTGAACCCCATTGAAGGATGGCTTGGAGATTTGAAGGCAGTGGTGGTTGATGTTCTGTAGGTCGAGGTGAGTTGTGTGGAGTAAGGTTTATCATAAGAAAGGGAAGAGTGCAATGTGCTGTCGTCTGCAAAACTGTGTATTGGGAGGAAGTAGGAAGAGGGTTAGTGAGAGGACAGAACCTTGTGGAATCCCAGCATTAGTTGAACGGTGAGAGGATAAGGAACCATCCACAACCACACATAGTGTGCATCCAGACAGAAAGCTGGCAATCCAAATACAGAGGTCTTGAGATAGACCAAAAGATGGCAGCTTGCTTAGTAAGCCCTTGAGCCAGACCCAGTCAAATGCCTTGGAGATATCAAGTGCAACTGCTTGAGATTCACCAAAGTTCTCTATGGCATTTGTCCAGAAGTGGGTGATATATGTGAACACCTGTTGATCGGCAGTGGCAAAATCTATACTGGCAGTCGTTTATTAGACAAGTAGCTTCAAGGTAGTGTAGGAGTTGGGATTGATGATTTTTTCCCTTACTTTGGACAGGACTGAGGTGAGTGAGATGGGGAGGGTAGTTGAACGGAAGTGACTTGTTGCCCTTCTTGAGAATGGGTTGAATATAGGACAATTTCCAGGCTGTGGGATAGATACCACTGGAGTAAGACAGTATAAATAAATTTAATTAATCCTTTATCCAAGTGTAAGCAAACAAAGTTTGCGCCTGAAGTATCTTTAGGACTGAGGCAACTTATGGTAAAGGTGGACCAAGCTCTCATCACTTCTTGTCTTAGTACCTCCCATAATGCAAAGCACATCTCCTTGCAGACATGTATAATGCTATACATTAAGGGAAGGGCCACTACCCAGACCGGTTTTGATCTTTATTGAGGCCGTGTCAGTGGGAGTCCACTGAACTCCTATTGACGAGATGAGCACAAGGAAAAAACTTATCTAGGCTGTGGGCACCTAAATATGACCTAATTTTTGTACAAATTAATAAAGCAATGGAAAATGCTCCAAACGATTCAACAGTTATTGGTCATTAGACATATCAAAAGTCTTTTTTTTTTCTAATGACTTGTGTTAAGTTTCTAGTGCATTTCTGTTTTTGGGCTGAATTTTTTTTTTTCTTTTATTGCAATGAAGTTTTTCATTCATTGATAACTCAACTAATGCTGAAGGAATGGAATCTTAAGTTGCATCATTTTCAGCCCTCGAATTACTAACTTCAGTTGAATTCCCCATTTACTTTATTATTATTATAAAGGCAGTTCTAAATCTGTAATTATCTTGGCTATTATATATAAATTTACTGAAGAGAAACTCATACCCTGCTCTCATGCATACTACAACAACAGAAAGTCATTGGTTGATTTGTTAAAATATGATGTAATTTTCGATAGAATATCCAAGTCTTTTTTATTATTATTATTACATGACACCCACAATGAGTCCACCAACTACAGTGAACAGCATTATCTACACCAATGCCATCTACTGACCACCACCGCCACTAGTATTTTCATAGACAATCACAAACATCCATGTCCATGGTGGGATTCAAACCCGCAGCCTTCTGGCTGGAGAGTGGATACAGTAAAACACTCAACCAACCAGGCCAGGAAAATTACAGTCTTAGCATCAATTGTTTTAGTTAACGGTGTTGCATCATCGGTTTTTTTCTTTCGTTTTTTTTTTTTTTTAATAAGTTAATTTTGTACTAGTGGCTTCCATAAACATCTTAAAATGGTGCATTCAAAACCTCTTTAAAAATTCTCAACTATATATATAAGAGGATAATCTGCTTAAAAGGTGACCCCCCCCCCAACAGATTCTGCAGTCAATTTCTCATAGGTGCACCAAATCTGCATTACACCTTTTTACAGCAACTTTCATGGGCATCACTTTGCTGAACTGGCAATTCCTCCACTTTGCTCTAGTTACATAAAAACTACAGCAGCCATTGGTCAACATTCATACATAGTCCAACTCCAAACAAGTCCAATCTGTCTCATCTTCCTTCATTCCATCTAACTATTCTATTGAACAGTCTTCCCTATACTGTTTTTCCCAATTCATATATTCTCCAGCTTTTCAACAAACTTGTTAATAGATACTTCTTTCTCCTTAATCACTTTCCGCAAATATGACACTATTGCATTATATGTCTTGTGACCTCTCGTGTGGTGCCAATATGAAAAACAATTTTAGTTTCTTAACTGATCACAGTTAAGTGTTACGATAGCATGTAAATGCTATTGTAACACTGCCACACCAATTATTACTGGCCATTTATCCAAATGTTATGATTTGCAGCTGGAGGCTATCATCATTTTATCTAACAATGCTAGACTACACACTACTAAATGTATAAGTGAGTGGCTACAGTTTTATAAGCAGTCCACTCTCTCAGTATTAGTACTGTTAACCAGTGGATTTGCTCCTAGTGATTTTCCTCTCTTTAAACTATTAGTCCATCAAGAAGTGGTTATGTACAGGACATGTCTAATAAAAGAAGATTGACAATGATTTTATCAATGAATTTCAATAGCATAGGTTATTTTTTTAACAAAACAATTAGTACACGTAATTAGTAAAGAAACAAAAATTAGTACATTTCTGTCTCTGTTGCAGTTAAACCTAGTATTTTGATATGGTTGACTATTGTGATCTATGTTTAAATTATGCATTTTAAAATTCAACATAGCAAAATGTAAATGCCTAAAGCTGGAAATTAAAATAATCTTAAATCTACTAATAATTTCAATATAGAAATGCCAACATATTAAACATATACATTTGATATAGGCTGCAGATACAAATTCTGATGTGAGTATGGATGTATGTGATTGTTTTTAAGTGGTAGATGAATTTCATCATTAGATGTGAGATGAGTGTGCTGTTTACTGGAGATCTAAAGTGGGTTGAAAAAAATTTGCATGTTTGGTCTATAAAGCAGGATTTCTAGACAGGGAAAACCAAAAAAAAAAAAAAAATCTACATATCTATATCTGTCTATATATATATATTATAAAAATTAATAAAAAAATGAAAAAATGCTTAGCTCACCCATGGTACTAATATATTATAGGCTTACTATATCTTTATGTGTGGGATACAATTTAAAAAATAAAAAAAAATTAAAAAAAATGCCATTCTCAAAATTCTTCATTCATACAGCAATTATGAAAAGTTACATCTTATTGAAAGCTTGAATACATAACTAAATAAAAAACAAATAAAACTTACAGTAGTAAGAAATAGAATCTTTATCTTGATGCTTTAAAATAAAGAGATCTTCCTCTAGTGTGATAAAGTTCAAATACTGGTCAAACACCTGAATTAAGTTAAAACAGCACTGGTTAACTTCATAAAACAATAAGAATATGTGCATTAAGTAACTTCATGACAACTTATGATTTTTTTAAAGCAATTTTTTTTGATATATAACAAATAAAATGGGGTGGTAAATCTAACTGACTCTGTATCCAAAAAAACAATTTTTTTTCAGTCATGAAGCTATTCCTTATACAGAAAATCCTTAAACCAGGACAGGATTATTTCAAACCCAGAGTGCAGTGAATATATACTGACACATCCACTAGTTATATATATATATATATATATATATATATATATGGGGAAGAGGGAAATCCCACCTGTAATAAAGTTACATCCTGCTAACTCGAAAAATCTCTCATCACTAAGACGACAGACCAATGGTTAGGTTCTAGGTGGTGACCTAACCATTGGTCTATTGTTGTCATTGGTTCAGATATATGGACGACATTTTTGCCATATGGAAGGGCACTTCTGAAGAATTACAACAGTTTCTCTCAAAAATAAATGCACTTCATACAAGGATAAAGTTCACCCTAGAAATAGAAGTAAATAAGCAATTTAGAATTATTAGATCTCTAAATTCTTTGCCAACCAGAAGGTAACCTACAATTCACAGTCTATAGGAAGGAGACTCATACAGGCCATTACATCCACACTGAATCACATCACCATCCCAGTCAAAAGGCAGGTACTATAAAAAACTGGTTCATCGATCCCATTTCTTTTGTTCTTCAGAAGAACTATTACAGAAAGAATTGCAATATATTAATTCTTCTTTCTTATCCAATGGATATAAAAATTCCTTCATAAAAAGAGCATTGAGTAGTCGTTTGCATCCTCTTCAAATACAGAAGAAATAACGCATATACCTATCCCCTATGTGCAAGGCATTAGTGAATGCATAGCTAAAGTGTTAAAACCACTAAATATTTGTATTACCTTTCGACCCAACAGAAAAATCTCCACATGCCTCACGTCTCCAAAGCAAGCTCCCACATCTCAGCTATCCAGGTGTCTATCAGATTCCCTGTTCTTGTGGGTTATCATATTTCAGACAAACAGAAAGATCTGCTCTGATCCGTTTAGAAGAACACAAGTCGTATATTCAGTACCTTGAACAGTCTGGACCTGCAGAGCATGCCATCAACACCAGATAAAAGTCATTCACAAAAGTCGGTTCTTTCTGGAACGGCTTTACAAAGGAACAAGTTAAACATTACTTCACTCCCCTAACTTAAACAGATCCGATGGTCTATGTCTATCCCCTTTGTGGGAGATAGTACTCTATAAATCAGCTAATCTTTCCTAACTTTTGAAATTGTATACACATATGTAGTATTTTTTTAAACAAGTTTAGAAAAGTTAGAGACGGTTTTTAATTATCTTACATTAGCTCCTTAGGTGACATCCTTGTGAATATGTCAGTTATTGTTTAATTAGCCTTTGTACTTGTATTGATGATGCCTATGATACTCAGGTGAAAATTCTACTAATAAAGAATATTTTACGTGAGCTAATTCCATTATTATAATTATAAATAATCATACTATATACTCAAGGTCAGCAGGGTAGAAGTTAGATGGATGATAAGCATTATTAGGCATCATAATCATCAAATTCCTGCCATGTACCCTCAAGAGGTGTACAGGATATGATAGTACTACATGAAAAATTTACATCATTACTAACTTCCTATCTACAATTTTCTTCCAAATCAGTCTATTACTTATCAAGACTCCAATATTATCATTATCAGATCTTATATTTCTATCATCTAAGGCACATCGTAACGTATCAATCCACCTATATCTTGGTCTTCCTCTGGGTCGTTTTCCTGCCAACCTGGCAGAGAACACTTGTTTTGCTAATCTTTCCTCGCAAATTCTATTTAAGTGACCATACCACCTGAGATTAGCTCTGCTAATGCATTCCTGGATGCTGACAATATCAAGTTCTTTCCTAATATCTTCATTTTTAATATGATATTGCCATTGATGCCATCTGTTCAATCCTCTAATCTTTCTCAGGACTCTCATATCTGCAGTCTCTAGTCTTTGGTCAAGTGTTTTACTTCTGAACCAGCTCTCAGATCCATAAGTTAAAACTGGTTTGAACACTGTCTTGTATACAGCTAATTTAGGGTTCCGACTAATTTCTCTCTTATTCCATATGAATTTATTCATATGGAATAAGAGAGAACTGACTTCCTATCATACCAGCTTTGTTGATTCTGTTGTCAATTTCTATATTTAAATTACCATCTTCATTAAAAATCGTGCCTAAGTAGCTAAAATGTTATACTTGTTCCACAGGTTATCCGTTCACAATTCAGTTGACATTTTCTGACCTTCATACCATATCCATTACAAGTTATTCAATTTAGTCAGGGAATCTTGCAGACTTGTAGCAGATTTATTCAGAAGTATAACATCGTCTGCATAAAGCAAAGAGATGACATTAACACCGCCAATTTTGATATCAAGTTTAATACCACTTTCCTTCATAATGTGATCCATATAGATAATGAATAACAGAGGGGATAATGTACATCCTTGTCTCACACCAGATTTAACATTAAACCATCTTCCTGTACTTCCTTCAATTCTAACTGCTGACTTGCAACTCAAATAAAGACTAAGTATTGCTTGATATAATGCCCCATTGAAACCATATAACTGTAGTGTAGTGAATAGATTTTCTCTTGGCACCTTGTCGTATGCCTTTTCCAGATTGACAAAACTTAAATACAGATCTTTGTGATATTCCCATGCTTTCTCAACTATTTGTCATAAAGTGAAGATCTGATCCTGACAGCCTCTATTTGAACTGAATCCAGCATGTTCTTCACCAAGCTTTTCTTCCACAATTCTTCTCAACCGTTTCTCAAGTATACTGGCATAAATCTTGCCCGGGAACACTCAGCACCTCTATAATTCTCACATTCAGTTTTATTTCCCTTTTTATATATGGGTACTATTAGAGCTCTACTCCAATCATCAGGAATTCGCCCCTCTGTCCAGGACTTCTGAAATATGCAGTGCAGCCACTGTAACTTTTATACCACCATTCTTCAGCATTTCTGGTCAAATATCTACTCCTGCTGCCTTTCCACATTTCAAGCCTTTGATGGCTTTTTCTACTTCAATTATGGATATGTAAATGAAACAAGCAGTGATAGCACAGTGGTTTTTACCACTGTGCTATCAACTGCTTGTTTCATTTAGCAATTTTTTGAAGTAATTACTCCAAACTTCAAGGATATCTTTTTTTCCTGGTTTCATGTCACTTTTATCATCTCTAATTCCTTTTACAGCACTCTTTCCTCTATTTCTAAGCTTTTTCAACAACCTCCAGAATATCTTACCACCATCTTGATATTTATTTTCTATGTTCTTGTCAAAGTCCTCTCAATACTTTTGTTTAGCTAGTTTTACACAGTGTTTAGCATTCTTACATTTGTCTCTGTATTCTTTAAGAGCACAAGCTGACTTATTTGACAGGAACTTTTGATATGCTTTCTTCTTTTCCTTCACTGCCTCTTTAACTTCCTGTGTCCACCATGGAGTTCTGATTTTTCTATCCTTGCAGACAACCTCACCACATGCCTCTCTGGCTGAATCAATCAGGGTTTTCTTCAAAGTTTGCCACTGAATCTCCAAGGTTTGGTTCATGTTCTAAAATTCTTTCATTTTTTCTTCAATAATCTTTGTGTATTTTAGTCTACAGTTCACATCTGAGAGCTGCTCAACTTTTATCTGCTTTAAAACTTTCTTACATGTCTTTCTTTTCAATATGAAATTCAATTTTATCCTGCTCAAGACTAAATAGTGATTGCTTCCAATTTCAAATCCTCTGTACACTCTGGTGTCCTGCACCAGGGAGAAAACATCACTATCAACAATAATATAATCAATGAGACTTTTCTTATTCCTTGCTTCTTCTCTCCATGTGAATTTGTGCACATTTTTATGTTGGAACATGGTGATAGTAATAACCAGTCCATGTTCTGAGCAGAAATCCAACAGGTATTTGCCATTATTATTAGCTTTGCTCTTTTCTCCAAATTTTCCCAAAATATTTTTGTATGTCTGACGATGATTTCCTACTCTGCGATTTAGATCCCCAACAAGGACAAACTTTTCCTTTTTCATTGTGTCAGTTGCTTTCTCTAAAGCATCAAAAATTCCTCCACTTCTACCTTAGTAGAGCCTTTTGTGGGACCACAGGCACAAATAAATCTCATTGTCCAATTCCCCATTCTGATATTTGCCCACATCACTCTACATGACACTGCATGCCATTCAAGATGAGCCTCATATTTTGTGTTGAATACTATGGCTACTTCTTCTTTTCCTTGATTGTCATTGTCTGAATATAACATTTTGTATTTATTGCTCAGAAAGATCTCACCAGTTTTTGTCTTTTTTTGTTTCAGTCATCCCTATTATGTCGATCTGGTACTTATCTAATTCCTCAGCTAGCTCCATTTCTTTGCCATTCAGGCTTCTTATGTTGATAGTACCAATCTTTAACTCTGGTGAAGATGAGATGGGGTGTGTTTTCAGATTTGTTCCAGTAGCTGACTTTTCGCTGTTTGCCCCGGTTCCTTGGCGAAAACAACGGGGGCCTTATTTAACCGGGTGACGCCCCCGCGGGCATGAAATTTTGTCATGTTATACCATCATTTTGTATATTGGTTTAATCCAATAAGAATACAATGTGGTTGGCTAAATCCCAAATTGCCAGCCCATCTGGTTCGTTATTCAGTATCGGTAGATACCCAACAGGGTGCACCACGAGAAGGTGAGGATTGGACATTAGGTCAGAAGCCCTGGTCAGTTCTCCGCATTCCTTTAAAGGCTATGTGGAGGTTTCCACTCAGCTTATAGCATGAGTTGCAAAAAAAAAAAAAAAAAAGTGCTGTGGAGGATATATAAGCTGAAAGGTGACCGGCTAATTCATGAAAAGTAAAATGATCAGGCAAGAAAGGTGACCAGCAGTGCAAAATCAGATTATCTCTCTAAGACATTGTCTCACAATGCCATAATCTCCACTGCTAATGAAAATTAATCTATTCCTTTTAAATCTTTCTTACATAGATGTGAACTGGAAGAAGCAAAGCTTTCCAGCTTTGGCTAAAAATAAGATTTAAACTAAATGAGATTGTTATATTCATAATAAATTTCATTCAGTTTAATTCTTATTTAAAACTATTCTCCAGCTAGCATGGTATTTCATCTCATACCATCATTATTTTTGATTAGCCAGTAGAATACAATTGGGTTGGCTGAATTCCAAATTGCTAGGCCATCGTCATTTGTTTGGTATCCATATAGGTATCTCACCTTCTTGTGGTGTATAAGAAGGTATTGAGTGGACAATAAGTCAGAATTCCTGGTTGGTTTTCTACATTCCTTAAAAGATATGGACAGTTAGCATTCATGTGCATCTACTCACATGTGAGAACATGCAAATACATCTAGTTGCATCTTCTGCTGCATGCATGACGATGCAACCAGATGTATTTGCATATACTCACATGTGTTCTCTGGTCAGTTTTATGAGTTTTGAAGTTAACTCTAGGAGAATAAACTCTACTGAAGCCAAAGTAACAGGGGAAAAGGCAAAAAGTTGCTCTAGTCAGGACTAGAATAGTCCTTGATTCCTTAGGCTTTTTTGTACATATTTCATATTTGGTCATATAAAAGTGATCTAAAATTTGCTTCCTTTATAGAAATCATATGTAACTTCTGATTTTCATCTGGTAACTACATAAATTGTTGCTTTTTTAGATTGATAATTGCCATGAATTCATAGCTATGTACCAAGGTCCATTCCATGCTCTTATTGCCAGTGTTTTATCAAGAGTAATTTTGTACATTTTTATTTCTAAGTCATTCCTAAAGAAGGTCGAATAAACTTATATTTCCATTAAATATGAAAACCCTATAGATTTATAATATATAAGAATGATTGTAAATGTATACAAGGCAAATTTCAAAGGGCCTCTTTTCCTCACTAACATTTTAGATCAAAATTAGTAGGTGATAAAAGAATATAGCTTGGCTTTTTATAAATTAAACTGTCATGAAGTCTGTAATTTACTTTGACTGATAAAATAGTTTCTGTACTGATTAACTGTGAATTTAATCATTAAAAAAAAATGGTCAAAACACTACAGTTATATGATATAAATGGGACATTATAGCAATCAATATGTAGTCTATGTTGTAAGTCAGTGGTGAGAATGGAAGGAGATGCAGGAAGATGGTTTAATGTAACATCAGGTATAAATGAGGGTGCAATTATTCCCAGTGTTATTTACCATCTATATGAATCACATTATGAAGGAAAGAATCATAAAACCTGATATCAAAATAGACATGTCAATCTCAGTTCTAACTTTATGCAGATGTTATACTCCTAAATAAATCCTGTATATCCTGCAGGATTCCTTAACTAAATGGAAAAACTACTGTAACAAATTTGGCATGAAAATCATCATCATCTTTATTTCTTGGGCATATCCATAGAGTCAAAGACTCATTGTGGGAGATGCACTACCATTCACACAATTCCTATCCTACCTCTGTCTCTCTCTCTGAACTCATTCACTAACAAAACACTATTCAACTCTAGCAACCAATTCCATCAATTCACCACCCTACAAGCAAAAACTAGTTCTATAACCTGTACTTACCAGGCTCTAATACAATTTCTAAGAGTGACCTCTGGAAATCCTTTATGCTACCCATTCATTCCTGTAGAAAACCCCTTGGTCTCTCCCTTCCTGCAATATATTGTAAAAAAACTTCATTGTCAATCCAAGAAAGCCCTTCAATAACTTAAATGTTTCTACTATGTTCTCTCTTATTTGCCTAACAGCTAGTTTTTGAAGTTCACAGACCATCAATCTATTCTCATAAGAAGCATTTCATAGGCCTGCCACAATCTTAGTCATTTACCTCTGGAGATCCTTTATGCTACCCCTTCACCTCTGTAGAATCTAGGCAACCAGATATGCACATGGTAGTCCAGTTGCCTTATAAAAGGCAACTGGACAAGAGGAGAGGGAATAATAACCTTCTTATCCCCCACCGGCTTATCAGTGTGTTAGTCACATAATTCGATGTGCAGTTTTGGCCACCTTTGCAGTATGTTCTCTAAATTTCAACTCCCTGTACAAAATAACTCTCAAATCCCTGGCCTCATCAATTTCCTCCACTTCAGTTCTATCAATACAGTGCACAGCTTGTGATCTCTTCATCCCAAAGTGCACAACCTTACACTTGGTCTTG
Source organism: Typopeltis vanoorti (assembly GCF_054136105.1). Lineage (NCBI taxonomy): Eukaryota > Metazoa > Arthropoda > Arachnida > Uropygi > Thelyphonidae > Typopeltis > Typopeltis vanoorti. The sequence continues at coordinate 97,489,213 of NC_143566.1, forward strand.
TTAAACCACTAGCTAATTACCTTTGTCCATACTGCCAGTTTAAGTCATCCTGGCTCTTTCCAGCTTTGCATCATCAACAAATAATGGAAGATTTCTCTTTAAATGGGATGTATAAGTTAAACAGCAGAGGACAAAGTACTGAGCCAGTCACCTGGATTCAACTGCCCTATAAATACCTACTCTTTGATATCTGTCTATCAATCGCCCTCTTATTCAATCACCAGATTCATATCCATCCCTATTTGATCCAATTTATGTGCATTATATTGGGAATCCTGTTGAATGTCTTTGCAAAGTCCAGAAGAATCACTGGATAGCTGGCCTGGTTGGCCGAGTGGTTAGTGTATCCGCACTCCAGCCAAAAGGCTGCGGGTTCGAATCCAGCTGTGGGAATGGATGTTTGTAATTATCTGTGAAAATACTAGTGGTGGCAGAGGTCAGCAGATGGTGTTGGTGTAGATGTTGAGTTGTAGTTGGTGGAGATGGAGAGTTGTAGAGTAGGTGCTCTCCCTCGATGAGTCTTTGGACTCCTTGAAGGGAGGGCACCTACTCTACAAGTACTGGTAGATAAGCCTAATTTGTTGGAAAATTGTCAATATGAAGTTAGTAATAATGTAATATTTTCATGTAGTAATCATAAACCTGTATACACCCTTCAGGAGACACATTTGATAATTTTTCAATGCCTCGGTGCAACATTTTGGGCTAAATGAAAGAGGAAAGAAGATACATGGGGGTGAACTTGTAGCTAACAATGGATTTATCCATAATACTCAAAATTTAAGAAAATTAATTTGATGTTTGGTACTTTTGTACTTGGTGCTCTGCTGTTTAGCTTATACATCAATAATGTTTAATGATATTTTTAATGGTTTCAGGAATCAAATACAGTTACACCGTTATGTAACACACGACTTACTTAAATTCTCAGTTACGTAATAAATCTACTAGCACGTATGAACATGTCTGTGGCTTTGCGCAGGTGTATCTTTGACAGCCTTATTGCAGTACAGTAGCAGATGGCTCACGCGGTTAGCTCAGTCACTTGTTATCACTGCTAGTTTCGGTGTTTTTTTACCCTTAAAATGGACAAACACGTTAATAAATTTAAAAAACAAAGGTCTACAATTACTTTAGAAGAAAAGTTGAATATAATTCGTATGTATGAAGGCAGGAAAATTTTTTCAACAATAGCTCAGGAAATAAATCGACCTATTTCGACAGTGAATACAATAGTGAAGGATAAAGTTTGCATTGTTGAAAGCACGAAAGGTGTGGTAGCGTTGAAGAGCACAATTATTACCAAGAAGAGGCTGGGCCCGATATCAGAGATGGAGAAATTGTTCTCACTGGATCGATGATCTGACACAGAAGAGGATACCGTTAAGTTTTTTATAATTGAATTTTTTTAATCACCCCAAAAATGAAAAATATTAAAAATGGAAAATATCTGATTAATAGCAAAAAAATGAATGTAAGACAGCGGTATGATTAGCCATTGAACATTTTATTTTATGTATGTAATTTACAAATTCGACTTATGTAAAGGTTTACGGAACACATTACTTACATAACTCGAGGTGTAACTGTACTATGAAATGTGGTTATAAAGTGATGAAGGAGCGTTGTAGATTAGAACGAAGAAAATATTTTAATGTCACTTAAATGACATTAAAAATTTAATTTAAAGTCGTAGACAAATGCTCAGAAGGTAATAATTTAAGGCCATTAGTATTCTTTAGGGAATGTACTTTTTTTTGAGAACAGTTTATGGATAAAAAAATTCAGGGCAGTTTACTCTTAATAAGCTATTCCATGCATTGAATAACCTTTAATGCAATATCATATTTATTAAATTTCTGCACTGGCCTTGATATTAGTAATGAGATGTTATTTCAGATTATTTGTTACAAAAAAGTATTAAAATCTGTAATTAGTGAAATCTTAGTATGATATAGTGCAAAACGGTAATCTGAAATAACTTCTCTAATGTAAATTATCATCAAATAAATTTTAGTTCTAGTAAAGGCGTTAATGGTATATCCTGATTCTCGTAGACAGGCTTATACGTTGGTTATGCATTTCTAAATAACTTAGGGAATTGAAACAACGTAGATCCGAATATAAATTAAATTATACTTTCATAGATATTTCCGATATTTCGGCAATGTCACATTGCCATTTTCTAAAGGAACTTACAAAAAGGCAGGTGCACACAGGCAATAACAATACAGTAACTGAGAATGAAAGTATGAAGCTATCGTTCTCCTAGAAGTCATGATGGTGCCCTCTGGCGGGCTAAGTAGGTGTTCTTGGCCGTTGGGCTGAAGGTCTGCTGATGTATGCCTCCCAAATACCAAAGACCAACCACTTCCCCCAGACCTACCTGGTGTATACCAGGTCCCTTGCAGTTGTAAACTGTCGTACTTTGGCCAAACAGGCAGGACAGTGAACATCAGAATTTCTGAACACTAGGACTACATCCGGTTTTACAAGTATAGCCATTCTGGTCTTGCAGACCATGATCTGGATACTCGCCACAGAATACGGTGGAAGAAAGCAACAATAATACACCGGAGCAAATATAAATTCGAAAGATTATTTATGGAATCAGCCTCTGCCATATGAAACTCTCCAAACCTCAACAAATTTGGTTGTATGCGACTGCCCCAAATTTGGGAGGCATACATCAGCAGACCTTCAGCCCAACGGCCAAGAACACCTACTTAGCCCGCCAGAGGGCACCATCAGGACTTCTAGGAGAACGATAGCTTCATACTTTCATTCTCAGTTACTGTATTGTTATTGCCTGTGTGCACCTGCCTTTTTGTAAGTTCCTTTAGAAAATGGCAATGTGACATTGCCGAAATATCGGAAATATCTATTAAAGTATAATTTAATTTATATTCGGATCTACGTTGTTTCAATTCCCTAAGTTATTTAGAAATGGTATATCCTGATTTCTCTTTTTGATATATATTCAACCCACTCACAAACAGTTGCAAAACTTATAGCACATTGGTACTTGCAAGCATAATATTGTTTACAAGGTGGTTAGATTAATATTCTTTGGACAGTGTGAAACTACTACCATGCTTATTGGAACTTAAATGGCTTTAAAAAGTAATATGACTGGTCTTCAGAGCAGTTTCTAGAATAATGAATCTTTAGCTTACCTATAGCACTAATGTGCCATGGGTTTACAATCTTTCATAGGTGGGACTGTCATAAATAAAATAAAATAAACAATAATAAATTAGTCCACAACTGATGCCCAATCATGCATGTACATGATATTACACTGCTTATCTTCAGTACTGCCAGTTCTAACATTTAATAAATTAATTTATTTTAAATCTAACCTGCATATACAAAAGGTTACAAGACCTGCTGCACACATCAGCACTATGTGTGTTGGCATGTTTATTTATGATGCAAAATTTTTTAAATTAGTCTTCAGTCATGTTCCCAAACTTTGTTGAACTCTGTAAGTGGAGTAGAGTTCTCATTGTAGTAATTTAATAAAAGAATATGGGAATTACAGAGGAGTTCACTTGAGTGTTCTTATGTAAGATTTATGCAAACATACTTCAGAAAAGATTAAACTGATCTGATTTTCCAGCCAGCTTTTACAGTTTGTCTTTTTTAAGGCTGTATTTTGCTGCAAATTTGATACAGCAATTCAATTTTATTAACGAGTCCTACTTTATACCAACATTTTCTTCAACTTTACATAGCTGGGTAATGTTTTTTTTCAGTATAATTTTTTTGTGACTCATCATGTACACATATGCATGTAGTTTGTCAAATTAAATAAGCAATTTGTAATATTAATAGAAATATCTACTATTTTTACTGGTATTTGATATCAGTAAGTTATGAGTTTAGCCCAGATGTATATTTTCTGTGTGTGTACATACATGTTATTAAACTTGAATGAACAATAACTAAACATTTATATCCTTTAATTTTATTATTATTTAATTATTGTTTATAGACTGAGTTTTCTCTATTGACAGCTCATGTGCTAGATTTAAATTTTTATATTTTCTAAGGACTGGCACCCCCCCCCCCAAACTTAAAAATTGGAAATACTATTCTATATAATTTTCAGGCATATATCATCCAAAGAGGTGTATGGGATATTATCATTTGCAAAAAAAATGTGCATCATAATATGTATATCCTCATATGAGGATATACATATTATGATGCAATTAGAACCTCTTCAGAAGACCAAAGAGTAATATCTAATTATATTTGCAAACAAGTAATCAAATGATTTAGAAGGAAACTATTGATAAGCTGCTAATTATATTGGATTATCATATTATCCTGTACATTCCAGAAGATCAAGAGGAATAGTGATTCCAAGTTGTGGGGGGGATACTGGGGAGTGCGCCCTTCGATTGAAATAGGCCTAAGTTCGATTCTCGTCGCGATGGGAGGAATCTTTATCTGGAAGATTTTCAATCGAAGGTGAGTTAGCCAATCTGTGATACTGCTGGACCTGGCAAAGGCGTTTGACAGGATACCACATGGAATTCTAATCCGTAAACTACAACATATGGGAATGGATATAGGGTTGGTGAGATGGATAGGTGGATGGTTGATGGAGAGATATCAAAGAGTGGTTTATTCAGGATTGGAGTCCAAAAGATGGCCTGTGACTAGTGGGGTGCTGCAGGGTTCTGTTCTTGGACCACTGCTGTTTAATCTGTTCATTAACGATATAGGGAAGGATCTAAGTGGAACAGTTCATTTGTTCGCTGATGATGCAAAGTTGGGGAGGGCGATAGTGAATGCAGAAGATGTCAAAGTCTTGCAGGATGACTTAGATAGATTGGAGTTCTGGGCTAAGGAGAATGGATGTCAATTTAATGTGACAAAATGTAAGGTTATGCATTTTGGAGTGAAAAGATTAGCAGCAGTATACCACATGGGTGGAACTGTACTCCAAGAGATTGATGAGGCCAGGGACTTGGGAGTGTTGGTGGATAGGGAGATGAAGTTTAGGGGGCACATTGCGAAAGTAGCTAAATCAGCTCATCAACTCACTTGGTTGTTGAAAAATACCTTAACGAGCAGAGACAAGCAAGTTATTGTACCTCTGTACCGAGCCTTGATAATACCTCATCTTGACTACTGTGCCCAGATTTGGTCACCTCAGTTCCTTCTTGATGGGGAGGAGGTGAAGAGGATCCAGAGGCAAGTGACTAAGATGATAGCAGGTCTATGGAATGAACCATATGAGAACAGGTTGAAGATCATCTGTAGGTTGTAGAAACTGGTTGATAGGCGGAAAAGGGGAGTATGATTGAGACATTCAAATTGCTAAAAGGATTCTATAAGATTAATTCAGAGGATATCTTTGAGATCAGGACTGGTGGTGGGAGAACTAGGGGACACCTATGGAAGCTGGGCAAGAGTGTGGTTAGCAGTGGTGTTAGAGCTGGGTTCTTTACTTTTAGAATGGTAAATGAGTGGAATAAGCTGCCAGAGTCTGTTTTGGGTGCTATGACAGTGAGCGAGTTCAAGGCAAGATATGATAGATACTGTGAGAATGTCGTACAGTTGTGTGGACATGATGTTTAGGGCCTCCCTCATGAGTCTAAGGACTCCCAGGAGTAGCCCGAAAATAATAATAATAATAATAATAATAATAAATGGAGATGATATTTACCTAAAAAAAAAATAAGCAAACTTATTAGCCTGCTGGATGAACAGCAGTAGTTCAATAAGTAATTAGTTCTGTTGCAAATTTCATTTTATCAAAGGGAAAACTTATACCTTACTAATACTGGATACACAGTTAGCTTGCAGAGCAGAACTTGCTAAATCCTCAAGTCTTTGTCTTGATACAGGAGAAATGAAATTTAAATAGTAATTGTCATAAAGCTGATTTCTGAAATCCTAGAAAATAAATAAAAACAAAAAAAGTATCTTCATTAGAATAATCATGATAAAAAGTGAATAATGAATAAATAATAATAATTCTTACGCAATTCTTTGGTACCTATTTATTCAAATAGTATGCTACAGAGTCAGTATGGTGTTTTAATTTCATAAAACCAATGTAAGAGAACAAGAAAATAATTTACAAGAAACTTCAAAACCAAGGTAATTGCAATGAGCAATTATATTGAGAAAAATTAACAAGCTGCCAAATTTACTATTTAGGATTGTTAATGCTAATGTTTCATTGTTGTATCAATAGTGGGATATAGAAATTAATAAGAGCATACAGGAATGACTAGTGTCATTTTTTTTTTTTTTGAAAAAATCATGGTTACTAGCCATATAATGATAGTAACAGTATTAGCTTTTCAATGTATGTTCTGATAATGTGAAAAATATTAGCAATCATGGTTGATGAAAACGTTTTTCCTAATGTGCTATTAATTTCTATTATAACTAGTTATATGGAAGAAGTAGAGGAATGTTTAGTCATCAGAGAGGGCAGCTGATTATATATACATATAAAACTGGTTCTTAATGGATACAAACAGTAGAGCAGAAAATCAATTAGACATATAAAAATGCTCTAAAAAATAAAAATAAATAAATAATAATAACAGTAAGCAGAAGCAAGATATTCACTCAGTACACAGAAGTCTTTACTAACACCAAGTTCCAATATAAAGACTGCATAAATACACACAAAGAGAACACAGACAAAATAACAGTTTTATCAATTATGTTACTGTTAAGAGCAATGTTTTCAGATTAGTCCAAAGTACAAGAATGTACAAAGTATTTGAAATAAAAAGTGATGATCAGAAGATTGTTTGGAATTACAGCTGAGATAATGAAGACTCTGAGGCAAGTATATTATAGTAGTTAACTATATGTACACCTGATGCTAGATGAAAGCTTCAAATTGTTTCTATTAACACCATTTTTCAACAAAGACTACATGAGATTTACATGAAGAGAACACAGACAAAATAGTCTTATCAATTAATGACTATTGATAACCAATGTCTTTAGATTGGTTAAGGATGCAAGAATATACAGAGTATTCAAACAGGAAGTGATGAGCAGAGGATTGTTTGGAATTACAAAAAAATGAAGATTTCAAGGCTGGTATATCATAGTTGTTAACTGTGTGTTCTTCTAGCACAGGGTGGCCTGTTTTTTCACGTTTCAGGGAGGGGAAATCCTGACACCTCTGTATGAAGCCAGCTAACTCAGTATTGAGTAGAATAACAAATAAGGAAATGACTGCAGACAATCATAAAAATGATGCATTTTGCAACAGAATTTTTGTATATAGCATCTGAATGTATCTCTAAATGATTACATATGTTAGTATCCAAATAGCTTTTGCCTGATCAAGAAACTTGCACTCCTCTCCAGGTTTTGCAAAGGATAGACATCTCTTTGGAATCTGGTATTTATCAATTTTCTTGCAGTTGAAGTTTATCTTAACTCAGCCAAACCTACTTTGACAGACTGGTAGTCTCTCCTACTTTGGCTTGGTGGTTAGGGGTTATGCTAACTGCTTGGCCTAGTTAGCTGAATGAATGGTTAATGTATTCCACTCTCCAACATAGGCTGTGGGTTTAAATCCTGCCAAGGGCAAAGACATTAGTGATTGCCTTTAGGTAAGATATGAATTTCATCACTAGGTGTGAGATTGCTGCCTTGCTTACTGGAGAACTGAAGTGTCTTGATGATAAAGTCCCACCATTTAGTCTCAAGGACAGAGTTTCTATAAAAAACGAATCACACACACACACAAATTAATAAAAATAGTAAAATTCTTAGCCCACTCACAGTATTAATGTACTACAGGTTTGCAACCTTTCATAAGTAGGAGTCGGATTCATCATGTGAAACATCTAAACTATATTAAATTGGCGAACATGCCCCAAAACATAAGATTCTTTAACAGAAGATTAAAGCCCTACCTAAAAGCCATTTTCTCAGAGAGATGCTATATGAAGAGAGATACAAAACTTTGCTATGTTGGCCTCAATTAGATGAGATCTAAATAGATTTGACAGACTAAGGTTATTTATCCCCTTTATGAGATTTTTTGTAATTAAAAAAAAACATTGTTGGGACTTTAGAACAATTTAAACTATACAATTCTACATTAATCTTGTGTAAATGCATTCACATTGTTGATTTTTCAGTTATGTAGCTTATGCCCCATTTCATTTTTTTTTTTGAATTTTATTCTAAAGATGAAAATATGTATAAAATTTTAGCCCTTGATAGTGGATCAAAAATTGTATACTACTCTTCAAACTTAAGCCTTCTGTTGTAATATTTTTACTTAAAAGTAACTTCATCTACCCCCCCCCCCATTTTTTTTTTTTCCTTTCCATCTTTCTCAATTTCTCCAGTCAAAATTCTTCAACCATCTTTACTAGGTCATCCAGGCACTCGTTTTTTTTTTCCCTATAGATGCTAATGGATGATTATCTTTGCCTATCTATCATTTTTCATTTATGCAATATGTCTTGTGCATTTCCATTCTAATTTTAAAATCTCTTCACCTATATCCAACACTTTTGTTTCTTTTCTTGTAATGTTATTCCTTATTTTGTCTTGCAGTCTAATGATAAACATGGCTCTCTCCATTCTGCACTCAAAAATAGACAAAACACAGACTATATAACTGGAAAATCAACAATGCGAATGCGACATTCACACAAAATTAATGTAGAATTGCATGGTCTAAACAGTTCTAAAGTCCTAACAATGTTTTTAAGTAACACCTTTCATCATCAGAACAACTGAATCTTCAATCATTTCCACCAATGAACTGCAAACAATTTTATTTTTTCTCAATTTGTTATCAAAATGGTCAAAACTGAAATGACAAATTTTAATCTTCTTTCTTCTTCTTCTTCTGCAGCTTCTCCCACTTAAGTGGGGTCACTGTTGATGATGAGTCTCTTCCACATCCTCCTGTCTTGGGCTGTCACCACATCCAAGTTCTTCATCCTCAAGTCCTCTTCTACCAGCTCCCTCCATCTCTTCTTTGGCCACCCACACTTCCTCCTTCCTTGCACATCCATCTGCATGACCCTTCTTCCCACATATTCGTCCTCCATCCTCATCACATGACCAAACCATCTCAATCTTGCCTCCTGTATCTTCGCTCCTAAGTTCGTAACTTTCACTGTTCCCCTCACAGAGTCATTTCTCAGACGATCCCTTTCTGGTCACACTGCACATCCACCTAAGCATTCTCATCTCTGCTACTTCCATCCTGATGATGTTATTTTTCCTCAGAGCCACAGTTTCTATAGCATACGTCATAGCTGGCCTCACTACTGTTCTATAGATTTTGCTTTTCAGATAGATCGGCACCCTCTTATCGCATAACACTCCAACCATCTCCCTCCAGTTCCTCCAACCCGCTTGTATCCTGCATCCCACTTCCTTCTCAGCTCCTCTATCTTCTTCCACTGTTGAACCTAAGTATCTAAAGTCTCTCACCTTCCTGATGACATTTCCTTCCAGCTCCAGGTCTGTCTCCTGGCTGCCACCCACTGTGCAACACATATACTCTGTCTTACTTCTGCTCAGTCTCATACCTCTCTCTTCCAGTACTTTTCTCCATCTTTCCAGTTTAGATCCTGCTTCTTCTCTTGAATTTGCACACAGCAAGATGTCATCTGCATACAACATTGTCCAAGGCGCATCATCCCTCACCTCCTCCGTCATCACCTCCATCACAATGTTAAACAGAAATGGACTTAATGCTGACTCTTGATGCAAGCCAACTGTTACTTGAAAACTTTCTGTCTGTCCCAGACAGGTCTGAACACTTGTCTTCACATTTCTGTACATCTCCCGCACCAACCTGACACATTTCTCCGGAACCGTCTTCTCTCTCAGAGACCTCCAGACTTCTTGCCTTGGCACTCTATCGTATGCTTTCTCCAGATCAATAAATGCCAGATGTAGCTCCTGTTGTTTCTCTCGAAACTTTTCCATCATCTGCTGTAACCCAAAGATAGCATCTGTTGTTGATCTTTGGCTTCATGCCAGGCATGAAGCCAAATTGTTCCTTTGCAATCTCCAGCTCCTTCCTCAATCTTCCATCAAGAACCCTTTCTAGGATTTTCATTGTGTGGGATATCAACTTCATTCCTCTGTAATTTTTAGTCTTGTGCATCCACTTTACCCTTGTAGATGGCGACAAGAGTACTCTCCCTCCATTCCTTGGGTATATTTTCCTGTTGGCAAACTTTCACGAACAGGTCCCACAGCAGGTCAATTCCCTCTTCCCCCAGTGCCTTCCATGCCTCCACTGGAATCCTGTCGGGGCCCACCGATTTTCCATTCCTCATCCTCTTCATGGCCTCCGTCACTTCCACTCTACTGATGTTCTGCACCATCCCCTCAGAAGGCTGCCCATCTTCTCTGTGAGTCGTTGCATTTTCCTCATTCAAAAGTCCCTCAAAGTATATTTTCCATCTGTTTCTTATATCCAACTCCCTCCATAATACTCTTCCTTCAGCGTCTTTGATCTGCTTCACATGTAAGATGTCCTTTGCTGCTTTATTTCTACATTTTGCTAGTTGGTAAATTTTTCTCTGTCCTTCCTTTGTTTCTAATTGATCATACAGATCTTGATATGCCATTGCCTTCACCTGTGCCACAACTCTCTTGGCTTCTAAACAGTGATTCTAAATACCAAATTTCTTTAAATTCCATCAAACCAGGATGGAATTATCATCTTGAACTGTTTTGGACAATAAGATTGTTCTAGTAAAAAAACTTATAATTTCAAATCAATTTGGGAATAAAAATAGAATTATAACAGGAAAAATTACCACCAACAGAACAAAACTTGAATCTAGACCTAGAGAGAAAATAGAAAATAATTAATTACCAAACTGGAGCGGTATACCAACACAGTTAGACCACCTATATGTATCACATTACACAAATGAAATAGAGTAAATTTTAAATTTCATGTTCACAATTATCAGTTTCTTTTATTACTGTAAGAAATGTACAACCGATTAACTATTTTATAAAAAATAAAATTATATACAATTATAATTATATATATATTTATATATATTTTTCATATATGGAGGGGATGCTGGAAAGTTCTGATAAACATCTAGAACAAAAATGATATTAAAACAACTGATATAATCACAAGAGAGAACATATTAGTAGCAGGGTTATGAAAGTAACTTATGTTCTTATATTCTTGTATGTTCTTTTTTGTGGTTATATCAGTTGCTTTATTATCATTTTTGTTCTAGGTGTTTAACTGAAATTTTTGCCTGTGTGTGTGTGTGTGAAATAAGAAAAAAAAACATACTATATATAATTTAAATAAAATTATATAAATGTAATTTTTGAACTTAATGTGCCTGAAAAGATTAAATTACTAATTATAGCTTGATATAATTTTTGAATTTGAATGTTCTCATAGATGAACTTACTTATCTGGCTCAGAGTGGACAAGTATTTTCAAGAAAAGCACAATGATAAATCAAAAATTTGACACTTGTGCTGATCATGCTAAATAGGATATCAGTTTTTTGAGAAAAGGAAACTATATGAAATTCGGTTTTTCATACTTGTTTCTTTGCTTTCAGTCTTTTACCTCGAAAGAAAAATGTTAAAAGCTGAATTTTAACGGAATTAGCATTAGAAAGAGGAGACCTGCAGTTAGTTTTTTTTTTTGTGATATTACAAAAGAGAAAGTCTTGGATTGTTCGTACCAGTTACAAAGTGCATTTTATTACTTGAAGTCAAAGATTAAAGTTCAAAAGAGTCAAAGCTGTATAACTGAGAGGAGACCTCCACCTAGCCTTTAAAGGAATGCAGAGAATTGACCAGGGCATCTGACCTAATGTCCAATCCTCACCTTCTCGTGGTGCATCCTGTTGGGTATCTACCTGGATACTGAATGGACAAGGATCGGCTGACAATCTGGGATTTAGCTGAACAAATGCTATTCTTATTGACTTAAACCACAATATACAATGATGGTTCAACACGACAAAATTTCATGCCAAGTGGGGTGTCACCTGGTTAAATAAGGCACCTGTTGTTTTTGTCAGGGAACCAGGGCGAACAGCGAAAAGTCAGCTACTGGAACAAATGTGAAAGCAAACCCCAACTCAATATCACCGCAGTTAAAGATCGGCACTATCAACATAAAAAGCCTGAATGGCAAAGAAATGGAGCTAGCTGAGGAATTAGATAAGTACCAGATTGACATAATAGGGGTGACTGAAACAAAAAAGACAAAAACTGGTGAGATCTTTCTGAGCAATAAATACAAAATGTTATAATCAGACAATGACAATCAAGGAAAAGAAGGAGTAGCCATAGTATTCAACACAAAATACGAGGCTCATCTTCTTGATTGGACATTGGGGAATTGGACAATGAGACTTATTTGTGCCTGTGGTCCCACAGAAGGTTCTACTAAGGTAGAAGTGGAGGAATTTTTGATGATTTAAAGAAAGCAACTGACACAATGAAAAAGGAAAAGTTTGTCCTTGTTGGGGATCTAAATCGCAGAGTAGGAAATCATTGTCAGACATACAAAAATATTCTGGGAAAATTTGGAGAAAAGAGCAAAGCTAATAATAATGGCAACCTGTTGGATTTCTGCTGAAGACATGAATTGGTTATTACTAACACCATGTTCCAACATAAAAATGTGCAGAAATTCACATGGAGAGAAGAGGCAAGAAATAAGAAACGTCTCATCGACTATGTTATTATTGATAGTGATGTTTTCTCTGTGGTGCATGACACCAGAGTGTACAGAGGATTTGAAATTGGAAGTGATCACTATTTAGTCTTGAACAGGTTAAAATTGAATTTCATATTGAAAAGAATAACATGTAAGAAAGTTTAAAAGTGAATAAAAGTTGAGCGGCTCTCAGATGTGAACTGTAGGCTAAAATACACAAAGATTATTAAAAAAAACTGTGAGTTTCAGAACAGGAACCAAACCTTGGAGATTCAATGGCAAGCCTTGAAGAAAACACTGATTGATTCAGCCAGAGAGGCATGTGGTGAGGTTGTCTGCAAGGATAGAAAAATCAGAACTCCATGGTGGACACAGGAAAGCTAGTTTTACACAGTGAAGGAAAAGAAGAAAGCATATCAAAAGTTCCTGGCAAATAAGTCAGCTTGTGCTCTTAGAGAATACAGAGACAAATGTAAGAAAGCTAAACACTGTGTAAAACTAGCTAAACAAAAGTCATGGGAGGACTTTGGCAAGAACATAGAAAATAAATATCAAGAAGGCGGTAAGATATTCTGAAGATTGTTGAAGAGCTTAGAAATGGAGGAAAGAGTGCTCTAAAAGGAGTTAGAGATGGTAGAGCTGACATGAAAACGGGAAAAAAAGATATCCTTGGAGTATGGAGTAATTACTTTGAAAAATTGCTAAATGAAACAACCAATGATAAAGCACAGTGGTAAAAAACACTTAACGGGCATACGGTCAGGAATACTTATCCATACTTGAAGTAGAAAAAGCCATCAAAGGCTTGAAATGTGGTAAGGCAGCAGGAGTAGAAATGCTGAAGAATGGTGGTATAGAAGTCTTACAGTGGCTCCACTGCATAGTTCAGAAGGCCTGGACATAGGGACGAATTTCTGATGATTGGAGTAGAGCTCTAATAGTACCCATATATAAAAAGGGAAATAAAACTGAATGCGAGAATTACAGAAGTATTTCCCTACTGAGTGTTCCGGACAAGATTTATGCTAGTATACTTGAAAAACGGTTGAGAAGAATTGTGGGAGAAAAGCTTGGTGAAGAACATGCTGGATTCAGTTCAAATAGAGGCTGTCAGGATCAGATCTTCACTTTATGACAAATAGTTGAGAAACTACTTCTGTTTCTCAACTATTTATAACAAATAGTAGGGAAATACTTCTGTAATTCTCGCATTCAGTTTTATTAACATCGACTATGTTATTATTGATAGTGATGTTTTCTCTGTGGTGCATGACACCAGAGTGTACAGAGGATTTGAAATTGGAAGTGATCACTATTTAGTCTTGAACAGGTTAAAATTGAATTTCATATTGAAAAGAATAACATGTAAGAAAGTTTAAAAGTGAATAAAAGTTGAGCGGCTCTCAGATGTGAACTGTAGGCTAAAATACACAAAGATTATTAAAAAAAACTGTGAGTTTCAGAACAGGAACCAAACCTTGGAGATTCAATGGCAAGCCTTGAAGAAAACACTGATTGATTCAGCCAGAGAGGCATGTGGTGAGGTTGTCTGCAAGGATAGAAAAATCAGAACTCCATGGTGGACACAGGAAAGCTAGTTTTACACAGTGAAGGAAAAGAAGAAAGCATATCAAAAGTTCCTGGCAAATAAGTCAGCTTGTGCTCTTAGAGAATACAGAGACAAATGTAAGAAAGCTAAACACTGTGTAAAACTAGCTAAACAAAAGTCATGGGAGGACTTTGGCAAGAACATAGAAAATAAATATCAAGAAGGCGGTAAGATATTCTGAAGATTGTTGAAGAGCTTAGAAATGGAGGAAAGAGTGCTCTAAAAGGAGTTAGAGATGGTAGAGCTGACATGAAAACGGGAAAAAAAGATATCCTTGGAGTATGGAGTAATTACTTTGAAAAATTGCTAAATGAAACAACCAATGATAAAGCACAGTGGTAAAAAACACTTAACGGGCATACGGTCAGGAATACTTATCCATACTTGAAGTAGAAAAAGCCATCAAAGGCTTGAAATGTGGTAAGGCAGCAGGAGTAGAAATGCTGAAGAATGGTGGTATAGAAGTCTTACAGTGGCTCCACTGCATAGTTCAGAAGGCCTGGACATAGGGACGAATTTCTGATGATTGGAGTAGAGCTCTAATAGTACCCATATATAAAAAGGGAAATAAAACTGAATGCGAGAATTACAGAAGTATTTCCCTACTGAGTGTTCCGGACAAGATTTATGCTAGTATACTTGAAAAACGGTTGAGAAGAATTGTGGGAGAAAAGCTTGGTGAAGAACATGCTGGATTCAGTTCAAATAGAGGCTGTCAGGATCAGATCTTCACTTTATGACAAATAGTTGAGAAAGCATGGGAATATCACAAAGATCTGTATTTAAGTTTTGTCAATCTGGAAAAGGCATACGACAAGGTGCCAAGAGAAAATCTATTCAATACACTACAGTTATATGGTTTCAATGGGGCATTATATCAAGCAATACTTAGTCTTTATTTGAGTTGCAAGTCAGCAGTTAGAATTGAAGGAAGTACAGGAAGATGGTTTAATGTTAAATCTGGTGTGAGACAAGGATGTACATTATCCCCTCTGTTATTCATTATCTATATGGATCAAATTATGAAGGAAAGTGGTATTAAACATGATATCAGAATTGGAGATGTTAATATCAGGTATTTGCTTTATGTGGACGATGTTATACTTCTAAATAAGTCCCCTACAAGTTTGCAAGATTCCCTGACTAAACTGAATAACTGTTGTAATAGATATGGTATGAAGGTCTGCAATAAAAAGACAAAAGACAATGAAAATAGGCAGAAACATTGAAAATATCAACTGTATTGTGAATGGAGAACATATAAAAAAAGTAAAACATTTCAGCTACTTAGGCATGATTTTTAGTGAAGATGGTAAATTAAATATGGAAATAGATAACAGAATCAACAAGGCTGATATGGTAGGAAGTCAATTGAATAAATTCATATGGAATAAGAGAGAAATTAGTCGGAACACTAAATTATCTATATACAAGACAGTGTTCAAATCAGTTTTAACTTATGGATCAGAAGTAAAACACTTAACCAAAGACTAGAGATCGCAGATATGAGAGTCCTGAGAAAGATTAGAGACGTGAACAGATGTCATCAATGGCAATATCATATTAAAAATGAGGATTAAGAAAGAACTGGAGATTGTCAGCATCCAGGAATGCGTTAGGAGAGCTAATCTCAGGTGGTATGGTCACTTAAAAAGAATGGGTGAGGAAAGATTAGCAAAACAAGTGTTCTCTGCCAGGTCGGCAGGAAAATGACCCAGAGGATGACCAAGATCTGATAATGTTGGAGTCTTGACTAGTAAGAGACTGATTTGGAAGAAAATTGTAGATAGGAAGTTAGTAATGATGTACATTTTTCATGTAGTACTATCATATCCTGCACACCCCATGAGGGTACATGTCAGGAATTTGATGATGATGTTGATTACAAAACAAGTTTAACCATTTCAATTTTGCAAAGGGAAAAAGCTTTTTTAAAATAATTTGATTCGTGGGAAAGAAAGTGATGTGCATGGTCAAAGTTATAAAAATAACTCTTCTTAGTAATTTCCAGTTTTATTTTTAAATTGAAATTTTCCCTATGCTCCCTGGAATGTATCATATGAGGATAGATTGAGAGTGTGTGGGTTGCAGGTGAAGGAGAGGGGTTATAAGTTACTAAAGGAACACTATAAGATTGACATAGAAGAAATTTTTTAATACATGGGAAGTAGGGGAGGGGTAAACAAGGGATCACACTTGGAAGCTGTCTAAGAGTGTGCAGTTGTTCTAACATATTTTATCTTAACTGGTTCAAAGGGGAGTCATAGAAAAAGATTATTAATATGAGATTTTTTGTTATGAAATTTGCAATTCTACTGATCAATCTTAGTGCTCAGTCTTAAAGAGAACAAAGGACAAAGCTGAATAAGCAGTTCAATTATAGATTATTATGCCTTTGCTCAATGTTGGATATTCTTTTTTTTTAAGCAGCATAAACAACGATCGTAATTTTTAGAAAAACAATGCTCATCTAAGTTTTTTTTGAAATGTTGTAGTTAAATCAAATAATATTGCACCATATGTTATTTTCATCAGAATAATTTTTATATATTTATTTATTTAAGAAGTAATATTACTTAGGTCCAATTCAATTTTTGAAGTGATGTTAAGATGGTAAAAATAAAAGTTACTTCCTGTGTTTTGAATTTCTTAATTTCTTTTTAGGTAGTCTGAAGATTCTCGTATGTAATATACTTGTAAGAATTTTAAGACAGGGTTGCTTAATTAAGTATAAAAGCTTGATAACTGACAGGATACCAACACATAGCCTTCTAAAACAACAAACTGGGACTTCTGACCTAATGTCTAATCCTCACCTTCCAGTGGTATCTCATTAGTTGGCATTTAACTGAGGAAACACTGATGGACTGGTAATTTGGGATTTAGTTCAAATTGTATTCTGTAAGGAAACCACAAAGAATATCATTATATCCAAACATCTCTGTTCAGACAAAATAACAGAAATCATCCTCACCGGAATGAAGATCTTCATCCTTCATTCAACCCCAAATTCCCATCTTCTATCCAAGCCTTGGTTTGGCTAACAGTCCAAATTCAAGAAAACAAGAAGTATTAGGGGTATGCAGTTAAGCATGTGTCTTTCCATAAACTTCACTAAAAATACAGAAAATAAATACTGATTCAGTGGTAAAATGGTTTGGAAGCTACTAAAAAGTAAGCAGAGATGATAAAGCTGACATAAAAACTAAAGAAAAATATATCCTAGTTGTCTAGAGCAGTGCTTCCCAAACTTATGGATGTCAAGATACCTTTTGGAAAATTAAAAGATTTCACGGCCCTTCATCAGAAAAAAAATCCTAACACAGACATATATTATTATAATATTTATTGTACTTATATTCAATACAAAACATACATACCAAGTGTATTTCTTTCTGCACATTGTCGCACATGTGTACACTAGCAAGGAAACATTAATTTAAAGCACGAAAAATTTGGCAGTTTTAAATGAGAGAAAGATTTTGCGCTTGTAAGCTTTTTTGTGCTTCTTATCAATACCTTTGAAATGAAACTTATATGAATAAGCAGATATTTACTAATATTCATTAAGCGCCAACATACGCAGGAAGCAAAATTTGTGAACCAATGTGCGATTTTTTCCATTAAAATATAAAAAATAACAAAAAATAATAAATAATGAAAACTAAATGTTTCTTTTAAGATAAAACATATCTACTTAGTCTTAAAACATTTAAAATTTGTTTTCATTATTTCAGCCCCCCCCTCAACAAAACTAATGGCCCCCAAGGGGGCCAATGCCCACAGTTTGGGAAGCGCTGGTCTAGAGTACTTACGTTCGGAGATTACTGAATGAAACAAGAAGTGACAGAACCGTGGTAAAAAATAGTCAAGAGGAATGCAAAATGAACAGTACATATCAATACTTGAAGTAGAAAAATCCATCAAAAACCTTACCCATCTGAAATATATAAAGACAGCTGGAGTAGATAAAATTTAACTAGAATTACTCAAATATGGATGTATAAAAGTTTGGCTACACTGCATAATTCAGATGGCTTGGTCAGAGGGTTAATTCTGAATGACTAGAGAAGAGCTCTCATAGTACCCATCTATAAAAAAGAGAAATGAAACAACATGAGGAATTTCCTTACTGAGATATTCCATTTCTCTAAGCATACTTCAGAAGTAGCTAAGAAAAATTGTAGAAAGCTAGGATCTGTATTTCAGTTCTGAAAAAAGCATATGTCAGGGTAGCAATAAATTAAAAAAAAAACTGTTCAAAACACTAAATTAGTTTTTTATAAGACAGTGTTCAAACCAATTTTAAGTTATGGATCTGAGAGCTGGGTTAGGAAAAAAAAAACACTTGACCAAAGACCACAGATATTAGAGTCCAGAGAAAGATTAGGGGTGTGAACAGATGGCATCAATGGCAATATCATATCAAAAATGAGGATATTAGGAAAGAATCTGACATTGTTAGCAGAGCTAATCTAAGGTGGTATGGTCACTTAAACAGAATGAGAGAGAGAGAGGAAAGATTAGCAAAACAAGTGTTCTCTGCCAGGTTGGAAGGAAAAAGACCCAGAGACCAAGGTATAGGTGGATTGATAAGTAAAAAGTGCTTTAGAAGACAGAAATATAAGATGTGATAATGTTGGAGTCATGACAAATTGCAGATTGATTTGGAGGAAAACTGCTGATAGGAAGTTAGTAATGAAGTAAGTTCTTCATGTAGTACTATCATAATATCATGTATACCACCCACCCACCCATCCACACACAATTTTATTTTATTTAACATATTAAAAGAAAGACAAATACCAAATGATATCCTAAAAGCTATCATAACTATATATGAAAATAATCAAATACAAATAAGATTAAATCATGAGCTATCATACATGAGAGAGAGAGATAAACCAAGGAGTCCGACAGGGATGTCCCTCTCAGCAACTCTTTTTAATATTACCTAAATGAAATAACAATAAAATGGAATAAAATTTTCCATTAAGGTATTAAGCTTTCTCCTACTGTGAATTTTTTAAACATTCTCCTTTTTGCTGATGACCAAATAATAATTACAAATTCTGAAGATAACTTACAGAAAGCTATTTTAAATCTAAATGAGATAGCAAAGATTATGGTATGATAATATCAGCAGAAAAATTAAACACTATGGCCTTTAAAGGACAAGATCCAGTAAAAACTAAAATAGTAGTAGATAACAAGATTTTAGAACAGGCGAATTCATTTAACTATCTAGGTTGTATGATTACATATGAAAATGAAAAAGATATAAACCTAAAAATTGCGAAATATTTAAGGTGTGATTAACTCTATATTTAAACCAAACCTAGTTCAAAAACAAACCAGACAAAGTATACAATACATTAGCCATACCAGTCCTAATGTATGGAAGTGAAATCTGGACAATAAAACAAAAAGACAAACAAAGATTAACAACAGCTGAAATGAAGTTTATGAGGGGAAACTGCAAAGTATACTGAATTTGATCATGAAAGAAATGAAGAAATTATGAAAGAATTAAACCAGGAATCAGTAATAGAAAAAATTAAAAAATATAAACATAAATGGATGGAACATGTTCAAAGAATGAAAACAGAAATATTACCAAAACAAACCCTCAAATCCAAACCATTAGGAAAAAGAAAACCAGGACATCCTCTTAAAAGATTCAATGATGACTTATAAGGTCGAAACAGGCCATTCTAGGCCTAAATCCTCGACAGGCATGATGATGACATGTAAATGGTTACCTGGAGAATAGTTGCCAATAATGCCTTTGTAATAATTTCCATGTGTAGCAATGCTTTTTGTTGCTTTTACATATGATGGATGTCAGAAATGTCATAATATCTATGTACTTTCAATGCATTCTTCTTGGAAATTTTTTTCACTTGGTTAGAACTATAATAAATTTAGTTTACTCTTTTATCTAAGTGTAAGCAAACAAAGTTTGTGCCTGAAGTATCTTCAGGACTGAGGCAACTCATGGTAAAGGTGGACCAAGCTGTCATCACTACTTGTCTTAGTATCTCCCATAATGCAAAGCATTTCCAACAAAAAACTTCCAACATTTTTCTCTAAATCCAGAGTAATTTAATAATAAGGTGAGACACCTTTTGGCAACTCGTATAGGTAAATATGACTTCTCCATTACTTCCACCATAGTATCACCACTGTACTTCAAGATTCTATTACAAAGATTAATGCTGTTCTTCCTTGCATATAGTTTACTCTTTAAGTAGAAAAGGGTCATTATATTTCCTTTTTTTTCAGACCTCCTTGTTCTTTGTCAGCCAGATGGCATTCATTTTATTATTTCTGAAAAGAAAATCCACTGTTGTGTCGGAAATTACTGGCCCACTATAAGTCAGCCATTGGTTTCAGACACAACATGAAAGAATAGAATCGTAACGTAAAGACATGCTTGAACTCAAGAGTTTACGTAGAGAGGCAACAACTAACTTGTAAATGTAAAGTGCATCAATTTAATTATTAATGTTCTTGTAAAATAATTCAAATATTGTTTTAGAATAATATCCAATACTGGGAAAATTCATGTTAACCAATCAGCAGAAGGCCTGATCATTACGTAATAGTCCATGACACAGCAGAAAATCCGAATGTCATCCAGTAACCCCTGCAGTAACAGTTCCGTCGAGAGGGCCGCCGAGTAGAGAACATGACCTTACCTGACGAATCAAAGACGGCTGAGTGAGTGACGTAGACAGAAAGAGAGGGCGCTTGCCGCTAAGATATAAGGAGCGGCACGCACTTCAAATGCTCCCTTGTTTTCCTGAATTTTTCCTGTGTGCCAGTGAGAAGGCCGTGAAGGCTGAGGAAGCTTGTCGCCGGTGTCCAGCAACCCTTCACATTGCAGTGGGTCCCGATGCATACAGGTCGTCCAACCGAACAACGAGGAACCAGCAGACAGGGCCACTGGTGAGTTACTGCCAATGTGACGACTTCGAAGGACTCAACACTTCGAAAGAATTGAGTAAAGAAAGACAGCAGAACGACAAGGAATTCTTGCCATATCCGAGGAAAGATCAGACATAAAACCAAGGGACCACTTCGCTAAGGAGATTAACCGGTAAGGCAAATATTTCTTACCTTATATGCATAAGAAGTGCTGTAAAACCAGAGTGAACAAAAAGAAAGGGGAAAACCTTAAGCATAGCCCTGCTTGACCCAACTAGAAGATCGTCCATTTTGGACTGAACGTCTTGATAGGACCTTCCTGCTGTGACTTGTAAATTTGCGTTTGCGTGAACTTTTAGTGGAACAGTTTTAGAAATGAAGTGCTATATGAAATGCTATAAATGAAGTTTCTGCTCTGTATATTGAGCCTGCGATTTGCATGAGTTAAATAGCAAGGAGTTTACCTCTCGTAAGATTAGCGATCTATAGGATTGAGAGAATGTGTCATGTATAAATTGATTTATTAAGTGTTGTATTGATTTATTAATTAAGATTAACCGATACTCCTGTCCTTAAGCAAGTTTATAAACTTGCTTAAGGACAGGAGTATCGGTTAATCTTAGCGCAAACCACACTGATTAATTAATGCTTCTCGATTAGAATTGGATAAGCTTGCACATTAGGAAGTGCGTCAGAAGAATTGATTGAGCCTATTGCTATTGAGTGCGCACTTGTGCATGAACCTACTTCCTATTTTAGTATTATATTTACATGATTTTTCCTGTATATGAATTTAGCTGCATTAAAATGTTTTATCTTAAATCAGAGTTTGTATGCTTCTGTTGTTTGAGACTGACCTACCACTTATAAAAACTGAACCTGTGTGAGTGGGGGGGGGGAGACACTCGACGTTAAGTTAAGAAGGGAGCCGCGACTGCATCACATGTTCCCAATGCTAAGCAATATTGTCGAGATAGTTTGTTAAAGTAAGATTAAGTATCAGGAACTAGTCACTGGTTGGCGCAGTCGATTTAAGATAAACAAATTTGTCGGAGGCTAATTTCTGGTAAGTGTAAGAAGCAACCTGTAAAGAAAAAGTAAAATTATACTAAGTAAAAGCAAAAGAGAAAAAATAAAAAGACATAACATCCACACAACTTTATAACCAGGCTCAGTCATATCACCATCCTTATCAAAATCTGGCACATCTAAAAATCTCATCTGTCAGGTTTACTTATGCTCTACTGAGACATTGACACAAAACATAATATTTATTAAGATCACCATCTTTCTTGTCTAATGGCTTCACCTGGTCCTATGTTAACAAGGTCATTAATAGTTATAGAAATCCTCTGTGTCTACTTTGCAAGAAGTTGTCAATGATATTGCCATCCCTTATATCATACGTTTCACTGCCAAGCTGCTTATATCTTTTGGATTTAAAAGATATAAGCTTGAAACTCTTTTCCTTTCCAGCTCTGCAAAGGATAAACTTCTGCCTTTATCCTGTCCCAGTGTTTATTAAATTCTCTGCAACTACCAGTTACATTACTTCAGCCAAACTGGTAGGCAGACAGCTGTTTGTCACAATGAGCATCTCGCCTACATTAGATTCCAAGAACCAGAACAATCTGGACTTGAATATGTCATTTCCATCAAACATTGGATCCTCTGGAAAAAGAATAAGGTCCACACAGGAGCAGAACAATTGTACAAACAAAGTATCTAAACCATATTTCATTGCTGGAACTTTATTTTGCACTTGGTTAGACTATAATAAATTTAGTTTAATCCTTTATCCAAGTGTAAGCAAACAAAGTTTGTACCTGATTATATCTTCAGGACTGAGGTAAGGTGGTACATCCCTTGGCAAAGGTGAACCAAGCTCTCATCACTCCTTGTCTCGGTATCTCCTATAATGCAAAGCACATCTCCTTGTGGACATGTATACTGCTATGCATTAAGAGAAGGGTCACTACCCAGAATGGTTTCAACCTTTATTGAGGTCTCGTCAATGGGAGGCAGACCCAGAGTGGTGATACTAAGCCAGAAGCAATGGAGAGGTCATATTTACCTATACGAGTTGCCAACCGGTGTACTACCTTATTATTAAATTACTCTGGATTTAGAGAAAGATGTTGGAAGTTTATTTTGTACTTGGTTAGACTATAATAAATTTAGTTTAATTCCTTTATCCAAGTGTAAGCAAACAAAGGATAGTGACAATTCCCTTAATGCATAGCAGTATACATGTCTGCAAGGAGATGTGCTTTGCATTATGGGAGATAATGATGAGATGATGAAGATTGGCCCACCTTTGCTATGAGCTGCTGAGGGATGTACAACCTTACCTCAGTCCCGAAGATATTTTCAGACACAAACTTTGTTTGCTTACACTTGGATAAAGGATTAAACTAAATTTATTATACTTCATTGCTCTAGTATCAATAGAAATAGATTTATGGGAAACTGTTCTTCATATGTCTTGTTATAGTTTGCATTTTTTTTTTAATATGTATATCACTTGTAGAAAGGGTTTTTTTTATTTATTATTTTTTTATTCTGCCTATTCTAACCTTGGCATCTCAGGGTCTGGCTCCCACTGACGAGACCTCAATAAAGGTCAAAACCGGTCTGGGTAGTGGCCCTTCCCTTAATGCATAGCATCACACATGTCAGCAAGGAGATGTGCTTTGCATTAGGGGAGATACTAAGGGAAAGTGATCAGAGCTTACTCCACCTTTACCACGAGTTGCCTCAGACCTGAAAATACTTCACACACAAACTTGGCTTACCTGTCTATTTGCTTACTTCGGAAAAAGGATTAAAACCAAGTTTATAAAATTGCTTGGTATCTTTAATGTATATAACTTGTTTAAAAAATGTTGTCAGGACTTAAAAGTACTTTAGACCACGCCTCTTTCCATTGTTTACATGTTCTCATTATTAAATCTTTGTTGTGTCACACATGTTCAGATAAAAAACAAAAAAAAGGAAATAAAATTTTCGTGTTCAGTCATTGTTAATTATTGTGTTTCATTTGTAATAAACTGACACTAAAGTTTAATTTTCTTGTAAGAACAGCAGTAATTTTTTTTTAACCTGTTTTTCTTGGAATAGTTGGTGTGCACAGAATAGATCCTACATTATATAGAGTGGTGAATTTATTATCAAAAATAGAGAACAATAAAGAAAGCTTTATTATATTCTACAAAGATATTCATGAAGACAAATAAAACCTGTGATATCCTTGTAACATTTTCTTCTGTAGCCATCACAAAGTACACAGCAGGCACATCTGGAATTGGCTCTCTATCTGAATGAAGAAGCCTAAAGAAAGCAAAATTCTTATAAAATACATTGGTATTAACTCTGACTGAAGTTTTTAATTTAATTATTGTTATGTTAACGATAATCAATGAACCCTGTTCTAGAGACTAAATGTGATACTTTTGAAACATCAAGTTATATTTCCCTGTGGTTACTCCCAAATGTCCATCATCATCATACGTATCAAGGATTTAGGCCTAGTATGGCCTGTTCCGGCCTTAGAAGTCATCGTTGAATCGTTTAAGAGGACGTCCTGGTTTTCTTTTTCCTGATGGCTTGTACTTTAAGGCTTGTTTTGGTAATCTTTCTGTTTTCATTCTTTGAACGTGTTCCATCCATTTATATTTATATTTTTTAATTTTTTCAATTACTGGTTCTTGGTTTAATTCTTTCATAATATCTTCGTTTCTTTTGTGGTCAAATAGGGTATACTTTGCAGTTTTTCTCATAAACTTCATTTCTGCTGTTGTTAATCTTTGTTTGTCTTTTTGTTTTATTGTCCAGATTTCGCTTCCATACGTTAAGACCGGTAGGGCTAATGTATTGTATACTTTTAGTCTGGTTTGTTTTTGAACTAGGTTTGGTTTAAATATAGAGTTAATTACTCCTGTTATTTTTAAATATTTTGAAATTTTTATGTTTATATCTTTTTCATTTTCATAAGTGATCATACATCCTAGGTAGTTAAATGAATTCACCTGTTCTAAGATCTTGTTTTCTATTACTATTTTAGTTCTTGCTGGATCTTGTCCTTTAAAGGCCATAGTTTTTGATTTTTCCGTTGATATTATCATACCATAATCTTTGGATATCTCATTTAGATTTAAAATAGCTTTCTGTAAGTTATCTTCAGAATTTGTAATTATTATTTGGTCGTCTGCAAAGAGGAGAGTGTTTAAGTTAACTGTAGGTGAAAGTTTAATTCCTTGATGTAAATTTTTACTCCATTTTATTATTATTTCATTTAAGTAGATATTAAAAAGAGTTGCTGAGAGGGGACATCCCTGTCGGATCCCTTGGTTTATCTCTCTTGTATATGATAGCTCGTGATTTAATCTTATTTGTATTTGATTATTTTCATATATACTTGAGACAGCTTTTAGGATATTATTTGGTATTTGTCTTTCTTTTAATATGTTAAATAATATGTTTCTTTTAACTTCTTTGTCAAATGTTTTTTCAAAGTCAATAAATGCAATATGTGTTTCTAAATTATATTCTCTTCTTTTCTCTATTATTAATTTTAGGCAAAAGGCCAGGTCTATACATGATCGTCCTTTTCTAAATCTATTTTGTACCTCTAGAATAAAGTTTTCGGAATATTTCATTAGTTTGTTATTTAAGATTCTGCTATATATTTTGTAACATGAATTTAGTATACTGATACCTCTATAGTTTTTAGGGTCATCTCTATTACCTTTCTTAAAGATAGGAATCACAATTGCTTTTTTCCATTCTATTGGGGGGATACCAGTTGAGTAAATTTTATTTAAAAATAATAAGAGTCTTCTTTTGCATCTTGTTCCTGCGCATTTATATAGTTCTGAACCTAGCTTATCTTCTCCAGGTCATTTTCCGTTTCTTGTTTCTTTCAGGCTGATTTCTAATTCTTCTTCAGTTATTTCCTTTTCATTTTCATTAATTGTTTGCCAGTTGTCTTTTTTAAAATATTTGTCTGTCCACAGTTCTGTGTAGTAATTTAGAAATTCTTCTAATTTCAATTCAGTGTTTAATTTTATGTTTTCTTTGGTATCTGCATTTAGGTGTTTCAAAATCTTATATACATTGGGTCTTATTTTATATAAATCATGTTCTAAATTAGAAACAAATTTATTCCATGATTCTCTATGTCTTTTTCTGACTTCTCATTTATCTATGGCTCTTATTCTTTTATATTCTATTTCATCTTCTAATCTTTTACTGCTTAACCATTTGTGATAGGCTTCTTTTTTCTTTTTGATTATTTCTTTGATTGTATCATCCCAGATCTTCAGTTTTTTTCTTTTATTGAATTTTTTGGTCTTTCCTAAGCTTTCATTTGCTGCTGCATTTAGTATCGTTTTTATATTAAGCCATTCTATTTCTATTTCTTCATTTTGTTTTATTTTATCTAGATACTGGTTAATTCTTTGTTCATATAGCCATTGTACATTTGTGTCATTCAATAGTCTAGTTCCCAAATGTCCATAATTTGCAAAAAAATTGCAGTAGACCATTAAAATAAACATCTAGCTTCCAATAATGAGACCTCAATAAAAGTTGAAAGTGACCTGGGTAGTGACCCTTCCCATACTGCATAGCAATATATATACATCTAAAAGGATGTGTGCTTTGCATCATGGGATACTTAGTATGCTATAATGCAACTGATGTAAAGTCAACAGCTTCCACATACAAGTAGCTTAATCATGAATATACTTCATATGCAAACTTTGTTTACTTACACTTAAAAGATTAAAAGAATATAATTCTATGTAAAGTATAATTTATTAAGTCAATACCATTTTTCCAACTGAATATGTCTATCAAATTTTTACTGATGAAATATTGAATCCTATAGGATTCTGGACTTGAATATGCCATTTAAGCACATCAAGTCATGTTTTGAACCTTTAAATGCCATTTATACATTTTCCTGAAAAGAATACTAAACTGCAATTTATGTCATCATTATTTGACATTCTGTATGATACCAAGAAAAAATTATACACAGATGTATATTATGCATATACCACTGTAACAAAATGATAACGCCATTGCAATGAAATGATGCACTATAACCAACTATGGAAAAGTCCTGGATTAAGTCCTATAGAACCAATGCTATTTCAAGCTCATATTAGTAATGGTAAAAGGTGAAAACCTTGAAAATTTTATTTCCCATGATTTAAATCATGGGAAATAAAACAAAGAAATGAATGGGAAATCATACAGAATACAAAGGAATATATATAAAGTATTCAAATGACAAGATGAAAAAGTATAAATGCAAACAATAACAATAAAAAGAAAAACATGAAACTATAATCTATAATTAACATTCAAATTTTGAAAGTTTAGATTAGCTTAAATGAATGTCACTTAGGTACTGAAAATCTGCATAATGTAAATATGTGCAGACTGTAAAAATTTGATGTTAAACTAGAAAATGTAGGTCAAAAATTCAAAAATTCTGGATCAGAAATTTAGAATTTTCTACCTTATAGATAAAAATTCTTGTGGAAAGGCTTAGACGTCAGTTATACATTCTTACTAAATAGCTTAAAGGAAATTACAATGTACAATAGAATATACATTAAAATAAATTTTAATACACTTCCAATATTTCGGCACCTTCACGTTGCCATTATCACAGGAATACAAGACACGTGCATGCAGTCACAACACAGAGTAAATGATGAACGAAGCAGGAAGCTATTCTTTTTCCTAAAAGTCAACCGTTCGTCAATTAGTTTGAAACCTGAAGCACTCGACACTCTCTCACGTGGCCACAACTTCGCTATTATGCCCAGAAGAATACCTGCTGAAGACATTATGATACAAATTGGACACGGGATACAACACCTTCCAAACCACATCGCCAACGATATTAGACTGGATGTGGCTTGTGTTCTGACCAAAGCAAAACCACCAAAATCCAACATGCCCAATAAGGAAATGCCCAATAAATCTCTGCAAGAATTAAAGAAAAACAAGAAAATAGTAATCACCAAAGCGGATAAAGGGAACGCCACTGTATTACTTAATCAAAAGGATTACACAGGTAAGCTGAATGCTCTATTGTTAGATCGGGCTACTTACCTCATTATCGAGTACAATCCCACCAGCTCAAAAATTAGAAAACTCCACAGGATCCTTAAGAAGGTCACTTCTTGGCCTGTAGAAGTCATTAACAAATTAAAACCGTTTAACTCCATACTCCCCGTATATATGGACTCCCAAAAATACATAAAGAAAATGTGCCATTACGTCCCATAGTGGATGGCATTGATTCCCCCACATACAAACTAGCTAAACATTTGGCCAAAGCCCTCACACACTATACTGGCAACACACCTTCACATAAAAAACACCCACTTCAAAGCCAGCATAGAAAACCTTACACTCAAGCACACTGACATAATGGTCAGTTTTGATGTCTCCTCCTTATTCACAAATGTTCCACTCAAAGAATCCTTAGAGATAATCCAAGCTAAATTTCCTCCCGATATCATAGCCCTATTTCAGTTCACAATGAACTCAGGCTATTTTGTTCGGCAAGGAAAATTTTACAAACAAACAAAGGGGACAGCCATGGGTTCTCCACTCTCCCCACCCTTGGCCAACTTTTATATGGAGACTTTTGAAGAAAAAGCCTTAAACTCTGCCCCACAAAAACCAACCATATAGCTTCGCTATGTTGATGATGTGTTCGCTATTTGGCCACATGGCTCCGATGCACTCCTTCCTAACACACTTAAACAACCAACACCCCAGAATCAAGTTCACCCTGGAAGAAGCAAAAAACAACTGCCTTCCTTTCTTAGACACACTAGTCACCTGCCAGCTTGATGGAATCTTGGTTTTCTCAGTTTATAGAAAACCCACCCATACAGGCAGATATTCGGCAACAATTCCCCCCCCCCACACACACACCCCAACAATATAGTCATTAAGACACTACACAACATGGCTAAACTTATCTGTTCCAATGACCTAACCACAGAACTAAACCAAATTCTCAACACTTTCTTAGTCAATGGCTATTCCCCCCCCCCCAAAAAAAAATATTGAAACCAATAAATCACAACTCCCCCTCCACAACAAGAATTACTCTAAATCCATCACCATTCCCTATATCCGAGGCACCTCGGAAAAAAATTACAAAAATCCTAAAAAAACATAACTTAACTTCTTGTTACGGACTTTATAAAAAATTGGCATCCCTTATCCGCTCCACTAAAGACCCCCCCCCCCCCAGACCTCCTGGTGTATACCAAGTTCCTTGCAGTTGTAAGCTGTCCTACTTTGGCCAAACAGGCAAGACAGCTAATATCAGAATTTCAGAACACAAGGACTACATCCGTTTTCACCAATACAGCCACTCTGGTCTTGCAGACCATGCGCTTGTACCCACCATAGAATACAGTGGAAGAAAGCCACGATAATACACTGTAAATTATCGTGGCTTTCTTTTCAAATTCAAATACGAAAGGCTATTCATGGAATCAGCCTCAGCCCTAAGAAACAATCCAAACCTCAACAAATTTGGTTGCATGAGACTGCCCCAAATTTGGGAAACCTACATCAGAAGACCTTCAGCCCAATCGGCCAAGAATACCAACATTGCCCCCTAGGGGCAGCCATCAGGGTTTTTAGGAGAGAGAATAGCTTCCTGTTTCGTTCTTCATTTACTGTAGAACTGTGTTGTGCCTGCATGCATGTGTCTTGTATTTAAGTTCCTGTGATAATGGCAACATGACACTGCCGAAATACTGAAAGTGTATTAAAATTTATTTTAATGTATAATCTATTGTACGTTGTAATTTCTTTAAGCTATTTAGTAAGTATAGATAAAAAAAATTTCGAACATAAAATGAGCTGATACCTAAATTAATTTTATTAAGTTTACTTAAATTTAGAATTAAACAAATACTGTATATCATGCAATATTTCTTTAATTTTCAGTTCTAATTGAAGAGTATCAATTTATGCTAGCTGTACATCACTGGGTATCTGCCCACTCAGAAAGATGACATTCACACCAACTGTGTCTATAACTTTTCCCCTCTCCTCAGGCTGACTAATGCAGACTAAGGTTTATCGTTCCATTCCTTGACTCTTTGTAGTTGGAGGTGATCAAGTTTTAATGGTACAGACTGCACATTATTAGTTTATTATGAAGATTTCAGTAAGTCACATTAAGTTAATGTAACATTTAGAAATGTGAACGTTAATCCTGGATTTTCATTTTTATAATTACAATACTCTTCTGTTTTCTTTTCCTCCCTTTGTTTCTCTTTGTGGTTTCTATTTTTACTTTTTCACCCTGTCATTTTGCGTATGCTTTATTTATGATTACTGCCTATTATTTGAGTTTTATTTGTCACACGATTTCCCACCATTTCCTTTGTTTTGTTTTGTTTCCTGTGATTTCTTTTGTTCCATTTCTAATGTTTTCCTTTATATTTTTCACAATTTCTTTTGTTTTATTTTTTGTGATTTCTTTAGTTTTATGGGCATGGAGTGTGGATGAGAGAGTTAGTATTATTACCCTAAATTCACTACAGTGAACATTGCATCATAACTGTCTATTATCTTTAGGTGATCATCTAGTGTAGTAGCATTATTACTACTATTATTACATAACACCTCCAAGGAGTCCAAGGGCTCATTGTGGGAGGGCACACAACTACACTACACACAACTGATATCCTCTGCTTAATCCCTTAACTATACACAAAACAAAATCTACTGCATATCATCACCACAACCAATGGTATTTTTTGTCTGTAAATTTGGTCAGTTTGTGTGTTCTCTTGGCTGATTTGCTTACAAGCAAAATGAAAAATCTTTTCTGAGAGAAAGAACCATTGGTTAACTCACCTTAAATTGGAAAGAAAAAAACAACAACAACATATAAATATTCCTTTCATCATGATGAAATAGAATTCAGGTCTCTTTTCCAGTCAGAGCACAATGTCCCATTGCCAATTGCACTATGGAGTTACCAAAAGATGTATAAAAAGTTGTTGACAATGAGCACTAAAATGCTATTTATATTTTTTGAATGACTGATCTTATATTATATATTCATATAATCTGTTAATTATCTGGCGATATCATCATGATGAATAACTAAAATACAATTCATTACAAGGCTTAATGGAATAAAAACAGCACAAATAAATAATAAAACACATGTTTAATCAATCCTATATTTCATCTCAGTCACTGAGACATCAGGGAAACAATAAGTGGACAATATTAGACTGAAAGCCTAGGCATATGAGGGGCACCTTCTATGGATGCTGTTGGATGGGAGGCCTAAGAATTAGTTTCCTAAATCTTGGAAAGTTTAATAAAACCATATTTATTAAGATTAGGTTGGTTTTTTAAATCTGATGCTGATTCTAAAAAAAAAAGTCTTTCAAATTTGAATTTGTTGTGGTGGAGTACAATAGTTTTCCCCCCACCCCCCCCCCCCCCCACCCCCCCCCCCCCCCACCCCCCCCCCCCCCCACCCCCCCCCCCCCCCACCCCCCCCCCCCCCCACCCCCCCCCCCCCCCACCCCCCCCCCCCCCCACCCCCCCCCCCCCCCACCCCCCCCCCCCCCCACCCCCCCCCCCCCCCACCCCCCCCCCCCCCCACCCCCCCCCCCCCCCACCCCCCCCCCCCCCCACCCCCCCCCCCCCCCACCCCCCCCCCCCCCCACCCCCCCCCCCCCCCACCCCCCCCCCCCCCCACCCCCCCCCCCCCCCACCCCCCCCCCCCCCCACCCCCCCCCCCCCCCACCCCCCCCCCCCCCCACCCCCCCCCCCCCCCACCCCCCCCCCCCCCCACCCCCCCCCCCCCCCACCCCCCCCCCCCCCCACCCCCCCCCCCCCCCACCCCCCCCCCCCCCCACCCCCCCCCCCCCCCACCCCCCCCCCCCCCCACCCCCCCCCCCCCCCACCCCCCCCCCCCAATTAAGAATGAGAATAGTTCCTGTTCAGACTGCCTTCATTGAAATGTATAGCTTGCTTACTTTCTTGAAAAAAAGTTTTATTTTCAATAAAACTTTTTTTTTTTATTGAAGTTATATTTTGTTATGGAGGACATTTAAACAATATAGAAAGCCGTTCAGATCATCCATGCTGTGTTCCCCAATACAAAATGCACAAATAAAAACAGAGAAACCACAAATCCCTCTTTCTGGAAATGTTAATCCTCAAAATAGGTGGCAGCATATCACTGGATGTGTATAGAAAGCCCACTCACATACTGGTCAATATCTTAATGTCAGCTGTTTCCACCACAGCTGACAAAAGGGAAAAAAAAAATGTTTTTCTGCAGGTTAATTTATGCTTAATCATTATCCAAAAAATGAGCTCTATATACATTGGTATATATATAAAGAGAAACCAAGATATAAGAACTTAATTTCTTTACTATACTTTCAGAGCTCAAAATGTATCACTCTGTGCTATAAGATGTAGGCATCAAGCTTCTTTAAACCAGTTCAGACCCTTCAGACATTTTTTTATATCTTAAAACAGTGTTCTTTTTTAAAAGTCTCTGCAAAGTTTATATAAGTCACAGAAGTTACAAAATTTGGGAAGATAAACACCAGTTACATGGTTCACAAATGAAGGATAAGTCAGGCTTCATTGTTCACTTTACAGAACTTTGTAAGATTGTTCATCAGCTTCAATGCCTTATCCTGAATATAATCTGGTCTCATCTTTTCAGAAGTTGTATACCTGCATGATATGAACTGAAACCAGAGTCTCATTATGCATGGCATACCCAAGTCTCACCCATTCTTGTAAGATGTCAAATCTTTCTTGTCAACATTCATCTATGAGCTTATGAAAAACAATGAACTGTATGTGATAAATGTGTCAGACACATCACATGTATAAGTGCTTGCTCTCTCTCTCTCTCTCAGTCCTAAATGCTCAAGTTTAAAGCAATAACTTTTATGAGTATTCTGAGATTTCTTTTATGCTTTTTTCTATTGATCATCCTAATAATTCTCCACGACTTACAGAAAACAAACTGATGTTCTGTTTAATCAAATTATTATAACAAGAGTATTTCTGGTATCTTACTGTTAAGACATTAATGTGTTAATTTATCATGGAGCTTCTAATGATTCTTGCAAACATTATGCAAATTTGGTTTATTTCTTCCATTAAATTCTCATTATTCATAATTAAAATATTACCATGGTTCCAGAATCTCAGACTCTGAAGCTCTGAATTTCTTTCTAAAATGTCAATTCTGCTGAAATAATACGTTCTTGCCATACATGTAATGCTGATTCATGAAGGGGGGGGTCTATTTCTATTCTGATCAGAGAAGGGAAGCAGAAAAATATCACTTTTACTCATAATAAAAAATAAGAAAAATGCCCAAGATATAATTATACAATAAACAATTGCACTCAAAAACTTACATATGCAAGGTAACTCCAAGTTCTCTTAATTCCTTTACAGATAATAGTGGAGATATGATATCTTGACCACATCGATCATATATTAAAACCTAAAGAAAATAAAATTGCTGAATGAGTTGAATTCCCAACAAGAATAACTACATATGTTGTATAGATCTGATGTATACACATTATATAGATAGCTATCTTTCAATGTACAGTCTACTCACACTACTACCAACACCATTATAATGGACTCATTCACTGTACTAGAAAGTTCTGACCAAAACCCTCACATCACTGATTTACTAAAGGAACTCTTCTACTTTAACCTTATGTGGTGCAATTCACACATCTAAAAATTTCCTTTCAACAGTATGAATCTACTATAGTGAGAGCTGGCAGTATTTTTTTTTGTCTAGTCTATCATTTATTGTTAATTAAGATAAAATAAAAATATTAGAATAATAATTCAGTAATGAACAACTATGGTTTGTGGATGGTCGTGCATCCTTATAACTGTATGAATATTTGACAAGCTTAAAGTAGCTTTTTGATACACAAAGTAAAACTTGCTAAATAGATTAATCTGCTTAACAATTAATTTTTATTCATATTTCAAATTAGGTTAATTATTATAAAAAAGCATAAATTAATACATGTAGCAATATTAACATTAGATGTATTCTAGCATCATACATTTACACATATTCATGACTAAGGATAACTAACTAAAATAACACCAGTAGCAAAAAAGGTTCTGTTATTTTTTTATATACTTTATATATTCCCTCTTTTTTTATATATATATAATATTAACTATTTAGTCTACCGGCTGCGCCTTTGTTAATAATTATACTATATACTTATGAGGTGATTTATTATATAAATCTCTTTTACTAACAATTATTTTTATTTTGACTCCGAGTGTCCCTATATGTTATTGTATTGCACAAAAGTTCACTCCAATTGGTGCAATGACTTTAACTCTCTCTTTCAGAATCCAACTAATCATTGACTCAAAACCAAGTACAAAATAAACACATTTAATAAAACTAAAACAATAAATATACACTTCTAGCAATAATACATAACTATAACTACAGATTATATGGATCCAAGGCCTTATTTAAAAAATATAAACTTACTCTTAAGACTAAACACTTTTTCTTTCACAATCACAAAAAAAATGTTCATAGTCTTTTTCTCTTTCTGTTAAGGCTCTTTTCCAGAAGTTATACAGCTCTGTATTTCATTTTCAGGATCCTTTTCATCAATCAATGTAACATACATAAAAGTCTTCTTGACTAAATCTTGTTTCCTTTTAGTAGCAATACTCATCAGATCAGGCATCCTTAATACCTATAAATCTTCTTAATCAATATATTTTCTAAACATTCACTTTCAGGAATCCTTAATACTTATAGAACTTCCTTATCAATATTTTCTCTAAGAAAAACATTCACTTTAGAATGTAAGCAACAAGTTCTTCTTTCATTCACAATACTAAATGACAGTCTTAACCTTTTCCACTTTAAAAAAACTTACAGTTTCAAGATTTCCTTTTATTCATTACTTATTCCTCCTTGAAACCTATTATTTCCACTATTCCTTTTTCGGAATACAGCGAGTCAGCCATTCCGAACGCTCTCTTGTTTACAACCGTTACTTGGATACGCAACGCTTTCCTTGTCAGCTGTCAATTACACATCAAATCCTCTCTGGGAGCATGCGCACTCCACAAAAGTCAGAAACTACGCACTGCAATAAAATGGCTGACTCACTGTATCCATTAGCGCTAAGAGAAAGTCTTTCACAAAACACAAAATTCAACATTTTTAAACCACAACAAACTTTCTTATAAGTAACACAAATATTCAGTTTAGTAAGTACATCAATTTTTTTTTTTACTTCTTTACATGTTACTTCTAATATAACATTTTCATAACGAGCACATCACGAGTGCAGACACTGCGTGTATGAAAACAAAACTAACTAGCATAATTAATACGTAAAAATATTCAGAATTTTTAATATGATTATTTTTACAGTTTCATACAGGAGCAAGCAGAGTTAGACATAATTACTGTAAGTTTCTGTAAGCACACACAATTTTTTTTAATGCCACTCTCACCAATAAAAGGTTAGTAATCTATAATATCCAGTACTGTGAGCAAACCACATGCAACATAATTTTGAAACAAACCTCATTATAGAGACTAAACATGGAAAAGAATTAGTTAACTTGTTATTGTAATTGGTGTGTTACAAGCTGATGAACACAAAAATGGGTGAGAAACAGTTAAATAATAAGATGTTATGTTACATCTTGAAAATAACAATCAAGGAAAGAAAGGAATAGCGATGATATTCAAAAATAAATATGAGGATAACTTTCTTGAATGATAGATGATTATGCAGAATGAGGTGGATAAATTTAAAAATGGTTGCCTAAGCAATATGCTCTCTGAATTCATCTCTAGAGGCAATATCTCACCTCATGCCTAGCTTTATCAGTTTCCTGAAATACAATTCAATCAATGTGGTACACAGTTTATAATCTTTTCATTCTAAAATGCATCACTTTACACTTTTTCATATTAAATTGGCACCCATTATCTTTTGCCCATACTATTATCTTATTTAAATCATCTTGTAAGCTCTGTACATCACCTTGATTAACTATTATGCTACCCAATTTTGCAACATCAACTGACAACAAAAACAACTGAATATTTCATTTCAAATTATTTACTATATCATTTATGTATTAATTAAATGGTAGTGGCATAAACACTGAGCCTTGCAGCAGTATATCAGTAGTCACCAGCTTTTTCTGGTTCTTTTCTTCCACATACTGTTGTTTCTCCTATAATGTATGCTTGTAACGTGTGAATTTGTTCATATGTGATTAGATAAATATGGGAATAAAATCACAAAACATGAAATTATGTTAGCTTGTACAAGATTTTTCACAAGGTAACTATGCTGAATGCTACCAAATAGCACTAGGTGAATGTTAAAAATGCCATTTGACTGAATGTAGTGACTGAGGAATATATAAAACACATGCACACATCTCACCCCCCCCTCACTCTTTCCTTAGTATACATACCATGTGTTCTCCAGCATCTGATAAAGCATCTGAAATATAAGTATCCTGGTTATAAGAATCTAAATAATGAATGAAAAAGGAGACCCTTAAGTACTGAGGATGTGCATAAAATGTTTGAAAGAAACAAAAGAACACGATACTGTGTAAGCAATAGGACTATAGGAATCTGCATTACACCATCAAAGTCAATACTGTAAAAATAAAAGAAATTTGTTTAGAAGGAACAGCTGCAATTAGAAAAAGGCCTATTTCTTTTTCTTCATATTAGGAATTCAAGGTCTCTCTCTCTCTGTGTGTGTAAGGAACTTTTCCTTGTCTTCGAAGTCAGGGGAAAAAATGCTACTGATGCCATTCACTCCTATCCATTATCTTTTTCCCTTGTGTGTAACTGTGGCATTCTGCTTTCTTAATTACTTATTCTAGAAATCTCTGAGGTCTTCCACATGCTGTCTCTTACCCATTACCTTTCCTTCAAAAATAATTTTCATAAAATTGCTATGCCTCAGAAGATGTCCTATCCATTTTCCACTATCCTAATGTTTCTATCTTCTTATTTGTTGGAGTACATCCATGTTGGTCACTTTTTTCTGTTCATTTAATTTTCAGTACTCTTTGCTATACAATAACTCAAATGCTTCAATTCTTCTAATTTCTTGTTTTGACAAAGTCTATGCTTCATTTGAATAAAGAGCAATACTCAAAACATACTTTTTATAAATCTTTTTGGTAGTTCCAAATTTATGTTGGAGGAGAAGAGATGTCTCATCTCTGCTAAAGCTTCCTTTGCCCACTGAAATTCATATAAAATCTAATGAAGTGAAATTTCACATGAAATCATATCTCTCTTTTGCATTGAGTGCGAAAGAGACAGTTATCGCCCTCCTAAGTTGTTTCAGTGTTCAAGGAGATCTTAGAAGAGACTAGCAGGTCCACTTATGACGAGAACTTTGGTTTTATTAGTATTTAGTTATATTATATTTTTTAAAATTCTTTCCATAACCTCCAAAACATTCTGAAGTTCTTTTTTCTGAAACAGCAGTTAATGGCCTTACACCAGAGGTCAGGCCAGCAGTTAATGGCTTGACCTCTGGTGTAAAAAAAAAATCCTTACTACATCAAAGCTAGAGTCCTATTATTATCTATTAAGTTACAAATTAAATTAAGCTGGAGAGCAACATGTTCACACAAAAAAATTACTTATATAAATATACATATAGATTACAACATGCCAGCATGGATAGAGGCCGATAAAAGCTGAAAATTGTTTAAAGTCCTAAAGTCAGGATTTGCTAGAAAACTAAGTTGGCTGAATGTGTGCCATCCAAATTTTTGGGATTTTTCTGCCACCATTTTTGTTAAGTTAGGGTGGTTAATCAAAATTCAATGACTCCAAGGACTCAATATATATATATATATATATATATATATATATATATAAAACTCATATCACCACCCATTGCAAAAACTTGGAGTCATTAACACACTCAAAAACAGAGCTATAACAATTTGCTCTAATGAACAAGCTCTTAAATAAGAACTAAAAATTATCAACAATGGCCACAGCAAAAATACTATTAATAAAGGTCTTCATAAAACTTCATCAAAAAATAATATAATTACAGTAAAACCATAGCTATCCCATACATTAAAGGATTATCAGAAAGAAAAAAAAAAAAGAATTCTAAACCATTATAATCTTAATGCCACTTTTAAACTACCTTTAAAATTAAAAAACATATTCAACTCCTCTAAGGATCCTCTCTCCCCCCCCCCCCCAAGGCACACCCTGGAGTTTATTGCAACTAGTGCACCTGTAACTTACCGTATACTGGGGAAACTGGAATCCCTATCCATAAAAAAGAACACACACGACACATTAAATTTAACAATTTTGGAGAAGAAAGCCTCTCAGATCACATTCTTAACACCCTACCAAATTGATTGGAAAAGTACTTGTTCTTTACATCATACAAAAACCTTTTTGTTTTTGTATGATGTTTTTTAATAATTGTTAAGATTAACCACCCTATCTTAACAATAATGATGGCATAAAAATCCCCAAAATTTGGATGGCACACATTCAGCCAACTTAGTTTTCAAGCAAACCCTTACTTTAGGACTAAGTAATTTTAAGATTTTATCGGCCTCTATCCATACTGGTATGTTGTAATCTATATATATACTTAAATAAGTAATTTTTTTTAGTGTGTGAAGATGTTGCTCTCCAGTTTAATTTAATTTGTAACCTAATAGATAATAATAATATTTTTTACACCAGAGGTCAGACCAATAGTTGTAACGGTTGGTCAGTAACTTTAGCATACCATGTAGATTGTACTGCAGCTTGTTTCTTTGTGTGTGTATATATATATACACACTCCAGATGCTGACCTTAAAGTACACCAACCGAATTTAAATAGAAATGACTGTATGTTACTCTCAAAGATCTGGGAGACTTTTATCTTATGTAAAAAAACATTTATCTTAATAGATTAAATTTGTTATTTCTATTATTTCCTAGCACATAGTAACAATTGTATTTTAATAGGTGATCCACCAAATGTTTGCCTGTATTCCATTCCTATTACTTACAGACACTGAAGATGTACTATTAATTTTAGTACGAAATATCTGTCTTTTTACTAATTAAAGATTTCACTGTGGTTTTTACGTGTTACTTTATTATTTAATTACTATGACACAGGTTCCACTAAAAATCTGACCTTAATGTGAAGGTCAAAACGTCAAGTGTTTATTTTGGTTTATATTAAACTAAAGTTTTACTCTAACGTGGCAGTTGTACTCATAATTTTCATGATGTATTCTGATCACTGTGTAGGCATGAAGTAAAGGAGACATTTCTCCAATGTTTGAGCCTATGGTCCCATTCTACAAAGGAGAAAGTGAATAATAGATGTACAGAAATGTTATAAGAAAATCTGATGCAAAGAGGAAAACTAATTACGGTAAATGAAAATATGAAACTGCCACTACTTTAGCTGCCTATATCTACATTATTAGAAGAAACACACGTATAAACCACAGTGAAAATTATATAATTGTAAATATTTCATCCTAAGTATCTTAGGACATCATCAGTACAGTAGTTAAACAAATATAGGAATAACATACAGTTAGGGCGCATGAATACAATAGAATCTCATGAAACGTGCATAACGTGCTAAAGTAGTAAAAAAAAAAAAAAATAAAAAAAAAAAAATAATTATTTAACACAATTTTGTATGATAATTTCCCATACTTTAGGAATAGTAAGAACGTCGTTGCGGTTTAGGTTTGGTCTGTGTAGTAGGGCTTCAGAACTTTCTTTGTATAAACGTTCATGTTTAAATAAAGATCTATGTAAAAGTTTAGCCTTTTCCCAATGGATCCTATGGTTTAGATTTTCAATTCCGTGTTGAGAGAGGCCAGATTTCTGTGGTTTAAGAAGACGAATGTGGTCTTGATGTTCCGAGATGCGTTTCTGAACAGACCTACCTGTCTGTCCAAAGTAGGATAATTTGCATGAGCATGGAATCTCATAAACACCAGGTAACATCAAGGGTG
Source organism: Typopeltis vanoorti (assembly GCF_054136105.1). Taxonomy (NCBI): domain Eukaryota; kingdom Metazoa; phylum Arthropoda; class Arachnida; order Uropygi; family Thelyphonidae; genus Typopeltis; species Typopeltis vanoorti. Next base: position 97,529,574 of record NC_143566.1, read on the forward strand.
AGAATTTGTCCTTAGGAGAAGGTAGTAAGTTGTAAATTTGGTTGATAGGTTTGTAAGTAGTGGCAAAATTGTATTTCTTCATAATTTTAGAAAGACGTTCTGAGATGCCTTTAACATAAGGTATGGGAATCCTAATCACTTCTTCCTGTCTGGTTTGATGTATGCAGAAGTGACTGATGATTTTTTGAGTTGTTTTGGGATTATATCCATTTAGGATGGCTGTATTTTTGATAACTTCTAATTCCTGGTTTAAAGATTCTTCAGAGGAGCAGAATATCTACGTTAGCTTAGCCTACCTCTACTGACGAGACAACGATAAAGGTTGAAACCAGTCTGGAAAGTGATCCTTCCTATAATGCATGGCCAAATTCCAAATCAACCCATCAACCAAATTCACAATTTGCTACCTTCTCCAAAAGAGAAACTCTCACCAATGATGCTACCTGGCATATACCAAGTACCATGTTTGCATAACTTGTATTACTATGGACAAACAGGATGACCTATAAATAAAAGTATCTCTGAACATCAAGACTACGAGGGTTGTTCGATGGTCTCACGCTGGTAGTGATGAATCCATGTTTTGTCCACTGTTACGAAACGATGCAAAAATTCCTCTGGATTCCGTTGATACAGCATCAAGCTGTCCTTGCAACAGTTCATACATTGATGCTTTTGATCCAGTGTGAGCAATGCAGCACCCATCTTGCTAATAGTTTTCTCACATGTAAATGTTCATGTAAAATATTATGTACACAGTCATTTGAGATGCCTGTGTACATAATAATATCGTTCGTTGATAATATCTCTGAAAGAGATATTATCAACGAACAGTTAAAACAAAATAATACAGAAGACAACAGAAAGAAGTTAATAGAATTAACAAAACATAGAAGATGAAATTTCTAACTGCAAGCAAAAAAAAGTGGGAAGAGTTCTGCAATAGACTAGATCCAAGAAAAGACTCACAGTATTGGAACATCATCAGATTATTAAACAACACAACACTCCCAGATATTGATCACTCTTCAATCACAGTCTCCTCAGGAACCAATACAGCAGCAATAAACAAACAGATGGCAAATTTCAACTTGCCAAACATTACTTTAAAGTAAGCAAATTGCAATACAACAAAGAAGACAAAAAAGTGCAGGAAAATTGTAAAACATCTGCTAATACAATCCAGAATCTATCCTTCTGAAGACATCTTTACTCAGGACCTGACAATGACAGAATTAGAAACAGCAATTAGTCAAATTGACCCTGACAAATCACCCAAATCTGAGCTCATCTTTGGACATATGATTAAAAACATGGGAGTAAAAGCCAAAACCCGACTTCTGAAGATATTTAATGCTTCCTGGAATACAGGTAAACTGCCAAAAATCTGGAAAACATCAGTCATCACACCCTTACTAAAATCTAACAAAAAAACCTTAGTGACTGTAAAAGCTACTGTCACTGGAGAGTGCTAGCTTTGACTAGCACTCTCCAGTGACGAACCCAGACGGGGGGCCAAGGGGCCCTGGCTCCCCAAAGAAAAAGGGAAAAAACACTAGAAAATTTTCCAAAAATCTTTTCCTAATTAATAAAATTCATTTTTTTAATTTATGTTGTGTCGTGTCTTCCATTTCTATACTACTTATGAATTAGTGATCATTGCAGATGCTCAGTCAGTCATAGGTTGTATGCGATGCATAGTGTGTATTCTCAAATCGTCTACTTAACTTGCTCCCCCCCTCCTGAAGATTAAACCCTGAGTGCACTACTGGAACTCTCTGTAAACTAAACGAAAGAATAATACATACTAGACTTATGAATTGGCTCTTAGAAAATAACAAGATTCAACTTCTACCAAACTGCATACATGTCTCAAGTATAGAAGATCAATTATTTTATCTTTGCCAATCAGTCATAGATGGATTTCAAGAAAAACCACCAAAGAAGACAACAGCAAATAAAAATTGCATACGATACTGGAATAAGGGGGGACACTTTAATTTGAATTTCAGATTTCATGAAAGGAAAAAAAATGAAAGTAAATTCCATTAATTCTCAACAATCTGAAAAAGTCCTAAATAATTCAATAAAAGGTAAAAAAAAAAAAATGGGCAAAAACCTTAAATTACAGATAAGCCCAGAAAAAACAAAACTGAGCATCTTCTCTACTGGTAGAAAAAACAGACAATTACAACCCTCAAATCAAAATATATAATACCAAAATAGAAGAAATAGCATTTCCAAAATACTTAGGCCTAACATTAGATACTGAACTGAGATTTACAACTCATATAAGAAATATATCTAATAAAGCTCTTAAAAAAGATTAATATCATCAAAAGGCTTTGTGGAAGAAAGTGGAGCGCAAAACCAAAGACACTCAAAACTACATATATGACAAAGTTTATTTATCACTAGGTTTGACTATAATGAATTTAGTTTAATCCTTTATCCCAGTGAGAGCAAACAAAGTTTGCGCCTGAAAATATCTTCAGGACTAAATAAAGTGTTGCACTATCTTATCCCAGTAAGTAGTGCAACACCAAGGCAACTCGTGGCAAAGGTGGAGCAAGCTACCAACACAGCCTAACCCAGTATCTCCCATAATGCAAAACACATTTCCTATGTGGATATGTATACTGTTATGCATTAAGGGATTGGCCATCTACCCAGACTAGTTTCGACCTTTATTGAGGTCTCTTCAGTGGGAGCCAGGCCCAGAGCTGGAGATACCAGGCAGAAGCAGTAGCAAGTCATCTTTACCTATGGGAGTAAAGATGACTTGCTACTGCTTCTGCTTGGTATCTCCAGCTCTGGGCCTGGCTCCCACTGAAGAGACCTCAATAAAGGTCGAAACTAGTCTGGGTAGATGGCCAATCCCTTAATGCATAACAGTATACATATCCACATAGGAAATGTGTTTTGCATTATGGGAGATACTGGGTTAGGCTGTGTTGGTAGCTTGCTCCACCTTTGCCACGAGTTGCCTTGGTGTTGCACTACTTACTGGGATAAGATAGTGCAACACTTTATTTAGTCCTGAAGATATTTTCAGGCGCAAACTTTGTTTGCTCTCACTGGGATAAAGGATTAAACTAAATTCATTATACATATATGACACTCATATGAACAACTATGGAATATGACTCATCAATCTGGGCTCCAGCTTCTACCATCTCTAAAGAAAAACTTGACAGAGTACAATCAAGAGCTGCAAAAATTATTCTAGGTGCAGTCTCATCAATGAATAATTTAAAAGCTCAACAAGAGTATGGGCTTCACATTCTAGAAGACAGAAGAAAACTCTCCACTAACAGAATCAGGAGCCAACCACAGGATCGCATCTCACTCAGGACTTTTGATGCCTGGACAAGAAAATCTAGACTAAAGAAATCATCTACTTTACAATGCGATCATGCAATTTGAAAACAGATTGACTTACAGCACCTTTCCATTCAAATAAGTAAAGAGCCATTCTTTTCCATTATTCTACCAAAAAAACACAATGATAAACTTAAATCTCCTAGAACTTGTTCAAAAATGGATTCACAGCAAGAAAATAAAAGAAAAAGACTTGACACTATACATCACTTAAATAATCTATGCCATGTCATTGCCAACACTGATGGATCATCTGATGAAGCACTCAACCAAGGAGGTTCAGGGGTTTTTCTAACTCTACCTGGAGATGAGGAAACAAAACCACAGCTGGCAAAATAGTTTCAAACTTCACTTGTGAATTAACAGCCACACAAACAGCTCTGAAGTTCTCTCTCTCAAATCCAGTTAAATATTCTAGAAAGAATAACCATCAAAATCTGCACTTGAGGCATTAAAAAAATGGAAAAAAACAAAACTCACATAGGAAATTCATGAACTACTAACAACTTCAAATTTGAAAAATAAGAACTGTACATTACAATGGATGCCAGCCCATGTAAACAGTGAAGGCAATGAGAGCAGACAGACTAGCCAAAGAAGCAAGATACTTACCTCAAAAATTACACCCACTATCACTAACTGATGCTAACTCTGTCATCAAAATAAGATTGGTAAGACAAATTATCAAGAAGAATGAAATCAGTGAAATTAATGAAAACAGAGAAATAAGCATAATCATCACCAGACTAAGGACAGAACATTTTAAAGGCATGAAAATACAGCCAGACGGAGCTATGAAACATGCAAGAACCATCCAGGAGTTGAACTAACACCTGCCCATATCAATTCTTGTCCAGCAATTGCTGCTGCTGTACATAAAACTGACAATAACCCTAGAGAAAAGTTCTACTCCATCAAAGTTCAACAGATCCACTGTCATATCTAGAAGCTTTTCAATGGGCTCGACAACAACAACAATCTTGGTTGAAGTTTCCTCATGATAATTGCATAGCATACACTCATGCTAATCTGCTGATGCATAGCATCCACATCTGAACCCTTATAGCAGCCACCAATAATATATTTTGTCTACTGGCTTCTATCACATACCAGATAACCTGAAATGAACCATCTCTAAAATCAGATCTAAAATCCTCCTTAACTTCTATTTTTGTTGGTTGAAGTTCTTCAAATATCATTAGTAATATCTCCCTCTCTCCTGTCATATTCTCTATATTCCCTCTGAAAATACATCTATTACATTCTATCCCTGTAAACATATCAATTTCTGTCAACCAGTTCTTGCTGAAGCTGATGATGTTTGACCACGTCCAGCTGACCAATGCCAACAGCTTTCCTTTATATCTGACACTTCTAGCATTCACATACATGCAATTCAACTATAACATTTCATACATAATATGAAGAACTGTAGCTATCAAGTTATATCATTTGCAAGAAGTAAGTAGTAAGAATTGCATTAGAAATCTTAAACTACAGATTTCAATTGTTGAAATTTTTATTTATTATTTATTTATTTTTTAAATTTTAACAGAAAGATTAACTTACTTTCCACACGGGCTCCATTGCAGATGACTTTGTTGGAGTAACATTAAAATTCAACATACGCTTCAGGGCCACTAAGAAAACAAAACAGACTGAACTGAACTCAATACTTTTAACTACATATTTATAGTAATTCTAAAAAAACAAAACAACCTGATTAACATTTCATGATTCTATATCTTGTATCACTGTTTTGTATTTGCTTGAAAGGGGAGGGGACAACAAAAAAATATTTAAAGTTAAAAATGGCTTATGGATTTCAAGTAAAAAAAAACAACAAAAACTTAATTCTCAGCATTATGATTATTATAATTATTTTTGGGCACTAATATGGATACCATGTGAGCATTCTCTGATGGACAACGGACTGATCACAGCTCTCCAGGAATTCACCCAGTGAAGAATCACTCACCAACTCCTACCACAGCCCACTTGCTCAAGCATGCTATAAGAAAATCCCAAACCTCATACATGTACTGACCATACTCTTCTTTAGATCTCAAAAAACGCTAAAGAAGTATAGAGTACTTTGTTTTCTCCATTTACCATAAAATGAAAAATCTCCCCTCTATCCATACTATAAAATTATCATTATTATTATTATTCATGACACCTCCAAGGAGTCCGAAGACTCATCACGGGAGGACACCTACAACTGTCTCAACTACTATACCGAACATCTACTACAAATCGTCTCCATCAATGCCATCTACCGCCCACCTCCACCACTACCACAACTAGTATTTTTTGTCTGTAAATTGCGTGTGTTCTGAAGGGCCGATTTGTCTGTATGTGGGATGAAAAACCCGAGTTTCCGGGAGAAAAAACCCTGCCACCTCCATATGAGATTGGCTAACTCACTTTCGATTGAAATCGTACTAACCTGTTTCTATCATACACCCTCTCCTCCATTTACCAGAAACTAAGTTTGTAATGTGTCGGTCTATCCTTATATTTTCAAGGGCCAAGTCTTGGATTCTTGTCCCTGAATCCTGTCTTGCAAGGTCACCATGTCTGAACATTTTTTTCCCTTTTTCAATGAACTTCATATATTTTTGTAATGATAATTTTCATTGCAGTCATAATAATTCCATTTTTTTTGGCTCAAAAATATGAACCTGAGATTTTATTTCAATATCTTAAAAAAAAAAAAAATTCATTCTTGAGATTCAACAGTGGAGGGTTCCACTGTTGAAGATGAAATCTGAGCAGAACCTTGCTCAGAATATACATTGCAAAATAAAGAACTAGGCATTAGGCATGCATTCTCAAATTTTAAAATATGGATCAAATTTCAGTCTGTGCATGATAATTCCCCCTGCTTTGATCCCCCCCCCTTTTTTTTAATCAGACTTATATCAACATTTCGATATTTATGTTATTATAATCTTCCTCTTAACTATTAAGCACAGTCATTAGTGCTATTGATTTCAAGACAATTACATAATCATTATTATTATGGGCAACTCTAAGGAGTCTTTAGACACTCCTTCGATGTCAAGAACTATTCAGCATTCACACAGTATCTATCATACTTTGCTTTGAACTCATTCACAGTCATGGCACCCACAACAGACTCTGGCAGTTTATTCTACTCATTCACTACTCTCCAAGTAAAAAAACCTAGTTTTAACACCCTTGCTCAGTTTTCATGGAAAGCCTCTAGTTCTCCCATCATCACACCTGTTCTGAAAAATTTCCCCTGAGTTAATCTTTTAAAAACCCCTCAGTAATCTGAATGTCTCAATGATATTACCCTTATCTGCCTAAAAACCAATTTCTGTAACCCAAAAATCTTCAACCTGTTCTCGTAAGGTTCGTTCCATAGACCAGCTATATCTTGTTCACTCACCTCTGGATCCTCTCTACCTCTTCCCCATCACCAAGAAACCCTGGCACCCAAATCTGTGCACAGTAGTCAAGATGGAGTCTTATGAAGGCTTGATAAAAAGGAACAATAACCTGCTTGTTTCTGCTCGTAGTATTCTTCAGTAACCATGTGATCTAATGAAGTGCTTCAGCCATTTTTGCTATGTGCCCCCTAAACGTTAACTCCTTATTCACTAACACTCCCAAGTTTCTGGCTTCATAAATTTCCTGGAGTATGGTTTCACCAATGTGGTATACTGCTGATAATCTTTTCACTCCAAAATGCATAACTTTACACTTTGCCACATTAAACTGGCATTCATTCTCCTTAGCTCAGTATGCCAATCTATCCAAATCATCCTGCAAAATTTTGACATCATATGTATTCACTATTGCTCTACCCAATTTTGCATCATTAGCAAATAACTCAACAGTTCCTCCCAGATCCTTTCCTATATCATTAATGCACAAAGTAAATAGCAGAACAGAACAGAACCCTGCAGCACACCACTAGTCACAGGCCTTCTTGTGGACTCTACACACCACCCTCTTATTTATCTCACCAACCCTATATCATCCCTATGTGCTGCAGTTTACTGATTAGAATTCCATGTGGTATCCTGTCAAAGGCCAGCAGTATCACTGTCAACCCATTACCCTCATCCAATTCAGCAGTCACTGTATTATAAAACATGAGCAAGTTACTGAGGCATGATCTACCCTTCACAAAACCATGCTTCCCCCCCCCACACACACACACAGTATCCCATTTCTACCTATCCATTCCTGTATTTTGCTCTTGACCAACTTCTTCAATACTTCGACAATGACTCCTGATATGTTGATCGGTCAGTAATTTGCAACAGCAGTCTTGGAGCCTCCATTTTACACAAATTATGGACTCTACAACCGTGTCATAAATAACTATTTTAATTTCCCAACATTTTGACCTTCATATTAAGGTCATCATCTGGAGTATATATATATATACAGAGACAAGCTAAATTACATTTCACACATGCTGAAGAGACTGATTTGATCAACAGTTATTCTATTGGCTTGACGTCTAGTGAATATAAAATAAAATTACAATAAATAAATGAAATAAAATAAATTAACTACATCAAAGCTTTATTCTATTTAAGACAAAACCATAGAAACATTCTTCCATATAGATAGTTTCGTTACAGTAAAAATGATGTCCTAATTTACCACGACAATTGTTATATTAGACTTTAGGATCCTGGATTACCTATGATCCTATTTATAATTAACTGTTAGGGAGAAAGGTTAAATGGGTAGAATATGTGCCTTCCATATGCTTGGGATTTTTAGACCATCATTATTGTTAAGATTAGGGTGATTGATAATAATCTTACAGGCCTCCTTAAATTTACGTTCATACCATGTTTTGGTATGATGTAAACAACAAGTGCTTTTCCAGTCAATTCTATGTAAAATGTTCAGGGCATGATCAGAAAGACCAGTTTGACCATAGTTATTATATTTAATGTGTTGTTTATGTTCCTTTTTTTTTCTGATAGAAATGGTGTGTCCTGTTTTCCCTATATAGGGCAAATTACAGGCACAATGAATGCAGCATACTCCAGGGTGGGCCAGCAGAGGGAGTGAATTCTTGGATGAGATGAGTAAGTTCTTTAATTTTGAAGGAGGTTTAAAGGTGGCTTTAAGATTGTATTTTTGTAGTATTCTGTTTATTTTGTCTGATATCCCTTTAATGTATGGAATGACTACAATTTTATTGTAGTCTTATTTATTTTTGTTTTTAAATGAGGTCTTGTACAGAATTTTGTTGTAGTATTCTGGCTGTAAAAAGTTTTTTAGGAAGATATTACTGTTAACTTTTAATTCAACTTTAAGTGCTTGTTCATTGGAGCAAATTTTCAAAGCTCAGTTTTTTAGTGTATTAATGACCTCTAGTTTTTGTGTTGGGTGGTGGTTGGAGTTTTTGTATATATATTGGCCAGTATGTGTCGGTTTCTGGTAAACAGTGAAGGAAATACTGAGAGAAGAAAGACGTGTATCTAGAAATGGAAGTGTGTTCTGCTTTTCAATCTCAGCTGTGAAGTGTATGCATTTGTGTTGTTTGTTTAGGTGGCTGAGGAAAGCGTCTAATGTCTGGATGCCATGGGGCCAGATAGCAAAAACACCATCAACGTATCTAAGCCAGACTTTGGGTTTTAAAGGAGAGGAATCTAGAGCATGTTGTTGCTCAAAATATTCTATGTAAAAGTTAGCAATGGGGGGGGGGGGTAATGGTGAGCCCATGGCTATACCTTCTTTTTGTAGGTAGAAAGTGTTTTGCCACACAAAATAGCCAGAACATAGTACATGTACAAAGAGCACTGTGATATCGGGAGGGAATTTGTAGTGTAAAAAGATTGTGCCATTGATTGGGACATTTGTGAAGAGATGCCAAAACTGACTAATAAATCATCCTTTTCCAGTGTGATGGCTTGGATTTTGTTTAAAAAGTGTTGTGTTTTTAATATAGGGTGGGGAATGACCTACCAACTCCTTGAGGGTTGACGCTAGTTTCTTGGCTAGGTGATAATTGGAGCTGTCTATTCCCTTCAACTATCAGACAGAGCGGTGTGTTTTGTTTGTGAATCTTTGGTAGACCATAAATTCTCGGGGAACGAGCGTAGTGTGGAATTAAGTTTTTAACGGTATCATCGGGCCATGTGGTGACTGAAAATCAGTCACCACATGGTGGGAAAGTAAAATAATTATTTATAATACAGTTGTAGAGTCCATAATTTGTGTAAAATGAATGCTGATCACCATGTAACACTAAAGGAAAGGAGTCTTGGAGCTTGTTTATGCAATGGAACTATTTTTCCTCTCTTTCCACCCCCTCGGGACTAACCCAGAGCTGAGACTTAGATTGAACAATATGGTCAAGGGCACTGACAATTCCTTTGCTGCTTCATGTAAGACTCGAGCTGGTATACCATCCAATCCCACAGACGTATTCACATTAAGGTTCTGTAATATGCTATTCACCCTCCATTTCATCTCAGTTCCTGTATAAGCCATCGGTTCTCTCATTCCTGCAATTCACCGACTAGATGATATACTCTTGCAAAGTGTTCACTTAGTAATTCTACTATTTTGACTGATTCAGTTACTTTCCTACCATCGGCATTCCTTTATTCTGCCACATACATTATTTCTTTTATGTGCAGCATATCAAAAGAACTGTTTGGGATTCTCTTTAGCCTGCATTGCTAACTTCCTTTCATAATCTGCTTTTTCTTTTCTTACCACACTAGTTATCCTTCTGGCCTGTGGCTTGTACTGTAAAGGTGATCTTAAATTCCCTCCACAATTGTTTCTTTTTTTTCCAGCTCCTCCATTTAACTTCCGCTTGATTTACTCTCCTGACTTGAAGTATGCAGTCAGCCATTACCTCAAACACTCCTTTACCACTTCCCATGCACTATCCACATCCAGCCCTTGCAGTTTTACATGCCATGGCACTGATCAAAGCACTCTCCTAAGCTTGTCATACTTACCAGTCTGGTAATTCCACATATACTGTCATAACTGAAAATTCTGCACATTTAGCCACCTCCCAGGTCAAGACTATATGATCACTCTCACCAATTGGTGGTAACATGGTCATATTTGTTACAGACATCATTTACATCGTTTAAATACATCATCTTTATGTATTTTTTTTTATCTTTTTGCTTATCTTATAGAATTTTTCCATTATCTTTGTTTTTGGATCCAATCATACACTGGCTGCATTTTCCAATTTTTTCTGATTTGTGCATTCTTATTTGCTTTTGCTACATTAAAGAAATGTTGTCAATGTGTTCCTGTTTAATGATGACATCAAAAGTTCTATTTGCATGAAGAATAAACTATCATCTGACTTATTTCTTCTCTTCCTACATTAACTACAGTCATAGAAAGAAATGGAAATCCACATAGTTCCCTGATTTATGTATTGGAGTTAACTTCACCAGAACAAGACTTGAGTGTAAAGATTATCATTGCCTCATAACAGACAAAGGATTCTTATTATCCACTTGTACACGGGAGAAAATGTTGCTAGATGGAAGTGCAGTGTGTGTGATGCAAGCAAAAGAGATCAGAAGTAAGAGAAGAAGTGAAAGATCAGGAGAGTGGTATTGAAGAGACAAAAGTGCTTAGCAATGGAAACAGTAGTAGTGTGAGAGACGAAGAGAGAACGAGAATGCAAGAGGAACGGGGAAATGGGGAGAGCCCGGGTGGACAGTGAGGCATGGCATAGGAAGAGTGGATGTTGAAAGTAGTAGTAGTGAATGTATGTTTGAGTTGAGAATGGGTAGGAGAATGGCTTGGGTAGGACTAGTTTTATAGACTTAAAAGTGAACTGCTATGTTTATTCACAAATGCCAGAAGTATCAGAAATAAGGGAGATGAAACGGTTTTACTGATTGAGTTTATTAAACTCCCAAATCACTGGAATAAGTGAAACATGGTTTAATGAAGATGATATCCTAACAGGAATAGAAATGGAAGGATCCAGTGTTTTTCATGAGGATAGAAAGGACAAGAAGGGATGGAGAGTGCTGCTGATAATAGCATGGGAATTATGTCCACATAAGGTAGACATGAAAGAGGGAAATAGTAGCAATCATAAAGAAATGTATAAATAAACAACTTTGGTGAACAAAGAAAGGGTGATTATTATGGGCAATTTTAATTATGGCAGTATAGACTGGAATGAAAAGACAGCATTTGGGAATAAGGAAAATGAATTGCTTGAGTTCTTGAGAAACAACTATCTCAGGTAGCATGTAGAGCAGGCCACATGAGGATAGAGAGTTTTAGATCTGATCATTTCATCAGATTTAATTCTGATTGGGGTTTCACACTTTTCTCAGTTGGTGAAGTGATAATGAACTGACCACCTAGGTTGTGGCTAGCCATATGCAAACTTTTGTAAGGAAAGGATATACGTGAAAGTACAAGGATTATGATAAGCTTAAGAAACAGTCTGAAGTTATAGCATGTAATGAGGAGTTGAGCAGTAAGAAAATAAATGCTGCTTGGGAAATGACAAAGAAATACATAGCAGCATCAATGTGCAAATGGATGAATGAGGGACTTAAGCATGAAATCTGGTAAAAGAATGCACTTTGGCAGTACAGGATGAATAATGGTAATACTCAGTTACATGAAGAGTATAAAGAACAAGCCAGGTAAGTGACTCAGTAAGGACAATAAAAGTGCAATATGAATAGAAATTAGCAAATTAGGTAAAGAGAAACCCTAGATAGTTTTTTAGATATGTGGCAAATAGAAGGAAGAATATTAATGGTAAGATGATGATAATGGACGAAAATGATAGAATGGTAACTGCTACAGAAGACAATGATGTATTTAGTGATCAACTTATAAGTGTTTCATCCTCATCAGGTTAAAATCATGAGAGACTTAAGTGTAGAGGATGGCTTAATTGTGAGTAAGCAGGAGATATTTCAGGAAATAAATAACCTAGATGTTAATAAAGCAATAGGATTTAATGAAATATCACCACACATCTTAATAGATTGTTCCAGGGAATTGACAGTAGCATTGGTATGCCTTTGAATAAGTCTTACAAAAGTACAGGTTCCAAGGGAGTGAGTGAAAAGAAGGTAAAACTGGTCCACTGTATAAAGGTGGTGATAAGGCATTGGCTACAGATTATAGGCCAGTCTGTATATCTGGAGTTGTGGTGAAGGTGCTAGAGAGATTGGTGAGAAGTAGGATGCAGAAATGGGTTGATAACAACAGTATTCTTTGTGGTTATCACCATGGGTTTGTTAAAGGGAGATCATGTTTTACTAACTTACTCATGTACTATAACAAGGTGACAAATACCTTGAATAGGGGAGATGCATATACAGTTGTATTAGATTTTGCATAGATTTTGATGGACTGCCACACAACAAACTGTTAAATAAATTGAAACAGATGGGATTGGATAATAGACTTTTCGGCTGGATCAGTGACTGGCTGTCAGACACGTACCAAAAAGTTGTATATAGGGGTGCAGTGTACCTAAACACTAGTGGTGTGCCACAGGGGTTAGTTTCGGTACCACTGTTGTTCAATTTGTATATTAATGACATTGGGATGAATTTAACTGATGATATGCAGCTTCAGATGATGTAAAATTGGAGAGTGAGAGAAATGCAGAGTCAATCAGATGTTATGGCCTTACAGGGGGGACTTGAAGAGTTACATGAATGGGCAAGTAAGTGGAACTATTAGTTCACGGTTGCAAAGCGTAAGGTTTTGAAATATGATAAGCAATGGTTGGGATGCAATATATACACTTGGTGGGAGGAACTTTAAAGGAGGTAGAGGAGATGAGAGATCTGGGAGTGGTGGTGGACAAAGCCCTGAAATTCAGGGGCCACATTACATAAGTTATGAAGATATCACATCGGATAATGGCAATGATATGGAGGATCCTGGCATACAGAAGTAGAGGTTATGATGCCATTGTATAAGTGTAACGATATGCTGTCTGCTGCGTTATTGTAATATCTTCTTTTATTCTTTATTACTAATTAGCAGTGTGCGCTTTTCCTCTCGTAACCTTTCTCACTTAGTCAACTGCATATTATGTTTATCCACCTTCCATATTTACTAGTCGTATGCCTATGAACACTGGAAAATTTATTTGTTAGACTGCGGCATCCAATATATCAATATTCGGCATAAGACTCAATAAAACGTCCGGTATATCTCTCTCTCTTACTAGCATAAATTCCTTCGACAAAGTTTACATGAACAGTTGTGGTTCTTAAGTAATTAAACTGCGCTTTTAATGCCTTAGTTGTTTCCTGCTCATAAGTCCGATTATTTTTAGAAACAGTGCATTGTAAGATAAAGGATCAAGCAGCACTCTTTTAACAAATAATTAAAACATTTATTTACGTTAATATGAAATATACAGGAATCAAACAACAGGGAGATTGCTTTCTCTACCCATCTATAAAATCTTTAGCATAAAATTAGAACCCTTTACTACAACACTAAATAATCTCTTTAACTCAAAAACTTTACTCTCTGCTTACAAATTCAACTTATTAAACTTCTAGTTTACTTGCAAAGAGGTTAGCTAACTCTCTGCTAAGTTATTTTTACAAATTTGATATTAACTTCTAACATGCCAATCGACTCTTTTATGGACACTTCTTATTACTATTAAACTAATTCTTAACAGTCCATATATAACATATCCCCTAGATCAGGGGTTCTCAACTTTTTCCAGTGGCATACCACTATATTTAATTCAAGATACTAGATGTACCAGTGAGGCAATGGTACGCATATCATAGGTTGAGAATTCCTACCCTAGATTATAAGAGAAAATATACAAAAGGATGGCACTTACAGAGGCTCTGTATTGCACATTCAGTCAAGAGTCTTACACTAAAGTCTTTATGGCATTTCTTTCATCTCAGATCTTAAACTTCCTTCAGGAGTGTCTTGCTTCAGCGGAATCAAGACAGGATATTGGCAGGCTTTTGGACTGCAATCTGCGGTACTCGAATAGCACATGCAAGAGGTTTCAGCATACGGCAAATTCTCCTCTGGATCCTACTCTTCGGGAACTTCTGCTACTAATTGCGATGACCATAACTGCTGCTGACTGGCTCTCTTCGCACTTCGCCTTGCTCTATCAGCAACTGGATCTCACCTGTCCTCTTTTCTCTGCTGCCACTGCTCTGGTTCCGACTGGCTCTCCTCTCGATGATCGGCTCAGTCCTCTTTTATTTTGCGATCTTGGGATCTTGCACTAAGGGTAGTAAACCCTGAAGAATTCGGCTGACTCTTTCATCTTCTTTTAAGTTTGACTCACTCTTTGTTCTCCTCCGTGCACTCTTTTGATCATATTTTGCCAGAAAACGGAAACTTCTCTAAACCTAGTGGCCCTCTTTGATATTTTCCTTGTCTTGTTGGGCAGCGGAAACTTCTCTAAAACTAGCTTTGAAGGTGTTCATTCACAGAGCTCGTAAACAACTTTCTCATACGCATAACTGTTTTCTTGTGCTCTCATATAGAGCTATACACAAAGTTCTGATGGCAAAGCATTGCCTTTGTTTTTTTGTTAAAACAGTAAATACAGTCACTTCCCATAGGGTTAACTACATTAATATTTAGCAAAATATACATAGAAACAAACAAGGTTATTTACAGTTCTCATGAGACTTGACCTATGCAAAAATCGATGTAAAGCACTTTGGTATTTTTAAGCAACATCGAATTTTACATAAGGATTTGATCAGGCCTCATATGGATTATTGTGCACAGATATGGTCACTGGATTTGCATCGTGATGATACTTCATGGTGATGTTAGAAAGGGTCCAGAGAAGATTCACAAAGGTGGTGAGCAGTCTTTATAATGTGGAGTAGGAAGACAGAGTGAGAGAATGTAAACTGCAAAGCCTTGTGAATAGCAGGAGGGGGATATGATTGAGACATAAAGCTAGTCAGGGATTGTTATTGGGTTGACATGGGAGAGGGGGGGGGGGTAGAACAATACAGTTTCCATCCCTGGAAACTGTATAAGGAGAGTGTGAGCAGAGGAATGAGTAGCAGGTTCTTTACATGGAAAGTGGTTGGCGAGTGGAATGCATTGCCTGAGTGTGTTGTGAATGTAGACACACTGAATCAGTTTAAGGCATGGTTTGACGAGCTTTGTGGAATAGTGTGTACCTCCCACGATGACTCTCTGACTCCATGGAGATCAGATGCTAATAATAACAATAAATTAAACTTAACTTTATTATTCATACCCACTTATTTACATATATACATGTGTACATCTACATTGTAATCTTATGAACAATGAAACTTTACAATTTTACAATTCTGTACTAACCATCTGTACAATTTGGTACAATAATTTTGTATCACTTTACTTTCACTTTTTATTACTTCTGAGAAAAATGACACATATTTCATAATATTTAGGCAACAGTACTATAATTTCTTACATTATACGTTTACTCTTAATATCTTTATAATTTGAACCGGCCACTCAGGCTCCAAAAGCTAGATAGGATAAAGGCCTCGCCTACTCCCTATTAGGGAATAAAAGGTGTTAGCCGATTTTTTTTTTTTTTTTTAAATGTTATGAGGATAGGACTGACATCTTTGAGACATTTAAATGTTGATAAGTATTTCCAGGATTGGCATGGGGGTGGGGATTTTTCATATTGTAGAACATGGATAGGAAGCCATTCCTGAAAGTTGTGAAAGGAGGTGGTGAGTGGAAGGGTGAGAAGTGACTTTTTTTTTTTTTTGCATGGAGGGTTGTTGAACCATGGAATTTCCTGATAGTGATGAATGGGTTTAAGGAGTGATATAATAGACTTTGTGTTATCTAAGATGGACCTCCTGTGATGAGAGCATCTTCAGAGCACAAAGAACAGTTTGTTGCAGCAACAGTTAGTAAAGAGCTGCACCAGTTTAAAAAATTCTAACCAGCTCTTTACTTTAGTTCCTTGTGAAGTTCTGATTGGTGCCATCTATTGTTGAATAAGGAGAGAAAGAGAGACTGTTTTTGGAATCGGCAGCAGCTTTAAAACATTTCTCAAACCTCAACAAATATGGCTATATTAATTTGCCAAAAACTTAGGAGAGCCCTGAAGATGCTAGATACACCACCAGCAAAATCTCAACAAATAATTATTATTATTATTATTAAAATCTTTTAATCCCTGTAGAGATGAAATAATGTTACCTTATTTTAGTTGTATATAAAATAAACAATGTATGCATGTATGCAAAATTAGTGTTATCATTAACATTCTGTGCTAAACCAAAAATATAATATGTGAATAGCCTAAATGTAAATAGCCTGTATGATAATGATAACGCTTTGTCAAACTTAAAATAAAAGGGAAAAAAGAAAATGTAAAATGCAGCATGTAATCATATTATCAGCCTTGTGTAACTGTGATGAACTATATCTGCAAATGATTATGGTGATTGTTATTCTTCTGTTATATGAATTCCATATTGTGCAAATTATAAAGATAAAATAGTGTAGCTTGGTGGAAGTGGTGCTTGCGTCCTTTGCGCTTGGCCGCTTGAAGTTAGACCTAGGTTCAAGTCTAGTCGCCGATTGGTGGAACTTTTTCTAAGCCTATCTTCGGCCAGTTCCCGAATTAGTAGATCTCTGGCACGGGCAAGCAGGTTTTTTCATCCCATAAACACAAGAAAATTGACCGTAGTACTTAAATTATTTCATACAGTGACATATCTTGTTAGGGTTAGGTCCAAGAGATGGCAGCACTTGTTTGCCAGCCTCTTCATCGGTGGCTGCTATAATTAGTGATAGACATGGGATAGCTATCTCTGATTAGCTACCAGTGGAGATTGAACTGCCCGCTCAGTCTCCACACAGGCCGCCATAACATTTTAGATTCCTGATATTTTGATTACCCTCTCCTGAGTTAATTTACCCTCTTCAAATACGGTAAAGAGATCATGGCACATTTTTTATGATTATTATTATTTATTTCTGGGCATGTATATATTATTTGGTTTTGAGTCAATCATTTCCTAGATTCCAAAAATAATTAACTGTACCAATTAAATATGATGAAGACTTGGAAAATTTCCTTAAACACTTGATATGTATCCTTTCAGATTCACCATTTGGTGAATACATATAATGGATATAATTGTGCATGCATATATACATACATACACTGGCAGCAAATGTGGAAGAGGCCAAAGTAACCAGAAACTCTTGCTCAGAAGCCAAACAAGGGTAATGTTACCTCAGGCGATGAAAGTTATCTACCAACTATCGGAGGTATGCTTATAAGACAGCAATAATTGAGTAGCCAATTTATGAAGATACTTCACATGCACTTTGCTCATGCTTGGCTCAAGATGACTACAATTTCTTGTGTCAAGTATAATTTTTCTTCACACAAAAAAAAAGTGGTTGGTGTATCAACTCTCCAGCCAAAAGGCTGCAGGTTCAAATCCCACTGTGTTTTTGATTGTCTGTGAAAATACTAGTGGTGGTGGTAGGCAGTAGATGGTGTTGGTGTAGATGATGCGGTTTGCTGTAGTTGGTGGATTGAGTGGTTGGGACAGAGTTGTAGAGTAGGTGCCTTCCCCTCGATGAGTCTGGACTCTCCGGAGGTGTCATGTAATAATAATAATTGATTATTACAAAAAATAAAAAATAAATAAAAGCTTGCTATTAATGTCTGCCACTGAGTATTATATTCCTATCCACCATTTTCTGATCTCTGCCTTTAACTAAATTTCCCAATATCTTACCCACTACTCTTGAAATATTGATTGGTCTATAATATGCTGTTTTGCAGCCACTTTTATAACAAAACTATTTTGTCCTCTTTCCCCATCCTTGGTATCTTACCAAGCACTAGCAGGAACCTAAAGGAGTGGTAAACTTGCAGCCTGGTCAGAGACATGGCACTGACAATTCTCTTTTACTCTCTCAAAACATGTAGGGTGATATTCCAATTCATTCTCATGGTTGTATTATTCACATGGAGATTTCATACTATTTTAAGAACTTCTACTTCAAACTCTTGTCACAAGTCACTGAATTTTTTTTTTCCTGCTTATATGATACAGCTTTTTCAAAGTGCTCAATAGTAACTCAGATTTTTTCTAATTCACTTCCTTCCTATCATATATATTATTAAAGCTATCTTTCCATATTCGTTCTTTTCACCTGTCACTGAGAAAAATCTCTTGGATTTTCTTTTCCTGCTTGGTTAATTCACTATAATATAATTCTGCTGTATTACTAAGCTGTTCACCTTGTTTTGATCACGAGATTGCCGATTATCCTTCTCCTTATATTTTCTCAATGTCCCATATCTTTTACTGTTGATTTATTCATACTATCCCTTGCTACAAAGTCTGATATTGTTTCAAATGTTCCTTAACCATTCCCTCATGCTACCTAGCATCTCAAACTTTTTTATCCTCTATCATGTAGTTTCTTATATCACAGTACTGCTCTGAGATGCCTCCTACATTTTCCATAATCATTGATTCTGTAGTTCCACATATATACCCTCCTCTTAAGTGAACATATTGGAAGGTTAGTCACCTCCTAGATCAAGACTGCATGATTATTCTTCCCAAAAGGAAGTAAGGTAATTATTTTGTTTATGATCCAATCCTCTGATGCTATCACCATGTCCTGCAATTTTAAACACTAGGTCCCTTATATCACTTGCTTCAGGTAATTCTTTGTGAGTAAGTGAATAGATTCCATTTTGAAGATAGAGTGGAAGGAAATGAAATTTCTCATTTTATTCTGTATATATATATTTTCTTTGGACACAATTAGAACAACAAAAAAAAAAAAAAAAAAAAAAACTTGCTACTAAAGTCCATATTGAGCATCATATTCCTGTCTACCCTTTCGGTCAGGAACAGCATAAATTCCATTTTGAATATATTTTTTTCTTTTTTCAAGTAAACTTCTTTTCCCTTCTGACTCAATTATTTGATACACAAAGGTAAACTGAGCAAATCTGCCTTTGTGTGCTATCTACACCTTCCATTGCACTACATGGTTATATTAGCAAATGACTATATTTTGTCTTGCTGGCTTCTGTTTGACACTAGACAGTTCTCAAATGTACTGCACAGGATTTGACCTGCCTCTTATAACAGAAGAATGTCTTCCCCCAGCTCCTCTTCTTTCTATCCTCTCTGAAAATACAATAAATATTCTGTACATTCTATGCCTGAATCAACAAGTTTCACTAATGGATATAATTTTCGGTCAAGTCAAACAACCACTGCACAATCCACTCATTGCAATTAACTCACTTAAAATACCCGTTTATAATGAAAACATTCTATGTAACAGTTATGATCTATAAATCACAGAAAGTAAATAATAATAGAGGGGAATCTGCCACTAATAACATCCCCTTTCACTTGATCACTACCATTAGGAAATTCACGAGAAATAAATAAAAAAAAAAAAAATATATATATATATACACATATACTTCAAAACAATCTACAGATTACTGCTTCAATTGAAATATCATTGCACAAGTTATTATCACTTACGTGTCTGCTTTTCACGTAGTGTAATGCCCATTTTTAATTTTCTTCAGGTATATAAATAATTGTATATGTACAATCCGACCTTAATTCCACATAAAACAACTGTTTTCCACGCTGGCACTGCTAGAGTCAAGATTCACAAATGTGTATCCAATGACGTTATTCACTATCACTGCACACTCTTGTGTCAATTTTGCAAAGCAGTAATAAAAATACTGGAATACCGACTAAACTGAGAGAAAAATCGAGATGCGTAATTTCTTATTTTCGTGTTAGAGCCGCCAGCGAAAGTTTATATCTTTGCCAAAAGGTTTATTAAAATACATATTTATCCAATCATGGGATTTTGAATTATTATCTATCGCGTTTCTAAGTTGTTTTTACTGGTTTGGTGTCTGTAATGCAATCGCCTGCACGACACATTAAAATGCGTTAAAGCTGCGACAAAAAGCTGAAAAGAATTTTGAATTCGTAGGTTTCTGCATGTACAGGATGTAGTCTACTTAAAAGCGATAAGTTTATATTGAATGTGCAGTGACATCGAAATAAATGAATATTCATCAGTAATAAGAAATGGGTGTGTATATTTTGATTTTATTATAATCATGCGCTGCGTACTAGAAGTTGTCATATTGTCAGTAATTATTACTTATACGCGTACTATATGGAGTCAAAAGACACCGTGGGAAACCCACACTATCCATTAACACCAGGGCCGGCAGAAGCGGGCATGCATTGTAGGCGGGCGTCACTACAAGGTGGGCGTCGTTTCGAAGTGTTAGTATAAAGTTTCATTCTTTCTTTATATTTTGTAAACGAATTAAGTAATAATAATTAGGTAAGTCAATATAATTGCTGCAAATTTACAGTTACAAATTTACAAAAAAATTCTTGTAAATTCTTTCCACATGATTATGACAAAAATAAATAAATAAATTGCCATTTGTTTGGGGGTGCCCATTTCAGCTTTGCAGGTAGGCGACGTCCGGCCTAGCGCTGCCCCTGATTAACACAATGCCTATCATGCACCTCCTTAAACATATTTATTGTTGGGGGGGGGGGGTGCTTACAACCACCTCTGGCAATCCATTCCATGCATTTGCCACTCTCCAAGTAAAGAACCTGGTTTGCACACCCATAAAATATTCCTAGACAACTTCCAAGTATGATACCTTGTTTACCCCCCTTGTATTGAAAAAATTCTTTTGTGTCAGTCTTATAGAATTCCTTTAGTAACTAATAAGTTTCCATTGTATCCCCTCTCCTCTACCTGTCAGCTAAACTTTGCAACCCACACACCTCCAATCTCTCCTCATAGGGAACATTCCACAGAACCTGTCACCATTTTGGTCATTCATCTCTGAGTTCTCTCCACCACCTCCTGATCCTCAAGAAATGCAGTTAACCAAATCTTTGCATGGTAGTCAAAACGTGGCTGAATGCAAAAGCCTTATAAAGAGGGATAATTACCTCCCTATCTTAACTTGTCAAGGTGTTCTTCAATATCCAAGTAATACTCAGCTATTTTGCCAACTCTTGAAATATGTCCTCTGAATTTCAAATCTCTATCCACCGTCACCCCCAGATTCCTAGCCTCATCAATTTTCGGTAAACTAGTATCATAAATATGATACAAAGCATGCAATCTTTTCATCCCAAAGTTCATTACCTTACATTTTGCAACATTAAATTGACAACCATTGTGGTTTGCCCAACTACCAATTTCTTTAAGTCATCCTGCAAAATATCTATATCACCTTTGTCAACTCTTTCTCTCTCCAGTTTTGCATCATCATCAATGAACAACTGATGTTGCAAAACTGGGGAGAAAAAGAGTTGACTCTCCCTCTCAAATATTCTACTATATCATTAATGCACTACTTAAAGGGCTGTAGTCTTATTACGGAGTCCTGGGGCTCTAGTAACCCTCATTTGCCTTGATTCTACTCTACCATATGCTACCCTCTGATATCTGTCTATCAGCCACTCCCTTATTCATTACACCAGCCTCATATCCATTTTCATTGCTCCAACTTATGTAATAGTTTTTCAAGTGGTATTCTGTCGAATGCCTTTGCAAAGTCTAACAGTATAATGATGTAGTGATTTCCTTTATCTAATTTTGCTATCACCTTATTATAAAATGTGAATAAATTACTTAGGCAGGACCTACTTTTTACAAATCCATGCTGCTCCCTATAGAGTATCATATTCCCATCCATCCACTTCTGAATATGAGAATGCACTCCCCGGCATTCACGAGTTGCCTTAGTGTGGACTACTTAAGAACTACTTTATGTAATGGAACTATCTTGCTCTCCTTCCAGCACTCTGGAGCCTTGCCAGAGCTGAGACTTACATTAAACAGCTTCGTTAGGGGCACTATCAGGGCACTATTCTCATAGCACAAGAGTGACATACTGTCCAGTCCTGCTACTGT
Source organism: Typopeltis vanoorti (assembly GCF_054136105.1). Lineage (NCBI taxonomy): Eukaryota > Metazoa > Arthropoda > Arachnida > Uropygi > Thelyphonidae > Typopeltis > Typopeltis vanoorti. The sequence continues at coordinate 97,551,936 of NC_143566.1, forward strand.
ATTCACATTGATATTTTTAATAGACTGATCTTCATCGTACCTTCAATTCTCACATCATGCCACACCTGGATGATATATGCTTACAAAAAATTAATGTCTACTACAACAGATAATTGGTGATATCAGTAACTGACACTAAAACGGACACTGCTATTGGCATAGTGACACTCCCCACACTATATCAATATCAGTCATATTGAGCAACAGTTATATTATTATTATTACCCCAAGACCTCATGGAGTCAAAGACTCATCTGGGAGGTCCTTTTATCTCACACACACACACAGCTCATCATACCGTGCTTGAACACATTCAAACTCCTTGCAGACAAACCACACTGTCAGTAATTCTCATGGAAAGGCTTAGACTTTGGTTATGCATTTTTTTACTAAATAATTTAAGGAAATTACAACATCAACTAGGATATACGTTAAAATAAATTTTAATATACTTCATTATTTCGGCAACATCACGTTGCCATTTTCAAGAAACTTAAGAACAAGACACGTGCACACAGGCACAACAAACAGTAAGTGAGGAAGAAGCAGGAAGCTATTATTTCTCCTAAAGTCCTGATGGTGTCCCCTAGCGGGCAATGTTGGTATTCTTGGGTAATTGGGCTGAAGGTCTTCTGATGGAGGTTTCCCAAATTTGAGGCAGTCTCATGCAGCCAAATTTGTTGAGGTTTGGATTGTTTTAGGGCTGAAGCTGATTCCATGAAAAGTGTTTCGTATTTGTATTTACTACGGTGTATTATCGTGGCTTTCTTCCACCGTATTCTATGGCAGGTATCCACCGCATGGTCAGCAAGACCAGAGTGGCTGTATTGGTGAAACTGGATGTAGTCCTTGTGTTCTGAAATTCTGATATTTGCTGTCCAGCTCGTTTGGAAAAAGTAGAACAGCTTACAACTGCAAAGGACCTGGTATACACCAGGTAGGTCTAGGAGGGGAGGTTGGTCTTTAGTAGAGCGGATAAGGGATGCCAATTTTTTATATGGTCTGTAACAAGAAGTTAAGTCATGTTTTTTTATGATTTTTGTAATTTTTTCCAAGTTGCCTCAGATAAAGGGTAAGGTGATGGATTTAGAGTAATCCTTGTGAGGGGGGGAGTGTCGTTTACTGGTTTCAATATTTTTTTTTTGGGGGGGGATAGCCATTGGCTGAGAAAGTGTTGAGAATGTGGTTTAGTTCTGTTGTTAGGGCATTGTCATTTGAACAGATAAGTTTAGCCTTGTTGTGTAGTGTCTTAATGACTCTATGGTTGGGGGGGGGGGAATTGTTGGTGAATATATCTGCCTGTATGGGTGGGTTTTCTATATATTGAGAAAACCAAGGTTCCATCAGGCTGGCGGGTGACTAGTGTGTCAAAGAAAGGAAAGCAGTTGTTTTTTTCTTCTTCCAGGGTGAATTTGATTCTGGGGTGTTGGTTGTTTAAGTGTGTTAGGAAGGAGAGGAGTGCATCGGAGCCATGTAGCCAAATAGCGAACACATCATCAACATAGCGAAACAAAAATGGTTGGTTTTTGTGGGGCAGAGTTTAAGGCTTTCTCTTCAAAAATCTCCATATAAAAGTTGGCCAAGGGTGGGGAGAGTAGAGAACCCATGGCTGTCCCCTGTATTTGTTTGTAGAATTTTCCTTGCCAAACAAAATAGCCTGAGTTCATTGTGAACTGAAATAGGGCTATGATATCGGGAGGAAATTTAGCTTGGATTAGCTCTAAGGATCCTTTGAGTGGGAAATTTGTGAATAAGGAGGAGACATCAAAACTGACCATTACATCAGTGTGTTTGAGTGTAAGGTTTTCTATGCTGGCTTTGAAGTGGGCTGAGATTTTTATGTGTGTGAAGGCGTGTTGCCAGTGTAGTGTGAGAGAGCTTTGACCAAATGTTTAGCTAGTTTGTATGTGGGGGAATCAATGCCATCCACTATGGGACGTAATGGCACATTTTCCTTACGTATTTTTGGGAGTCCATAAATATGGGGGAGGGGGGGAGTATGGAGTTAAATGGTTTTAATTTGTTAGTGATTTCCACAGGCCAAGAAGTGACCTTCTTAAGGAGCCTGTGGAGTTTTCTAATTTGTGAGTTGGTGATATTGTACTCGATAGGGAAGTAAGTAGCCCGATCTACCAATAGAGCTTTCAGCTTACCTGTGTAATCCTTTTGGTTAAGCAATACTGTGGCATTCCCTTTATCAGCTTTGGTGATTATTATTTTCTTGTTTTTCTTTAATTCTACTAGAGATTTGGTTTCTTTACTGGGCATGTTGGCTTTTGGTGGTTTAGCTTTGGTCAGAACATGAGCCACATCCAGTCTAATATCGTTGGCGACGTGGTTTGGAAGGTGTCGTATCTCGCGTTCAATTCATATCATAATATCTTCAGCAGGTATTCTTCTGTGCGCAATGGGGAAGTTGGGGCCACGTGCGAGGGCATTGAATGCTTCAGGTTTCACTGAAGCCAGTTTCCTGCATCTTCCTCACTTATTGTTTGTTGTGCCTGCATGCACATGTCTTGTTCTTAAGTTTCTTGAAGATGGCAATGTGTCATTGCCGAAATATTGAAGTATATTAAAATTTATTTTAATGTATATCCTAGTTAACGTTGTAATTTCCTTAAATTATTTAGTAAAAAACCACACTGTCAGGCAAGGCATTCCAATCATTCACAACTCTGCATGAAAAAAACCAGCCTCTCACTGCCCTACTCACACCCTATTTATACAGTTTCCAGGGATGACCTCTGGTTCTCCCACTATCTTCTGTAGAACTTCTCCAGCATTGATCCTATAACAACCCCTTACCAACTTCTAGGTCTCTATCATATCTCCCCTCTTCCTCCTGTCCACCAGACTCTGCAAATTACATCTTCTCAATCTTTCCTCATACTTGACATTCCAGAGGTCAGAAACTACCTTAGTCAGTCGCCTTTGGATCCTTTCCGACATCTCTTCATCCTTCTGAAAACCAGGTGACCAAATCTGTGCACAATGGTCCATGTGTGGCCTAATCAAAGCCTTATACAATGGAACAAGAATCTCCCTATTTCTACAAGTCAGTGTCCTCCACATCATTCCCAGAAGCCTTTGTGTTGTCTTCACAATTTTGGCTATGTGTCCCCTAAATTTTAGATCCTTATCCACTATCACCCCCAGATCTCTTATTTCCTCTACCTCCAAGAATATATTCTCACCAAGCATAAATTCTGCATCCCATCTTTGTTTTCCAAATTTTAACATTTTGCAACATTGAACTCACATCCCCATTTGCTTGCCCAATCACTCAATGTATTCAAGTCTTCTTGCAAAGCCACAACATCTTCACTACTCTTTATGGTTCGTCCCAACTTTGCATCATCTGCAAACAACTGAATATCTCCATCCAAATCTTCGCCAATATCATTAATATACAAGTTAAATAGTAATGACCCTAAAACAGACACCTGATTCTTGCACTCCACTAGGTGACTTTCCTTTTCCTGGATATCGCACCCCATACACAACTTGTTGATACCTATCAGATAGCCAGTCTCCAATCCAATGCACTAACCTAATATCCAACCCCATCTGCTCTAGTTTGACTATCAATTTATCATGAGGTACTCTATCAAAAGCCTTTGCAAAATCCAAGTATATTACTGTGTATCCTTCTCCTCTGTTCAAGGAAGCAGTCACTTTATTGTAATAAGTAAGTAGATCACTAAAACATAATCTCCCTTTAGCAAATCCATGCTGTCCATCAAAGATAATACCAATGTTGTCAACCCAACTCTGGATCCTAGTTCTCACAAGCTTCTCCAACAACTTAATCACAAAACCTGACACACAGATAGGCCTATAGTTTGATGCTTGAGTTTGATCACCTCTTTTATGAAGTGGGATAATCTTTCCCTCCTTCCACTCCTTAGGGACTTGACCGAGTGCAAGACTCATATTAAAAAAATATGTCAAAACAGGTGTCAACTCCCTGGCACATTCCTTCAGAATATGTGATTATATATGGTTATATATTATCAAGTCCCACAGCCTTATTAACATCTAATTTACTCAACTCCCCATACACCTCTTGCTCACTTACGGTCAGTCTCTCCTCCCAATCATCTACTGCTCTCAATCTCTCCATGAAGTCATATTTACAAGATTGAAAGACCTTTATGAATTGCTCATTAAGTATCACCACCACACATTCTGCAACAGCTGTCTTTATACCATTTTCTCCTATCAGTTTACAAGATCTTTAGGATACTCAAAAAGTATTGTATTTTTCAAATTGTTATTATTTATATAAAGAAAATATGCTGGCCATAAGGATACCCATCATTTCCAACAAGTCTATCTTTAGCAAGATAATTTTTTTGGAAATTGATACTAAGTGTAAGTTTAAAAAAATAATGAAATAATAATACATAAATTAAAAAATGCATTTTTGTAATCTGAAAGTAATCCAAAAGCCTTTTTAATAAAGTCACAAGAATACTTGATGAAGGATATGCATGTAATATAGTTTTTCTGTTTGCAAAAGCATTTGACAAATTGATATTTTATGTGGTATAGAGTATCTTCCTGCAATGAATTCTTGGACTCCATGGAAGTGTTATAATAATAATAATAATGGTGGCATTGCAACATCTGCATTTAAGATAATGAGTTAGTGGATATTGCATGGGTAATTGGATTGGTCTGGTCAATAAAAAAGTTGTGCATGTGTGCACAATGTCAGGAAGAAAAAAGGCTGTAAGTGGGGGTTCTACAGGGCTCAGTACCAGGACAGTTACTGTTCAGTACCATTCAATCTGTCAATGAGATTATCTCTTGATTGCAAAGAGATATTTTTATTATTATTATTATTGTTCCGGGCAACTCCAAGGAGTCGACAGACTCATCGAGGGAGGCCCTAACATCATGTCAAGAACAACTATTCGACATTCAACCAATATCTATCATACCTTGCCTTGAACTTATTCATGGTTGTAGCACCCACAACAGACTCTGGAAGCTTATTCCACTCATTCACTACTCTCCAAGTAAAAAACCTAGCTCTAACACCCTTGTCAACCACGCTCTTGCCCAGCTTCCATTCATGGCCCCTAGTCCTCCCACCACCAGTCATATTTTCAAAAATATCTTCTGGATCAATCTTATAGAAATCCTTCAGTAATTTGAATGTCTCAATCATATCACCCCTCCTTCGCCTATCGACCAATTTCTGCAACCCACAAATCTTCAACCTATTCTCATAAGGTTCATTCCATAGACCTGCTATCATCTTTGTCACTCGTCTCTGGATCCTCTCCACTTCCTCCCCATCACGAAGAAACCGTGGTGCCCATAACTGGGCACAGTAGTCCAGATGGGGTCTTATCAAGGCTCGATACAGAGGAAAAACAACTTGTTTGTCTCTGCATGTTAAAGTATTTTTCAGAAGCCAAGTGATTTGGTGAGCTGTTTTAGTCACTTTTGCAGTGTGCCCCCTAAACTTCAATTTGTTTGTAGATAATTGGAAGACCAATGGTACATAGCACTCTTCAATTGAAAAAGACCTGAGTTCGATCACATGTGTATATATATATTTTAAAAGTGCTCATGTAAAGCTGAATTAGTCTCAAAAGATAGTGGCATTGTGATTATTATTATTAACATCTGACCTCTTTGGAGTCAGAGACTCATTGTGGGAGGTGCACACTAAGCTCATTCAACTGTGCCTTAAACTGATTCAGTGTGTCTACATTTGCAACACTAAGGCAATGCATTCCTCTCACCAACCACTCTCTGTGTAGAGAACCTTCTCCTCACCCCTCTACTCACCCCCTCCTTATACAGTTTCCATTCTATGAAAGCTCTCTTATGTCAACCTAATAGCAACCTCTTACTAGCTTATATGTCTTAATCATATCCCCCCTCCTCCTCAAGAGACTTTGTAATTTACATTCTCTCAGTCTGCCCTCATACTCCACATTCCAAAGACTGCTGTCCACCTTTGTGAATTTTCTCTTGACTCTTTCTAACATATCCTTGTCATCATGAAAACCCGGTGACCAAATCTGTGCAGAATATCCATATGAGGCCTGATCAAGGCCTTATAAAATGGTATTATAACCTCTTTATTTCTACATGTCAGGGTCCTCCACATCATTGCTATTATCTAATGTCATATCTTCACAACTACTGCAATGTGGCTCCTGAATTTCAGGTCTTTATCCACCACCATTCTCAGATCTCTCATCTTCTCTACCAGCTTTAAAGTTTCCCCATCAAGTGTATACTTTGCATCCTATCGTTGCTTACCCAATTTTTAAACTTTACACTTTCCAACACTGAACTGTTGTTGTTGTCTTGTCCTTTGAAGAGTCTTAGATGTTTCCATGTGCTCCTTGAACTGCTTTGGCTATGTCGATGATTTTGTTTGTATTGAGCTGTTGTTCAGGATTAGGGTCTATTGCTTGCAAGGCTGCTATAATTGCTGGACAGCTAAAAATGTGAATGGGTGTCAGTTCAGTATCAGGGCAGTTGTTGCAGTTTCTATTATTATTATTATTATTCAGGCCTCCATGGAGTCAAAAGACTCATCGTGGGAGGTCCTTCCTAAGAAACACAAATTCTATCAAGACTATCGAAGGGAGGTTCCCCTTAAGAAACACAGTCTATCATACCACTCCTTAAACTCATTGACCATTCCCACTCTCACCACTCCATCAGGCAATGCATTCCATGGTTCGACCACCCTCCATGCAAAGAAACCATTCCTCACCCTCTTGCAAACAGTTTCCTTTCGTAACTTCCAGGGATGGCTTCTTGTCATCACTCCTTCCCGCTGTTCAACCAAACAAAAGAACTCCCCAGTGTCAACCCTATAACCACCTCTCAACAGTTTAAAAGTCTCAATCATATCACCTCTCCTTCTTCTATCCGCCAGACTCTGCAGTCCACATTCCCTCAGTCGATCCTCATAACTATCATTGTACAGTCCTGAAACCATCTTTGTTATCTGCCTTTATACCCTTTCCACAGTTAATTTATCCCCTTCAAATCCTGGGGACCAAATCTGAGAACAATAGTCCAAGTGTGGTCTGATCAGGGTCTTATACAGTGGAATGATAACTCTTTTATCCTGCAGGTCAGCGTCCTTCTCAGTATTAGCAGTTACCTTCACCACCTTTGCAACATGTCCCCTGAATTTCAGGTTTCTATCAATCATCAACCCCAGATCTCTTGTTTCCCCTACTTTCTCCATTGTTACTCCTCCTAGAGTATGCAGTGTCCCAAACCTCAAGACTTTACGTTTTGCTGCATTAAACTGACACCCCCATTCATTTGCCCATCTATCTAGCTTATTCAAATCCTCTTGTAGGGCTACCACATCTGCACTATTACTAATAATCCTTCCCAGCTTCGCATCATTTGCAAACAACTGAATATCCCCTTGCAATCCACTGACAATGTCAATAATATGAAGGTTACACAATATAGGGCCCAGTACTGAGCCCTGTGGGACCCCACTTTTAACCCTCTGCCTTCTTGAAACTGTCCCACCATACACAACTCTCAGATACCTATCGGACAGCCAATCCTGAATCCAGTTGACCAGTCTGACATCCAGACCCATGTGCTGCAACTTAAACATCAGCTTATTATGTGACACCCTATCCAATGCTTTCGCTAGGTCTAAGAAAATGGCAGTATATGCCTTTCCCTCATCTAATGCTGTTGTAACTTTATTATTAAAGGCTAGCATATTGCTAAAACAAGAGCGCCCCTTAACAAATCCATGTTGACTATCACAGATAACGCCACCCTCATCTGCCCAATGCTGTATACGGTCCCTCACTACTTTCTCCAAGATCTTAACAACTACTGATGACACGCAAACTGGCCTATAATTAGACACTTCCAGTCTGTTACCACCCTTATGCAATGGCACTATCTTACCTTCCTTCCATGGGCACCTTTCCCACAGCTAGGCTTTCATTGAAAAGCCAGGTCAAAGGCACTATCAGTTCTCTAGCACATTCTCTCAAAACTCATGGTGAAATACCATCCAGTCCCACAGCTTTACTGACATCCAGAGTACTCAGTATTTGAAACACACTCTCCTCCTGTACCTCTAAACCTCGAACCTGCCCTATCCCTCATATTAAAAGTGACTCCTCCAGGATGAAATACTCCAATAAAGTGTTCATTGAACAATTCCACTATGTCCTCTGCATCAATCACTCTATTCCCATTTTTATCCTGCAATATCATTCTTCCACAGTCATTTCTCCTCCTACTGGCCACATGGTGGAGAAGTTCTACAGAGAATAGTGGGAGATCAGGAGAGAACCAGAGGTCATCCCTGGAAACTGTATAAAGAGGGTGTGAGTAGGGGAGTGAGAGGCAGGTTTTTTTCGTGCAGAGTTGTGAATGATTGGAATGCCTTGCCTGAGAGTGTGGTGTCTGCAAGGAGTTTGAGTGTGTTTAAGACACGGTATGATGAGATGTGTGTGTGATAAAAAGGCCTCCCAGATGAGTCTTTGACTCCAATGGTCTTGTTTAATAATAATAATAATTCCCTAGGATTTTCTTTGGATCTTATGGCCAATCTTCTCTCATATTCTAGTTTCACCTTCCTTACCATAGTAGTCACTCTCCCGTCCTATGTCTTATGTTCTTCATGCATCTTCTCTTCACCTGTCTCTTTATATCTCTTCCATGCCTCTTTTTCGCATGCAATTTCTGCTTAATATTGTTTGTCATCCACTTTACTCCAAATTATGTTCTTGTATTATCTGTATTGATCTATGTTCCTCTATGATGTCATATTTGTAGTCTTGTTATCGTGGTAGAGTCTTTCTGTCAGCATTGATTTCGGGAATTTGATGTTGTATCACTGATTTCAGTGGAATTAGTTTAGTTTTTGCTAGTGCGTTAGCATCAGCAACAGTTGTCATGTCAGTTTCTTGGTGGTGTTCTCTTGCCTCTTCAGTTGCTTCGTTGTAATCAATGCCTACATAAGCAGGAATCCATTGTAAAATGCAACTTTTTCCTAAACACTTCAGTTGATTTAAGAGTTTATGGGTGACTTGTGTCAACTAAATAAATTAAACTAAAAAAATGGCGGCAGCATTGTCATTCCATGATTTTAATTTAGATTTCAGTTGTTTTGTTAAGTGTGAGGTATGTTATATGTATTCCTTCGATTACATAAATGATTTGTGGATGTTTAGTGCGGATGGAAGAAGGGTGTGTGTGCGAAGTGTGACCTGAATGAGGAACTGATGAATGCAAATATGAAATTGATGGCAGAAAGTGTTAGTAACGATTGTGTTGCGAGTGCACATTTGAAAGAGAAGGATGGTAAGATAGAGAGGCTAAAAATGTTAAAAATTCAGGAAAAAAGAAAAAGAGCGATTTGAAAACTGTGACGGATGTTAAAAGGGACGAAAGTGAATCGCAAGCGAAAAAAATCGAAAGAATAAATGATAGCGAAAAAAGAATGAATGATGGTGAAAGTTGGACACATGTTGGACTGAAAGTATGGAAACAAAGAAAGATGAATGAGAGTAAAAGTGAGAAGAATGATAGCGAAAGTTGGACGCATGTTAGTCCGAAAGTACGTAAACAAAGAAAGATAAATGAGAGTGAAAGTGAGAAGAATGATAGTGAAAGTTGGACTGAAAGTACGGGAACAAAGAAGGATGAATGAGAGGGAAAGTGAGAAGAGGGGGGTCGAGAGTTAGAAAGATTTAATGATAGAGAAAATGTGTCGTGAGATTCGGAAAGTGAATTGGATGAGGCAAGAAATGAAATGGATGCGGAATGAAATTAAGAGAATTCAGGTCAAAACTATTAAAATAAATCATGATGGCATGAAAGAGTTATCGAAAGATGAGCGAGTGGCTGAGATTGAGAGTGAAATAAATGAGAGTGAAAGTGAGAAGAATGATAGTGAAAGTTGGACGTATGTTGGACTGAAAGTATGGAAACAAAGAAGGATGAATGAGAGGGAAAGTGAGAAGAGGGAGTCGAGAGTTAGAAAGATTTAATGATAGAGAGAATGTGTCGCGAGATTCGGAAAGTGAATTGGATTGGATGAGCCAAGAAATGAAATGGATGCGGAATGAAATTAAGAGAATTCAGGTCAAAACTATTAAAATAAATCATGATGGCATGAAAGAGTTAACGAAAGATGAGCGAGTGGCGTTGTATGGCAACTTCATTATTAAAGGTGTGCTAGAGGATAAAATGCACAAGGTGTGTTTTCCAGGCAGTAAAATGAGTAGAGTGATTGAGGCATTGGATATGAGGCAGGAGCGAGCAAAAGAGTTAATAATATTAATTGGTACAAATGATTTGAGAGAGAACAAAGAGCATTTCAAAATGAATATCAGGAGGCTGCTTGGAAAGATAAAAGAGATTAGTGTGACAGGAAGGGTAGTCAGTGTGTTGCTTAGGTATGACTGTGTGAAATGTGGCAGAGAGCAAGGATTATGAATGATATTCTGGCTGAAATGTGTGAGGAGATGGGAGTACAGTTTGTTAATGTGTGGAATGAGTTTGAGGGACGAAGTGAGCTGTATGGGAGTGATGGACTGCATTTGAGTGGTTATGGTGTGAGTCGCTTGGAGAGACTGATGCTGGAAGGTAGAGAAGTGAATAGAGAGAATGAATCAGATCGAGAGGGGAGTGATGTGCAAGAGAAGAGCAGGAGAGTAAGACAGGAGAGATTGAAGAAGTGGATATGAATGGGGACGTGAGTGGTAGGGGTATAGAAAATGAGAGAATGGGTGTGCAAGAGGAGCAGGGAAACGGGGAGGGCTCAGGGTGGACGGGTACACAGCATGAGAAAGGTGGATGCTCAAAGAGGAGGTGAGAGCATGTGTAGGCAGGAAAGAAATGGGATGACTAGGGATCAAGAGGAAACAGATAGAATTGAAAAGGGTTCTAAAATGAAGAAGCAGAAAGGGAAATGGCCCCAGTCCAGCATGGAGAGATCACATCGAGTGAGTATCAGTGAAACTAGCTGTAGATCTAGAAATGAGCTGTTGTATTTGTATACCAATGCTAGAAGTATAAGAAACAAGGCAGATGAAATGGTTGCACTAATTGCATCTGTTCACCCGAAGATTGTCGGAATAAGTGAGACATGGTTAGATGAGAACGACATCCTGACAGGAATTGAGATGGAAGGGTATGGTATGTTTTGTGAGGATAGAAGGGGTAAGAAAAGGGAGGAGGGAGTGCTATTGATGATAGAGAAAGAGTTATGTCCATACAAGGTAGAGATGCAAGAGGGAAATAGGGCCAGTGGTTTTGAGGCAGTATGGTGTGAGATAGAGGTGAATGGAATCAAATACTTGGTGGGATGTTGTTATAGACCTGGTAATGTGGATGGTGGTGATAGTGAAATGTATAGTCAAATTAGCCAAGCAAATAAGAAAAGGGTGATCATTATGGGTGAATTGAATTATGGCAATATAGACAGGAATGAAGAGATAGCAACTGGAAGTAAAGAAAATGAGTTTCTTGAGTTTTTGAGGGATAACTACCTCAGACAGTATGTAACAGAGGGCAGACGAGGATTGAGGGTCTTGGATTTGGTCATCTCATCAGAGGATGTAATTAGAAATGAGTGTCAAATCATCCACCAATTGTTGAAAGTGACCATGAGGTGATTACCTGGATGGTTGCCAGCTGTACGAGGACCTCTGTGAGAAAAGGGTATATGTGGAACTACAAGGGGGGGCTGATTATGAAGAGCTCAGTAGACAGCTTGCGGGTGTAGCATGGAATGAGGAGTTAGCTGGAAAACAGATCAATGCAGCTTGGGGGATTTTCAAAAACTATCTAGCAGATGCAATGTCTAAATGTATTCCATGGGTGAGAAGGTTAAATAAGGTAGGTGTGAGATGGATAAATAAAGAGATTAAGCATGTGATACAGAGAAAAAGGGCGTTGGGGAGGCAGCATAAGAGAAGTGGAAGTAACCAATTTCATGAGGTCTACAAAGACCAGGCAAATAGGGTGACTTGGTTGGTGAGAGTAGCTAAAGAGAGGTATGAACAGCAGTTAGCTAATGAAGCCAAAAAGAATCCTAGGGAGTTCTTTCGATATGTAGCCAGCAAAAGAAAGAATGATTATGGAAGGATGACATTGATTGGAGGAAATGGTATAAAGACAGCTGTTGCAGAATGTATGGTGGAGATACTTAATGAGCAGTTCATAAAGATCTTTCAATCTTGTGAATGTGACTTCGTGAAGAGATTGAGAGCAGTTGATGTTGGGGAGGAGAGACTGACTGTAAGTGAGCAAGAGGTGTTTGGGGAGTTGAGTAAACTAGATATAAATAAGGCTGTGGGACTTGATAATATATCACCGCGTATTCTGAAGGAATGTTCCAGAGAGTTGACACCTGCCTTGACATATTTTTTTAATACGAGTCTTGCACTTGGTCAAGTTCCTAAAGAGTGGAAGGAGGGCAAGATTGTGCCACTTCATAAAAGAGGTGATCGAACTCAAGCATCAAACTATAGGCCTATCTGTGTGTCAGGTGTTGTGGTTAAGTTGTTGGAGAAGCTTGTGAGAACTAGGATCCAGAGTTGGGTTGAAAAGAATGGTATAATCTTTGATGGACAGCATGCATTTGCTAAAGGGAGGTCATGTTTTAGTAATCTACTTACTTATTACAATAAAGTGACTGCTTCCTTGGACAGAGGACAAGGATACACAGTAATATACTTGGATTTCGTAAAAGCTTTTGATAGAGTACCTCATGATAAGTTGACAGTCAAACTAGAGCTGATGGGATTGGATATTAGATTAGTGCATTGGATTGGAGACTGGCTGTCTGATAGGTATCAACAAGTTGTGTATGGGGGTGCGATATCCAGGAAAAGGAAAGTCACTAGTGGAGTGCCTCAGGGGTCTGTTTTAGGGCCATTACTATTTAACTTGTATATTAATGATATTGGCGAAGATTTGGATGGAGATATTCAGTTGTTTGCAGATGATGCAAAGTTGGGACGAACCATAAAGAGTAGTGAAGATATTGTGGCCTTGCAAGAAGACTTGAATAAATTGAGTGATTGGGCAAGCAAATGGGGATGTGAGTTCAATGTTGGAAAATGTTAAATTTTGGAAAACAAAGATGGGATGCAGAATTTATGCTTGGTGAGAATATATTCTTGGAGGTAGAGGAAATAAGAGATGTGGGGATGATAGTGGATAATGATCTAAAATTTAGGGGACACATCGCCAAAATTGTGAAGATAACACAAAGACTTCTGGGAATGATGCGGAGTACACTGACGTGTAGAAGTAGGGAGATTCTTGTTCCATTTATAAGGCTTTGATTAGGTCACACATGGACTATTGTGCCCAGATTTGGTCACCAGGTTTTCAGAAGGATGAAGAGATGTTGGAAAGGGTCCAAAGGCAACTTTCTAAGGTAGTTTCTGACCTCTGGAATGTTGAGTATGAGGAAAGATTGAGAAGATGTAATTTGCAGAGTCTGGTGAAGAGAAGGAAGAGGGGAGATATGATAGAGACCTACAAGTTGGTAAGAGGTTGTTATAAGATCAATGGTGGAGAAGTTCTACAGAGAATAGTGGGAGATCAGGGGAGAACCAGAGGTCATCCCTGGAAATTGTATAAATAGGGTGTGATAGGGGAGTGAGAGGCAGGTTTTTTTCGTGCAGAGTTGTGAATGCCCTGCCTGAGATTGTGGTGTCTGCAAGGAGTTTGAGTGTGTTTAAGACACGGTATGATGAGATGTGTGTGTGATAAAAGGACCTCCCAGATGAGTCTTTGACTCCATGAGGTCTTGGGTAATAATAATAATAACAATAATAAACACTTTAGTTGATTTAAGAGTTTATGGGTGTCTTGTGTGTGTGCTTGGTAATGTTGCCATTTTTGATTGCCTCCATAGTTGATCTTGAGTCACTGTAAATTTTAATTCCCTCTAATTTTTGAGATGATAATTTTAATTAGGCTTTGAGTGCTTTATTTATCTCATAAAGTTTGCTGGTAAAATTGAAGCAATTTTCCCAGATCCAACTTTTATTGTAAGTTTTTCACCTTTCGAGAGTAGAAAAAGAACACAAGCACCTCCATTACTCATATTGGTGTCTGATGATCCATCGATATAACAAATAACCTGTTTGGAGGATGAAAGACGGTTGATAGTATTTAGTTCTTTTTCTTTGAGCATTTCTTTTGATTCTTTTTTTTGTACAGAGTTGGTGAGGTTTAGATTTATGGAGGTATTTAGAGGTAAAAGACTGTAAAATAGAGGTTCTTTGTTTATGTGGGCATTTAGCTGATCAAAACCTATTTCCTTCCTGATAGCGTCATCATATTGTAAAGTTAATGATCTGTGCAGTCTGCATTTTTTATTCGAATGTTCATAAATTTTTAGGGAGATATGATCGCTTTGGTAGCTTCTGATATTATTAATGAATTTTATGGTGGCAAATTTTTGTCTGTTCTCCAGCAGGTCAAGCCCACATTCTTGTTGGGCTCTGATGTTGTTAGTGGATGAGATGGAAACCAATTTTAATCTTGGATGCTTTTGCTTGTACTTTGTCTATGTAAATTTTTCCTTTACCAATGAAGCCGAAGGTGACCAGATAGTTGCTTCATATTCCATTATTGGCCTTATCAGTGTAGTGTAAGCAGGTTTGAGGGTTTTTGGCTTTGTGCCCAAATTTGTTCTGCAAAGCCTTTTCAGTATATTTAATTTTTTAAGAGCTCTGTTGAAAGTTTTAGATGTGTTCTGCAAAACGTAATTCCTGATCAAGCGTAATATCAAGGCAATTTGGATTTGCTTTTTCAATTAGCTTCTTGTTGATCATGACTTTGGGATTGTAGGAATATCTATTTTTCCTGTCTGTACTAAAGATGCTTAGTTTTGTTTTATCTGGGTTGATTTTGAGTTTAAGTTCATCTGACCATTTTTCTAATCCTCTCATGGAGTTATTATTATTATTATTATTACCACCCCAAGACCTCATGGAGTCAAAGACTCATCTGGGAGGTCCTTTTATCACACACACAGCTCATCATACCATGTTTTAAACACATTCAAACGCTTTGCAAACACCACATTCTCAGGCAAGGCATTCCAATCATTCACGACTCTGCATGAAAAAAACCTGCCTCTCACCCCCTCTACTCACACCCTCTTTATACAGTTTCCAGGGATGACCTCTGGTTCTCCCCTGATCTCCCACTATTCTCTGTAAAACTTCTCCAGTATTGATCCTATAACAACCCCTTACCAACTTGTAGGTTTCTATCATATCTCCCCTCTTCCTCCTGTCCACCAGACTCTGCAAATTACATCTTCTCAATCTTTCTTCATACTTGACATTCCAGAGGTCAGAAACTACCTTAGTCAGTCTCCTTTGGACCCTTTCCAACATCTCTTCATCTTTCTGAAAACCCGGTGACCAAATCTGGGCACAATAGTCCATGTGTGGCCTAATCAAAGCCTTATCCAACGGAACAAGAATCTCCCTACTTCTACACGTCAGTGTCCTCTGCATCATTCCCAGAAGCCTTTGTGTTGTCTTCACAATTTTGGCGATGTGTCCCCTAAATTTTAGATCCTTATCCACTATCACCCCCAGATCTCTTATTTCCTCTACTTCCAAGAATATATTCTCATAAAGCATAAATTCTGCATCCCATCTTTGTTTTCCAAATTTTAAAACCTTACATTTTGCAACATTGAACTCACATCCTCAATCACTCAATCTATTCAAGTCTTCCTGTAAGGCCACAACATCTTCACTACACTTCATGGTTCATCCCAACTTTGCATCATCTGCAAACAACTGAATATCTCCATCCAAATCTTCACCTATATCATTAATATACAAGTGAAACAGCAATGGACTTAAAACAGACCCCCTGAGACACTCCACTAGAGACTTTCCTTTTCCTGGATATCGATCCCCCTTACATAACTTCTATTTGTTTAGAATCTCTTCTGATTCTTTGATTTTAGACACTACTTTTGTGTCTTCTGTAAGGTAGGAATGAATGTTATTGACATATAAAAGGAATAGTAATGGACCGGATACTGAGCCCTGGGGAACACCAGCCCAGGTTCTCTGCTCTCTAGATATTGCTGCATTGATTCTAACCTTGATCTTTCTTCCTCTCATGAAATCAATGAACCAGATTAAAGTGTTTCCTCTAATTCTGATATCATGTGCTGTTTGTATTAATTTTTTGATCCAAATATGATTGAAAGCAGCAGTTATATCAAGGAATATAGCAGTTGTCTTTTTTGATGGTTTTTCCTGAAATGAGTATTATTGTTTGGCAGAAGCAGAATAATTGATCTGTTGGCTCTATAGGCAGTTGGTAGTAGTTAATTTTCTTATTTTTTGTTAACCAGTGCATGAGCATGTAGTATATGATTCTTTCAGTAATTTTACAGAGTATGTTAGTTAATGCGATAGATCTACAGCTTTGACATTCTGCAGCATTTTTGTCAGATTTCAGGATGGGTACAATAAGTGATTTTTTCCATTCTTTTGGAAGTTTGCCTGTTCCCCCAGAAGTTGTTCTTTGGTGTTTGACCATATGACCAAAGATAAGCTCATTACCTGGAGATTTATTAGGTGCAGATTTCTCGATTGATAAATTTAGTTCACTTAGTGTAAATTCTTCAGTGAAGATGTCATTAGATTGGTATGTTCTTGCTTGTTTTAGTATTTTACTTGTGAGTTTATTGAGGGTCTTGCCCTCTCTGTTATACTGAAGTTTGGAGTTGTTTGAATAGGTTTTTGCCAGTGTGTTTGCAATTTCTTGATCTGTAATAGCCTTTTTCCCAGCATTTATGATGAAGTTTGTTTTCTGTTGGTTCTCTTCTTTGATATTGTTGTCTAGGATTCTAATAATGTTCCAGTGCTGGCTGTCTTTTCTTGGTCCAGGTTACTGCAAAGCTCTGCCCACGAGTTGCCTTGGTCTTGCACTACCTGTGGGATCAGCTAGTCTTGCATATATTGCAGGCGCAAACTTGACATTTTTGTCTGTTTGCTTACTTGGAAAAATGGAGTAAAACCAGGTTTAAAATTACTTGGTATCTTTAACATAACTATACCCAAGTTAAAAATACTTTCTACATCTATATCTCCTCCTGAGATTTTTATTTAATAAGGTTATAACACCTTATGGTAACTCGTTTTGGTAAAATACTTACAAGCTCTGCATTACTAAATCTTGGTATTTCTAGCCTGGCTCCCACTGATGAGACCTCAATAAAGGTCGAAACCGGTCTGGGTAGTGGCCCCTTCCCTTTAATACAAAACATCATACATCTCCTTCTTGGAGATGTGTTTTGGCATTAAGGGTAAATATTAAGATTAGTGATCAGAGCTTGCTCCACTTCTACCACGAGTTGCCTTGGTCTTGCACTACCTGTGGGATCAGCTAGTCTTGCATATATTGCAGGTGCAAACTTGACATTTTTGTCTGTTTGCTTACTTGGAAAAAATGGAGTAAAACCAGGTTTAAAATTACTTGGTATCTTTAACATAACTATACCCAAGTTAAAAATACTTTCTACACTTCCAAATTTCGTGCTCTATTTTGTGTGTTACTCCCATTAATCTGATTTTTTTGATGATATTGTCTCTTTCTGTAATCATTGAATCAGTATTGTGATCTTTCCAGTATGGTTTCCAGGTATTTGACTCTTGGTATTGTTGCTTTGGTAGCTTCATTGATGTGTGAAGCAAGTGAATGTTAAAGATACCAAGCTATTTTAAACCTGGTTTTACTCCATTTCCCAAGTAAGTAAACAGACAAACAAGTCAAGTTTGCACCTGCAAGTGTTGCAAGTCTAGCTGACTCTGCACGTAGTGCAAGACCAAGGCAACTCATGGTAAAAGTAGAATAAGCTCTGATCACTAATATTAATATTTACCCTTAATGCAAAGCACATCTCCTGGAGGAGATCTATGATGCTTTGTATTAAAGGCAAGGGGCCACTACCCAGACCGGTTTCGACCTTTATTGAGGTCTCATCAGTGGGAGCCAGGCTAGAAATACCAAAATTTTAGTAATACAGAGCTTATAAGTATTTTACCAGAACAAGTTACCATAAGGTGTATTAACCTTATTAAATAAAAATCTCAGGAGGAGATATAAATGTAGAAAGTATTTTACCTTGGTCTTGCATTACGTGCAGGGTCAGCTAGACTTGCAACACTTGCAGGCACAAACCAGACTTGTTTGTCTGTTTGCTTACTTGGGAAATGGAGTAAAACCAGGTTTAAAATAGCTTGGTATCTTTAACATTTATTATACCCAAGGTAAAATACTTTCTACATTTATATCTCCTCCTGAGATTTTTATTTAATAAGGTTAATACACCTTATGGTAACTTGTTCTGGTAAAATACTTATAAGCTCTGTATTACTAAAATCTTGGTGTTTCTAGCCTGGTTCCCACTGATGAGACCTTGATAGGGATCAGAACTGGTGGGGGCTGGCTTTGAGAGGCTCTACTTAGGGATAGGTTTTTGCCTGTCTCTGAGTACGGCTACCGCTGAAATTATGGCTCTGGCTGGTGGTGGTGGTGAGCCTGCCACTAGGTAGAGCCAATGCTGAGAAGTTCCTGTTGGTGACGGAGTGATCATGTCACTGAGTGGAACAACGCTGAGTTGGACTGGCTTTCGGCCACTGTGGAGTGGTCTAGGGATCGTCCTAATTTTTAGAGAGGTCTTTACTTAAATACACTTCAATAAAGGTCGAAACCGGTCTGGGTAGTGGCCCCCTTGCCTTTAATACAAAGCATCATACATCTCCTCCAGGAGATGTGCTTTGCATTAAGGGTAAGTATTAAGATTAGTGATCAGAGCTTATTCTACTTTTACCATGAGTTGCCTTAGTCTTGCACTACGTGCAGGGTCAGCTAGACTTGCAACACTTGCAGGCGCAAACTTGACCTGTTCGTCTGTTTGCTTACTTGGGAAATGGAGTAAAACCAGGTTTAAAATAGCTTGGTATCTTTAACATTTATTATACCCAAGGTAAAATACTTTCTACAGTGTGAAGCAAGTATTTGCAATTTTCTGTCAAGGTTTCCAGAGACAGGTTCATCTTGACAGAGGCTTTCCAAGATTTGAGTAAACTTTGTCCAGTCGACTTTTCTGAAGTTCCATGTTCTTTTAATTTGCTTTTCTTGATCAATCTTGAAGTTTAGTGTTGTTATTATGGGTTTGTGGTCACTGATGGCGTTTCCCAAAATTTTCCTTAATAGCTCTGATGTCGATAGCAGATTCAATTTCCTGTAGTTTTAGAAAGATGGGTACTCTGTCCATTGTTAACGTTGTGAGTTCTAAATCTGTAGAGGTCTTCCAATTGTTGACCTTTATGTCTAAATCGGGGGAGCCCCAATTTGGGCATTTTACATTTTTACATGATACAACCATCACTAAGTATGATGGTTGTATCAGTTGGAGCTTTTCTTAGCTTTTCAATGCAATCAATATTTGTATTATCAGGGTGGTAGATGTTTGTGATTGAAATAGAATGGTTTGGTAGTTGTATTTCAACAACTTGAGCTTCCGTTGAACTATTATTATTTAAATATTGATTTAGAGTGATTTCTTTGAATTTTATTTCTGGAGTCTTCAAAAGGATAGCAAGACCGCCACTGGCTCTTCCCTCTCTATCCTTTCTAAGAACTGTATGTTCTTTGATGCTGAAGTTCAGATTTTGTTTAGTTTTGTTTCTTGTAGACAAACAATATGGATATATTTTTTTAAAGTATGTATTTAAGTTCATCCATTTTTCTCTGAGTACCATTGATATTAAGTTGCAAAATGTTAATATGAATAACTCATTGACCGTTCTCGCTCCCACCACTCCATCAGGCAATGCATTCCACGGTTCAACCACCCTCCATGCAAAGAAACCACTCCTTACCCTTTTGCTCACAGTTTCCTTTCGTAACTTCCAGGGATGGCCTCTTGTCATCACTCCTTCCCGTTGTTCAACCAAGCGAAAGAACTCCCCAGTGTCAACCCTATAACCACCTCTCAACATTTTAAAAGTCTCAATCATATCACCTCTCCTTCTTTTATCCACCAAACTCTGCAGTCCACATTCCCTCATTTCCTTATAACTATCTGTGTACAGTCCTGAAACCATCTTTGTCATCTGCCTTTGTATACTTTCCACAGTTAATTTATCCCCTTCAAATCCTGGGGACCAAATCTGAGAACAATAGTCCAAGTGTGGTCTGATCAGACACTTATACAACGGAATGATAACCCTCTTATCTCTGCAGGTCAGTGTCCTTCTCATAATTGCAGCAATCCTCTGTGTTACCTTTACCACTTTTGCAATATGTCCCCTAAACTTCAGGTTTCTATCAATCATCAATCCCAGATCTCTTGTCTCCCCTACTTCCTCCAGTATAACTCCTCCCAGAGAGTATGCAGCATCCCATCGATGTTTCCCAAACCTCAAGACCTTACATTTTGCTGCATTAAACTGACACCCCCATTCATTTGCCCATCTATTTAGCTTATTTAAATCCTCTTGCAGGGCTACCACATCTGCACTATTACTAATAATCCTTCCCAGCTTCGCATCACCCGCAAACAATTGAATATCCCCTTGCAATCCACTGGCAATGTCATTGATATAAAGGTTAAACAATATAGGTCCTAGTACTGAGCCCTGTGGGACCCCACTTGTAACCCTCTGCCTCCTTGAAACTCCACCATACACAACTCTCTGATACCTATCAGACAGCCAATCCTGAATCCAGTTGACATCCAGACCCATGTGCTGCAACTTAAATATCAGCTTATCACGTGGCACCCTGTCAAATGCTTTCGCAAAGTCTAAGCAAATTGCAGTATATGCCTTTCCCTCATCTAATGTTCTTGTAACTTTGTGATAAAAGGCTAGCATATTGCTAAAACAAGAGCGCCCTTTCACAAATCCATGTTGACTCTCACAGATAACATTACCCTCATCTGCCTAATGCTGTATACGGTCCCTCACTACTTTCTCCAAGATCTTAACAACTACTGATGACACGCAAACTGGCCTATAATTAGACACTTCCAGTCTGTTACCACCCTTATGCAATGGCACTATCTTACCTTCCTTCCATTCCCTGGGCACCTTTGCCAAAGCCAGACTTTCATTGAAAAGCCACGTTAAAGGCACTGTCAGTTCCCTAGCACATTCTCTGAAAACTCGGGGTGAAATACCATCCAGTCCCACAGCTTTACTGACATCCAGAGTACTCAGTATCTGAAACACACTCTCCTCCTGTACTTCTAAACCTCGAACCAGCCCTATCCCTCTAGCATTAAAACTGACTCCTCTAGGATGAAATACTCCAATAAAGTGTTCATTGAACAATTCCACAATGTCCTCTGTATCAGTCACTCTATTCCCATTTTTATCCCACAATATCATTCTTCCACAGTCATTTCTTCTCCTTCTGGCCACATAGCTAAAAAATTCCTTAGGATTTTCTTTGGATCTTAGGGCCAATCTCCTCTTATATTCCAGTTTCGCTTTCCTTACCACACTAGTCATTCTTCTGGTCCGTGTCTTATATTCTTCATGCATCTTCTCTTCACCTGTCACTGAGACTCACAGATAACATTACCCTCATATCTCTTATATCTCTTCCATAGCCTCTTTTTCGCATGCAATTCCTGTTTAATATTTCTTGTCATTCACTTTACTCCAAATTGTTTCCTCTTCTTCACTCGTGGTATACAACTTACCATTGCTGCTAACAAATATTCTTTCACAATTTCCCACGCACTAATGATATCCCGGCCTTCCAATTCCTCCCTCCATGAAACTTCCCGAAGTTGATGTCTAAGACTATTATAATCACCTGCATTATAATTTCACATAAGTTCCCGTCTCTTTGATACTCCTGCAATGTAAAATCCAAGTATACCACTGTATATGCATCTCACTTGTTTAAGACATCTGCCACCTTCTTACAGTATATAAGTTAGTAAAACATGATCTCCCTTTAACAAACCCATGCTGATAATCCGTAGAATACTGCTATTATCAACCCATTTCTATATCCTGCTTCTCACCAATCTCTCTAGTACCTTCACCACAACTCCAGATATAGATATATTGCGTTTAATTTGTAGCCATAGCCTTATCAACACCTTTATACAGTGGAATAATTTTACCTTCTTTCACTTCTTTGGAACCTGTGCTGTTAAGACTCTTATTAAACAGACATGCCAATACTACTTCCAATTCCTGGAACAGTCCCTTATAATGTGTGGTAATATTTCATCAAATCCTATTGCTTTATTGACATCTAAGTTATTTATTTCCTCAAATACCTCCTGCTCACTCACAATTAAGCCATCGTCTACTATGTCCTCTACACTTAAGTTTCTCATGATTTTAGCATGATGAGGATGAAGCACTCTTATAAATTGATCACTGAATACCTCAAAAATGTCTTCTCAGCAGTTACCATTCTACCATTTTCATCCCTTAACATTCCCTCCCCATGTGCTGTCTCCTATCTAGGTGGTTGACCACCATGTTGTGACTCATGGTCAACTACAGGCATAATGAAATGTGGTGAGGACTCTATCACTTCCACATATTGATATAAATATTCATGGCTGTAAATCCTTGTGTGTGTATTCTTGTGGCTGGATTCTTACGTGGCATCTCTGGAACCCTTTACCCTTCATATGAGAACAGCTGAACTCACCTTTAGTCGAAAGAGACCAAATCAAGGTTCCTCACATCATGGATGGGAATTGAACCCAGGTTTTTCCAACCAAACGGTTTTGTCTGCACCGACTGAGCTACGGAGGTTCTTCTTTAACATCATCTTACCATAATAAGAATGTTGAAGAGATTGGTAAGGAATAGATTGGGTTGATGGAGATAGCATTCTTTATGATGGTCAGCATGGATTTGTAAAGGGTAGGTCCTGTTTTAGTAATTTACTTGCATTTTATGATAAGGTGACAAATGTATTTTAGATAAGGGAATCATATACAGTGATATTCTTAGACCTTGCAAAAGCGTTTGATAGATTATCACGTGATAAGTTGGTGTAAAAGCTGCAGAGAATGCGAATAAATTGTATATTGGTTAGATGGATCAGAGATTGGCTCTTTAAACGATACCAGCAGGTTGTATATAATGGAGCAGTGTGTCAAAAAAAGGAGAGTAATCAGTGGTGTGCCCCAGGGGATCTTCTTGGGTCTGCTGTTTATCTTGTTTGTAAATGATATATCATGTGGACTGACTGGAGATCTTCCATTGTTTGCTGATGATGCAAAGTTGGGAAGAATTATAAGTAGCACTGCTGATGTTAATTCCCTTCAGGAAGATTTGAATAGACTTTTTACTTGAACGTAAGAGTGGGCATGTAGTTTTAATATCAATAAGTGAAAGGCATTGTATTTTGGAGTGCAGAAATGTAAGGCTCTGTACTATATCATTGGTGCCATACTGCAGGAAGTGGATGAGATTAGGGATTTGGGAGTCTTCAGTCTACTGTCAGTCATCAGATTGACAATAGACTGAAGTTTAGAGGGCATTATTACAAGTGTTGCAAAGCTGCACATCGCTACGATACTAACAACATGTAGGGATAAGGAAGTGGTTGTGCCACTGTATAAGAGAGTGGCACTGTATAAGACACTGGTCAGGCCACCCTAGGACTATTGTGCTCAGATCTGGTCACCTGGTTTTTTGTGTGATGTGGAGACATTGGAGAAGGTCCAGAGGTGAGTGACCAAGATAGTATTGGGACTTTTGAATGCTAACTATGGAGAGAGGTTGAAGAAATGTGGATTGCAGAGTTTGGTGGACAGAAGAAAGAGAGGTGATGTGATAGAGACATTTAAGTTAGTGAGAGGATTTTATCAGATTAATTCAGAGGGGATTATAAAAAAGAGTAGAAGGTGAGAGAGGAAGAACTAGAGGTCATCCCTGAAAGTTATATAAAAGCGTAGTGAAGTGGGGGCGGTGTAAGGTGTAGATCTTTTACATGGGAATTGTCAGTGAATAGAATTCATTACCAGAATGTATTATTAATGCAAGTAATGTTAAGGATTTTAAGATTTTATATGATAAATATGTTATTAGTTGAATGAACCACCCACAATGAGTCTACTGACTCCATGGAGGGTGTAATAATAATAATAATAATAATTCTTCCTTTTAATTGTTACATATCTAAAAAAATTCTCTAGGGTTTTTCTTCACCTGATTTGCCAATTTCTGTTCATGCTGCACTTTTGTTGGCCTTACTAACAGTCACTCTTCTTGCTTTTTCTTTATGCTTTTTTCATTATCTTGTACTGCCTCCAAGGTGTGTTCTTCTTCCATATTTTATGCTTAAGCCTTTCATTCATCCATTTTACACCCATCTTATCAGCCTCCTTTGACCTTCAGAATATATTTGCATATTGATGCTGTTATGTATTTCTTTGTCAGTTCCCAAGCAGCATTTATTTCCTTACTGCTCAACTCCTCATTCTATGTGCTAACTCCAGACTGTTTCCTAAGCTTGTCATAATCACCAGCCTTTACTTTCACATATATCCTTGCCTCACGGAGATCTGCACATGGCTATCCACAACCCAGGTGATCATGACGAAGATTACAGGAGTCCCAGAGGAAAGTGTGAAACCCCACTCACAGTTACAGCCTCCGATGAAATGATGAGATCTAAAAGTCTCAGTCCTCGCTTGTCTTCCTTTACATGCTGCTGAGATATTTGTCTCTCAAGAAATTGATTTTCCTTATTTCCAAATGCTGTCTTTCTAATGCATACCACCATAAATGACATAAATCATTTTTCACTTAATACTCTAATTTCTTTCAACAAAAGAAAATGATCCAAGATTATAGGTGATATATTATATATGTATATGGAGTATATATTATAGATTGTAATCACATCCTCAGATGAAATGATCATTAAAACTCTTGATCCCCACATGTGCCCTCCTTTAACAACTGCCTAAAATAGTTCTCCGAAGAACACAATAAATTCAGTTTCCTTATTTTATCTCTACTTTGGCTCTCCAGATTGGCAGTCCGATAGGTATCTGAGAGTTGTGTATGGTGGAGCAGTTTCAAGGAAGCAGAGGGTTACAAGTGGGATCCCACAGGACTCAGTACTGGGACCTATATTGTGTAACCTTTATATCAATGACATTGTCAGTGGATTGCAAGGGGATATTCAGTTGTTTGCGGATGATGCGAAGCTGGGAAGGATTATTAGTAATAGTGCAGATGCAGCAGCCATGCAAGAGGATTTGAATAAGCTAAATAGATGGGCAAATGAATGGGTGTGTTGGTTTAATGCAGCAAAATGTAAGGTCTTGAGGTTTGGGAAACATCAATGGGATGCTGCATACTCTATGGGAGGAGTTATATTGGAGGAAGTAGGGGAGACAAGAGATCTGGGGTTGATTGATAGAAACCTGAAATTTAGGGGACATATTGCAAAGGTGGTGAAGGTAACACAGAGGATTGCTGCAATAATGAGAAGGACGCTGACCTACAGATATAAAACAGTTATCATTCCATTGTATAAGACTCTGATCAGACCACACTTGGACTATTGTTCTCAGATTTGGTCCCCAAGATTTGAAGGGGATAAATTAACTGTGGAAAGGGTATAAAGGTGGATAACAAAGATGGTTTCAGGACTGTACAATGATAGTTATGAGGCTCGACTGAGGGAATGTGGACTGCAGAGTTTGGTAGATAGAAGAAGGAGAGGTGATATGATTGAGACTTTTAAACTGTTGAGAGGTGGTTACAGGGTTGACACTGGAGAGTTCTTTCACTTGGTTGAACAGCGGGAAGGAGTGATGACAAGAGGCCATCCCTGGAAGTTATGAAAGGAAACTGTGAACAAGAGGGTGAGGAGTGGTTTCTTTGCATGGAGGGTGGTTGAACCATGGAATGCATTGCCTGATGGAGTGGTGTGAGTGAGAACAGTTAATGAATTTATGGAGTAGTATGATAGACTTTGTGTTTCTTAGGGGGAACTCCCCTCGACGAGTCTTGATAGACTTTGTGTTTCTTAGGAAGGACCTCCCACGATGAGTCTTTTGACTCAATGGAGGCCTGAATAATAATTTTTTTTTTTCTTTTTATATTGAGATTTACATAGTAGTTATAGGGTATTTGTTATATCATTCTTGTTTGTGAAAAACTATTCACAAACAAGAATGATATAACTAAATTAAGTATTTACAACCTGAATTTAGCAAAGACAATTTTAAGATACAAAAGCAGTGGAAATTCAATTACTGTGACAGAAATGCTGGTGCAGTTCTGCATAAATTTTATCGCACTTCACTCTGTACCAGTCAACAATAACCATGAAACATCACTGTAGTGTGTGTCTTCACCTTCCATGCACATAACTGTCCTTGTTCTGGAAGCCAATTGAATTCTAGTCACTGTTGAGTATCTTATAACTGCCTTTGATCATATTAGCTTATTCTGGTAAAATATCAGGTTATATATAATAATTTAGTTATTAAATTAAAGAGAATGAAAGCAACTATACAGAGAGAGAAAATGGTTTAAATGATGAAAAAAAATGAGGAATTATTTGTAGGGAGTGAGATCACTAGGTTGCGCACAGTGATACAAAATGTGCAGCGGCAATTAGAGCATGCAAAACTCTTTCCAGAATGCCTCGGCTAATGGAAATAAACAAGTGTTTGAAAAGAAAAATAAGCGTAAGAGTGGGAGAGTTTCTGAAATGAAGGAAAGAGTGTTGTATGGTGACTCATTATTAAGAAGCGTGATAGATGGGAGTTTAACTAAATTGTACCTACGTGCGAAATTTAAGGATGTAAGTGAGAGTATTAGAGCGCAAAAACAGAGGGTGAAAGAATTGATAGTTGTGGCGGGGACGAATGAATTGAAAGGAGATAAATTTTTTATGAGAGAGGACTTTAAAGTATTGTTAAAGGTAGCGAAAGAAAAGAGTGACAGAGTTAGGATGGTTAGTCTGTTGCCATGGTATGACAGAGAGGAGGGCCATAATCGCAAATGACTTTATGCGCAGGTTATGCAGACAGTGTGGTGTGGAATTTGTGGATGCGTGGAATGAGTTTGATTGGCGAAAGGATTTATACAAGATGGATGGCTTGCATTTGAATGGATATGGTGTGTGGAAACTGGAAAAAGTGTTGCTGAATGAAGTGAAAATGGATGTGCAGAACCAGGGAAACTAGAACTACCAATGGGGGGGGGATATGCGAACCGGACATCAGTGAGACAGTTGAGTGTAAGAATGTATATAATGTACCCGAGTCAGTACTAAGGACAAGAAATTGGAATGGGATAGTTAGAATAACGCATCAAGATAGGGGTGGGACAAAGGGACCTGCATTTCATGTATACTAATGCCAGGAGTATTAGGAACAAGAAGGAAGAATTTTTGGCCTTGATTAGTTCTTCCTGTCTAGCCTTAGCTCTTCAGGTTATTAGCATTAGTGAAACATGGCTGACAGAAGATGACACAGCTAGTGGGATTGAATGTGAGGAGTATGGCGTGTTTAGGAGGGACAGAGAGAATAAAATGGGGGGGGGAGTGTTATTGATGATAGCTGACGAACTGCAGCCAAGGAGAATTGAAGTTCTATTGTAGGATAGTGAAAAGAGCTCATTTGAGGCTATTTGGTGTGAGATTAAGACTGGCAGAACAAAATATATAGTTGGGTGCTGCTATAGACCAGGTGATGGAATAGATGGTGGAGATAGTATGCATAAACAAATTGATGAAATGAGTGGAAGGAGGGTAATTATTATGGGGGATTTCAACTATGGTAACATTGATTGGAAGGAGGAGAGGACACATGTGAAGAAGGAAATGGATTTTATTCAATTATTAAGGGATAACTATCTGAGACAGCATGTAACTGAAAATACTAGGGGTGTGAGAGTGCTTGACCTGGTAATAGCATCTGAGAATTTGACTGTAATGAATATGACCATGTTGCCACCTATTGGTGAGAGTGATCATAAGGTCTTGACCTGGGAGGTGGCTAAAGGTGTGGAATTTTCGATTAAGACAGGGTATATGTGGAATTACTGTGCTGCAAGTATGACAAGCTTAAGATTGCTTGGATCAGTGCCATGCCATGTACAACTGCAAAGGCTGGATGTCGATAGAGCATGGTAAGTGGTCAAGGAGCATTTACAGGAGGTTATGGCTGACTGTATACCTAAGGTCCGAATAGTAAAACAAGTAGGGGTTAAATGGATGAATAACACCATTAAGCTTGAGCTGCAAAAAAACAAACAACTGTGGAGGGAATTTAAAGAAAGGGGTGACCTGCAGGCACACGAACGGTATAAAGTGCAGGCCAGAAGGGTAACGAGTGTGGTAAAAAAGCAAAAGTGGATTATGAAAGGAAACTAGCTTTCATAATTCGAAAGCTAGCTAAAGTTGCAACCTAAAGAGAATCCCAAACAGTTCTTTGAATATGCTGCAAGCAAAAAAAAAAAACAGTACACGGCAAAATGATTTTAAGGAATGACAATGGTAAGGAGGTCACTGAATCAGTCGATATGGTGGAATTACTGAGCGAGCACTTTGCATGAGTATATCATCCAGGTGGTGACATTGAAAAAATGAAGGAACCATTAGTTTATACGGGAATTGTGAGGAATGAAGTGGAGGTGAATAGTCTATTACAGAACCTTAATGTGAATACATCTGTGGGATTAGATGGTATACTGGCACGGATCTTACATGAAGCGGCTAAAGAATTATCAGTGCCCTTGACCATGTTGTTTAATCTGAGTCTCGGGTCTGGTTTAGTCCTGAAGGTGCGGAAAGAGGGGAAAATAGTTCCATTGCATCAAGGAGGATCCAAGACTACTGTTGCAAATTACCGACCGATCAGCATATCAAGAGTCGTTGTCAAGGTCTTGGAGAAAGTAGTCAAGGGAAAAATACAGGAATGGATTGATGAAAATGAGATACTGTATGGGGGATACCATGGCTTTGTGAAGGGTAGATCATGCCTCAGTAACTTGCTCACGTTTTATAACACAGTGACGGCTGAACTGGATAAGGGTAATGGGTTTACTGTGGTACTGCTGGACCTGGCTAAGGCATTTGACAGGATACCACATGGAATTCTAATCCGTAAACTACAACATATGGGAATGGATATAGGGTTGGTGAGATGGATAGGTGGGTAGCTGATGGAGAGATATCAGAGAGAGTACTTTATTCAGGAGTAGAGTCCAAAGCCTGTGACTAGTGGCGTGATGCAGAGTTCTGTTCTTGGACCACTGCTGTTTAATCTGTTCATTAACGATATAGGGAAGGATCTAAGTGGAACAGTTCATTTGTTCGCTGATGATGCAAAGTTGGGTAGGTCAAGAGTGAATGCAGAAGATGTCAAAATCTTGCAGGACGACTTGGATAGATTGGAGTTCTGGGCTAAGGAGAATGGATGTCAGTTTAATGTGACAAAATGTAAGGTTACGCATTTTGGGGTGAAAAGATTAGCAGTAGTATACCGCATTGGTGGAACTGTACTCCAGGAGATTGATGAGGTCAGGGACTTGGGAGTGTTGGTGGATAGGGAGATGAAGTTTAGGGGGCACATTGCAAAAGCAGCTAAATCAGCTCATCAACTCACTTGGTTGTTGAAAAATACTTTGACGAGCAGAGACAAGCAAGTTATTGTACCTCTGTACCGAGCCTTGATAAGACCTCAACTCGACTACTGTGCCCAGATATGGTCACCTAGGTTTCTTCTTGATGGGGAGGAGGTGGAGAGGATCCAGAGGAGAGTGACCAAGATGATAGCAGGTCTATGGAATGAACAGGTTGAAGATTTGTGGGTTGCAGAAATTAGTTGATAGGCGGAAAAGGAGAGATATGATTGAGACATTCAAATTGCTAAAGGGTTTCTATACGATTAATTCAGAGGATATTTTTGAGATCAAGACTGGTGGTGGGAGAAGTAGGGAACACCTATGGAAGCTGGTCAAGAGTGTGGTTTGCAAGGATGTTAGAGCTGGATTCTTTACTTTTAGAGTGGTAAATGAGTGGAATAAGCTGCCAGAGTCTGTTGTGGGTGCTATGACGGTGAGTGAGTTCAAGGCAAGGTATGATAGATATGAGAATGTCATGTAGTTGTGTGGACATGATGTTTATGGCCTCCCTCGATGAGTCTAAGGACTCCCTGGAGTCGCCCGTAATAATAATGAAGGAAAAGGTATTGTATGGAGATTTGATGATAAGAGGTACACTTAATGAGTAAGTGACAAAAGATTTTTGCAGGTGCAAAAATCAAGGATATTACTGAAGCTGTGAGTTTACAGAAGAGAGAAGTGAAAGAGATGATTGTTATGGCAGGAGCAAATGATTTGATAGGGGGAAATATAATGAGAAAAAATATGAAAGAGTTGTTGAAAGAAGCAAAAATGAAGTGTAAAGAAGTAAAAATTGTGAGTCTGCTGTCTTGGTATAATAGGACAGATTTGAGAAGAGCCATGATTCCTAATCAGTCAATGAGAACATTGTGCAAGAGAAATGGTGTTCACTTTATTGATGTATTGAGTGGATTTGATTGGTAAAATTACTTATATATGCCTGATAGACTACATTAACACGGTTTTGTAGTTAGATGTTTGGAGAAAGTTGTATAGGAAGAGCTTGGAAGTACAAAATGAGAAAAATTAGAGATATTGGGAGGGGGATGCAATCAAGCATATTTCTGGCCACCCCCTGTGATAAATGAGCATGTGTACAGAAATGATTATGCAATGCTGAATGCAGTTTCACTGGTTTCTGATTTGAATGGGAAATCTCCTCTCCTTTATTCCTGATACTTCTGGCATTAAGTATCATGAATAAGGGAGAGGAGTTTTTGGCATTGGTCAGCTCAAACTGGCCAAAAATTATAAGCATCAGTGATACCTGATGGAAGAAAATGATATAGTTACACGGCTAGAATGTAAAGGGTGTTGCATTTTCATGGAGGGTAAAGAGAATTGGACATGAGGTGCAGTATTGCTGATGATAGGTGAAGAACTATAACCAACAAAATTAGAAGTTAAAGAGGATTTTAGATCTGAGGAGATGGTTCATTTGAGATTATCTGGTATGAGATAGAGGCCATTCAAACAACACATATTGTTTGTTACTGCTATAGACCAGGGTATCTACTATAAGATGTACATGTCTTGTATTATTAGATTAGCACAATGAATGCAGGCCAAACAATTAATATGGGAGGCTTTAACTATAGGGCACAGAGGAAAGGAGATGGAAAGATGGAAGAGGAATTTATACAGTTGCTAAGGGATAATTACCTGAAAGAGCATGTTATAGAAGGGAACAGGGGTTTGAGAGTGTTGGATCTAGTAATAGCATTACTAGATCCAAGGTAGACTCTCTACTTCCAACTGGAGAGAGTGACCATGAAGTCTTGTTCTGAGAGATTGCCAAACACATGGAATTCTCTGTCAAGAAAGGGTTTATGTTGAAAGGGTGTAGGTCAGCAATGAAGCTGGCAATTATGATAGATTTAGGAGTCATCTTGAAGCAGTGCCATGAATCGAGAGGCTACAAGGAAAGAATGTCAGTAGTGCATAGGAAGTGGTCAGGTGATTGTTTGAGAAAAGTAGTATCAGACTGTATAACCGAAAGTCAGGAGGATAAACCAAGTGGAGATTAAGTGGATGAGTAGAGATATGAAACAAACATTGCAAAAAAAGAAAGAAAAGAAATAAAACACTGTAGAGGGAATATAAAGAAAAAGGTGATCAGCATACTCACAAGCAGTACAAAGTGTAAGCAAGAATGGTGACTACTTTGGTAAGAAAGGTTAAATCAGATTATGAAAAAAAATTAGCTAAGCAGGCTAAAGTAAACCCCAAAGATTTTTTTTTTTTCATTATGTAGCAAGTAAGAGGAAAAATGACTATGATAGGATGACTTTAAACAATGCTCATGAACATAAGGGCAAAAGAAATAGTTGAGTTGCTGAGGGATCATTTTCATATCATCTAAGTGGAGATTTTGCAGTTCCTGATGCAACAGAGATGCATATTAAAATTGAGGTGGATGAAAAGGAGCTGTTCAGCATATTGAAAAATATCAATGTGAACACAGCCATAAGGCTGGATGGCATGTCAGCCCATGTACTACATTAGTGTAGGGTGACCAACTCTCCCGTATTTCCCGGGAACTCCCTTATTTTAGCTAATTTTTTTGGATCATCCCGGCTCCTGTATTTTTCATAATCAATCATTGTCGTTAATTTTTTCAATGTGTATTATAACCGCCAAATACAATTTGACACTAATATCGACAGTTTGAAAAATTCTAATCGATACAATTCTTTCTTTGACATCAGCTGTAGATAGGTTAATAAAGAACTGGTTACCTAGTAAGAGTTATTTTAAAAGTGTCAACGACTGTCCAAAAATTATGAAAAAACAATTCAGTGATGAGGATCCAGAAAAGGAGTGTGCTGTTGAAGTATACCTTAATTTTTTTTCCAAAATTGGTGCTATACTTGTTCAAGCTGCCAAATCCCTTGAAACTGCAGATCTTAGTATCATTGAATGCTACAGTATAATGCAATGTTCAAGTAGTAAAATTCAACAGAGGATAAAAGTTTTTTTTTTGTAATGCCACTGAAAAGATTTTAAACTGTATGACCCCAGGTTTTAAAAAAAAAAAAAATTAAAGATGATTTTGTTAGTTTTTACTGGTCATTGTACAAGTACATTTCCAAGAATTTTGATTTATCTGATGCAAATCCCATCCATTGTCTTGTGCCCCTAAATTTGGAGAGTGAACTTTCTTTCAGGCATTTGCAAGCCATTGTTCAACAATTTCATATTGATATTATAAATGAAGACAATCTGTATGAAGCATTTTGTAGTGCAGTGAGTGTTGTGAATATAGTGAAATCAGAAAGTACTGAACAAAAGTGGGTGAATATATTTACTGAATTAAATAACAAGAAAATCAAAGTTCCAAATCTTGCTAAAATTTTAGACTTTATGTTAAGTATTCCAGGCTCAAATGCCCACACTGAGAGAATGTTCTCAATGATGAACAATAAATGGACAGATCAGAGAAATCAAAGTAGCTTAGAATTAATTAAATTAGAACTAATGGTAGTGATCAATTTTGATTATGACTGTAAAGAGTTTTTGCAGTTTGCATAAGGACACAAGAAAATCAAAGCTGCTGCAGCATCTGTTGATAAATATAAATAAGTTTAATCTAAGAAGTATGGATATTTTAATTGTATTTAAGTATAAATGTTTAAAATTATATTAAATATTTTGATGTACTGTAATTTAAATTGCTATTTGTATATTTTAAATATAAACCATCCTATCAATTACTGTAGGATTCACATCCCAAAAATTTTGCTAAAATTTGTTGTGACCCAATATCCCTTATTTTCATGTTCAAAAGTTGGTCACCCTACATTAGTGAGAAAAAGAATTAACTTGCTTCTGATGAAGTTGTTCAATCTAAGTCTCAGCTCTGGCAGTGGTTCCTGGGAGGGGAAAGAGGGTAAGATAGTTCCATTGCATACAGGTGGCTCCAAGACAAATTAACATATACAGAGTGGTTGTTAAAGTATCAGAAAAGTTGGTTAAAGTTAAAATCCAACAGCTCGTGGATAGGGATGCAGTACTGTATAGTGGTCAGCACAGTTTTGAAAAAGATAGGTCCTAGCTTAGTAATTTATTCACATTTTATAATATAAAGTGACAGGGAAATTGGATAAAGGAAATGGCTACACCATGATACTGCTGGACTTTGCAAAGACATTTGACAGAATATTACATGGAAAAACTATTACAAAAGTTGGAGCAAATGGAAATGGATATGAAGCTAGCAGGATGGATTGGGGGTGGGGGGGGAACTGGCAGACAGATATGAGAAAGTAGTGGAGTGGAAACTAGGAGCATGTGGATTACTAGTGGAGTACCTCAGGGTTCTGTACTAGTGCTAGCTACTACTCCCTAATTTGTATATCAGTGAATATAGGAAAAGATTTAAGTCTGTGTGTGTGTGGGGGGGGATATTCAGTATTTTGATGCACAACTGGGAAGAGCAATAGTTGATAAAGGCAATGCAGATATCCTGCAGGATAAGTTAAATAAATTGGCATTGTGGGCAATGGATAACAATTGTCAATTTAATGTTACAAAATGTATGGTTATGCAATTTGGGTGGAAAAGGTTGCATACAGTGTATCATATTGATGGTACTGGATTGCAGGAAATTCATGAGGCTAAGAACTTGGGGATAATGGTGGATAGAGAGTTGAAGTTCAGAGGGCATATTGCAAAAGTTAGTAAAATAGGAATTGAAATGATTACTTGGATGTTGAAAAACACTCTAACAAGTAGAGATAGGTAGTTATTATCTCTTTATAAGACTATGATTCAGCTGCATCTTGAATCCTGGGTACATATTTGGATGGTTTGTGTAGTTCAGTGGAAGTGGCGCGCTTGAATCCTCTGCAGTAGGCCACCCAAAGATAGACTTCAGTTCTAGTCTAGTCATTGACTGGAGGAACGTTTTCGAAGCCTTTTTTAAAAACCGGTTCCCGAGTTAGTCGATCCCTGGCACATGCAAGCGTTTTTTTTTTTTTTTTTTTCCAGCCTGGCTGGTTGAGTGGTTAGCGTATCCGCTCTCCAGCCAAAGGGCTGAGGGTTCGAATCCCTCCGTGGGCATGAATGTTTGTGATTGTCTGTGGAAATAGTAGTGGTGATGGTCGGCGTTAGATGGCATTGGTGTAGTTGCAGTCAGTTGGTGGGTTGAGTGGTGGAGACAGAATTGTAGAGCAAGTGCCCTCCCTCGATGAGTCTTTGGACTCCCTGGAGGTGACAAATAATAATAATAATATTTAGTCATCTGGGTTTCTTGGGGACCAGGAGGTGTTAGAGAAGATTCAGAGACAAATAACTATGCAGGTGATGTGTGTAGAATGGTCCCTATGAGGATAGGTTGAAGGTGGTACAAAGTTTTGTTGATACGTGTAAAAGAGAGGGCATGATAGGAATTTTTAAGACATTAAAGGAGTTTTATAAAATTAATGCAAAAGGAAATTTTTCAATATATGACAAATGGTCAGAGAATTGAGGCTCATCTGTAGAAGCTGTGTAAGAGTGGAGTTACCAGGGCTATGCAGACTAGATTTTGTGTGTGGAGAGTGGTGAATGAGTGGAATGGATTCCAGAATTAGTTGTGAGTTTCTTTACAGTGAATGAGTTCAAGAAAGGGTGTGATAGATTTTGTATATCTAATAGTTAATTTGGGTCTCTCAGAATAACTCCATGGAGATACCATGTAATAATAAGCATAATTTCAAAAATTTTCAACATGAATTCATTATTCTTATTCCCAGATGTTATCTCTTCATTCCTGTCTATATATTATCTGTAGTCTGCAGAGAGTGGCGATAAGGCTAAGGCTGTAAATTACAGGCTGATCTGTATATCTGGAGTTGTACTTAAGGTATTGGAGAGGTTGTTAAGAGCTAGGATACAAAAGTGGGTTGATAACAGTTGTATTCTTCATGTTGTTGTTGTTGTCTTGTCCTTTGAAGAGTCTTAGATGTTTCCGTGCGCTCTTTGTACTGCTTTGGCTATGTCTGTGATTTTGTTTGTATAGAGCTGTTGTTCAGGATTAGGATCTATTTCTTGCAAGGTTGCTGTAATTGCTGGACAGGTAAAGATGTGAGTGGGTGTCAGTTCCGTATTGGGGCAGTTGTTGCAGTTTCTATATGTTCTCGTATCATCTGTATTGATCTTCATTCCTCTATAATGTCCTGTTCGTAGTCTTGCTATCGTAGTGGAGGTCCTTCTGTCAGCATTGATCTCGGGAATTTGATGTTGTATCACTGATTTCAATGGAATTAGTTTAGCTTTTGCTAGTGCATTGGCATCAGCAAGAGTTATCATATGAGTTTCTTGGTTGAGTTCTCTGGCCTCTTTTGCTAATTTATCAGCTGCTTCGTTGTGATCAATGCCTACATGAGCAGGAATCCATTGTAGAATGCAACTTTTACCTAAACACTTTAGATGATTTAAGAGTTTATGGATGTCTTGTGTGAGCTTGGTATTGCCATTTTTGATTGCCTCCATAGCTGATCTTGAGTCACTGTAAATTATAATTCCTTCAGATTGTTGAGATGATGATAGATTTAAGTAGGCTTCTAGTGCTTTAATTATTGCGTAGAGTTCGCTGGTAAAATTGGAAGCGATTCTCCCAGATCCAACTTTTATTGAAAGTTTTTCACCTTTCGGGAGTAGAAGGAGAACACCAGCGCCTCCATTAATCATATTGGTGTCTGATGATCCATCGGTATAACGTTGTATTCTTCATGTTTGTCAGAATGGGTTTGTTAAAAATATATTGTGTTTACTTACTTGGATATGCACTGTCACAAGGTGACAAATGTATTGGACAAGGGAGATGCATATATAGTGGTATATTGAGATTTTGTAAAGGCTTTTGATAGATTGTCACATCACATCACGAGTTGGTAACTGCAGAAAAGCAGAAGGGATTGAATGATAGATTCATGAGCTGGGTAGGCAACTCTCAGATAGGTATTAGCAAGTTGTGTATGGGTGCGTAGTTTCTCAGAAGAGGAAAGTCACTAGTGGTATGCCATAGGGATCTGTTTTGGAACAATTGTTATTTAATTTGGTTATTAATGATACTGAGATAGGTTTAACAAGTCATATGCAACTGTTTGAAGATGATGTAAGACTGGTTGAGAGGCTTATACGCTGGTTATACATGATAACTAATAATTAAGGAATTGACAGCATACACTAGAAATATAAATTAAATAAACTTTAATATATACTTTCCGATATTTCGGCAAACGTCACGTTGCCATCTTCTTGGGAACTTATTACAAAGACACGTGCACACAAGTACTACATAACAGCAAATGAGAACAGAAGCTAGGAAGTTAACATTTTCCTAAAGTCCTGATTGTGCCCCCTGGCGGGCTATATTGGTAGTTCTTGGCCTTTGGGCTGAAGTTCTTCCCCCCCCCCCCACCCCCCCCCCCCCCCACCCCCCCCCCCCCCCACCCCCCCCCCCCCCCACCCCCCCCCCCCCCCACCCCCCCCCCCCCCCACCCCCCCCCCCCCCCACCCCCCCCCCCCCCCACCCCCCCCCCCCCCCACCCCCCCCCCCCCCCACCCCCCCCCCCCCCCACCCCCCCCCCCCCCCACCCCCCCCCCCCCCCACCCCCCCCCCCCCCCACCCCCCCCCCCCCCCACCCCCCCCCCCCCCCACCCCCCCCCCCCCCCACCCCCCCCCCCCCCCACCCCCCCCCCCCCCCACCCCCCCCCCCCCCCACCCCCCCCCCCCCCCACCCCCCCCCCCCCCCACCCCCCCCCCCCC
Source organism: Typopeltis vanoorti (assembly GCF_054136105.1). Lineage (NCBI taxonomy): Eukaryota > Metazoa > Arthropoda > Arachnida > Uropygi > Thelyphonidae > Typopeltis > Typopeltis vanoorti. The sequence goes on from NC_143566.1 coordinate 97,589,370, forward strand.
CCACCCCCCCCCCCCCCCACCCCCCCCCCCCCCCACCCCCCCCCCCCCCCACCCCCCCCCCCCCCCACCCCCCCCCCCCCCCACCCCCCCCCCCCCCCACCCCCCCCCCCCCCCACCCCCCCCCCCCCCCACCCCCCCACATACCTAGACAACACACACTATCTTTCCTCTCTGTGTTTTCTTGAGTACAACATCAAGCAAGAATCTCATATTTCTCACCGCCCGATTTACATTGGCTCTTAATTCATTCGTTCCTACCATCACAATCATCTCATCCTCCTTTCACCCCTTTTAATTGCCATAGCCACTCTTTCTATCGTTCCTCCAGACAAACACTCCTCACGCATGATATCTTGTAAACCATGGATCATTGAGTCCACATACATTATACCTCTTACCACCCTGTTCCTCGATTACTCATCTGCATTCCTCACTCTCTCTCTCTCTCTCTCTCTCTCTCTGACACTTTCTCTCTGTATTCTCCTACTTACCTGCCTTTCTGATATCACTCTATCTCTGGTTCCAGTGCTCCCCTTGCATTCTTATCATTCCCTCTCTCATACTGTTTCCATTCTCTCCTCTTCTATCATTCCCATAACTCTCTCTCACTCTGATCCACCTTGCATTCATCTCTTCCATTCGCCTAATCTCATCTTTCACACTTCTCATCTCATTCCCGAGACATTTCACCTGCTTTTTCAGCTCATCTATCTATCTCTCTCTGCAAGTCAGCCACTCTTGTTTGCCATTCATCCTCCCAATTGAGACCATCTCCAAACACTTCACAATCATTCAACCTTTCCACACTTCCCACTCTCATTTTTTCATTCATATTTCTCTTGCTGTTCTCGCCTTCTATCATACCACTCATCTCTCTACTTGGAGAATCTCCCACTTCTGACTCAACAAGGTCAGTTATAGTCTCAGCTTGGTCAGTTATAGTCATCTCTAACTCACCAAGTTCTTCTCATTGCCTGCATTTTGTGTATGTACGTATTTCTCCTTCTTCTCACCTGCCACATATACAACCCTGGGATGCATACTACATTCCACAAGTCTCGCATGCCACAAAATCCCTTATTATGTCATTCAAAATGACATAATAAGGGATAATAAGTCCTTAAATGGGGGGGGGGACTTGGTGATGCCCGTTTGCAATTGGAGTTGCCACTGCTGCCATTATTCAAAATAGTGGCGAGAAACTACTACAACTAAACAATAAATAAGTATAAGTGAGTATAACTATAGGTATAAGTATAAAACATATTTAAGTATACTAAATATCTAAACAATGAACTCTTGTGTTATCTTCTTCTCTTCCACCGCTATGCATCTGATTCCGACCCTGCCTTCTCAGTAACCAAAAATGAACAATATAGAGACAACATCTAACTCCAAAAACAACCACTTGTATTACATAAAAACAATGTAACACAAACTCACCAATTGCGTGTGTGCTACATTGTTGTGCTACACCAATTGAGTTTGTGTCACAGTATTTGCCGATTAAAAAAGCACTTTTTTCAGCACAGCTCAAATCCACTGCCACCATAATCCGGATATAATCTTTGTAACTCTTCTTTGCATTCTTTTCACAGCTTCTTTTTCCCTTTGAAATCTAGAAGACCAAATCTGCACACAAAAAAAATCCAGGTGTGATCTTATAAAATTCTTATAAAGAGACAAAATGACCTCCTTATCCTTAGATGTCAAGATGCCATTTATCTTTTGAAGATGGAAACAATGGTGGTAATTTGTTGATAGGAAGAAAAGTAACCACTAAATTAACCATTAGATTAATGCTCGTATGGAGCTCTCAAAAATAAATGTAGTTATCAAGGCTCTACACGACGAACTTTGGGATGTTTTAAACTTGGAACCGTGGGATATCCTTGACAGCATCTTTGACACAATGGCTAATAAAGAATTCATCAAAGTTAAAAACTGGCACGAGAAAAAATTTGAAATCCTCCATCATCATAATGGTACGAAATGACTGCAATTACAACAAGATCATGTTGTTGTGTATTTATCATCTAGCCCTAACGGATGAAGCTGCTAATGTGTTAAATCAAGGGCATAATATTGCTGTTACTCCTAGGCAAGTTCCAAAAGCCAAAATAATGGCTTCAGTTGAACGAGGAATATACGACCTTCTCCAGCAACATCCATTTGAATGTGGCCAGCATCCTAATCCATTCCAAGCCTCCTAAAAACAAAATTCCACAAAAGGAAATCAGTGCTTTAAAAGAACTATACAGTAATAACCATATTGTTATAACTAAAGCAGACAAAGGTAATGCAACTGTGGTGATGAATTTAGCTGAATATGAAAGCAAAATGCACATACTTTTACAAGACCAGTCTATATACCAAATTATAGATCGTGATCTCACTAACACTCAAATGAATAAAGTTTGCAGATTATTGAAAAAAATCACTTCCTGGTCAAAAGAAACAGTTAACAAACTGAAGCCTTTTCATGTTAAAACACCCAGAATATATGCAGCACCTAAAATTCATAAACAAGGTACACCCCTACATCCTATTGTGGATAGTATAAACAGTCCCACGTACAAACTTGCTAAACATTTAGCTAAATTATTATCCAACCTCACAGATAATTCTCTCTCCTTTTTTAAAAATTCTGTTCACCTAAAAGGGTATTTTTGAAAACCATATCTTAAAAAGTTCAGATGTAATGATTAGTCATGATATCACTTCACTGTTTACAAATGTACCATTGAGACCCTTAATTTGCTAAAGTCACAGTTCTCCCCTGATATATTTGAACTATTTAAATTTACAGTATATACAGGTTATTTTACATGGAAAGGGAAGATGTACAAACAACTAAATGGGACAGCAATGGGCTCCCTTCCCCCCTTTAGCCAATTTCTATATAGAAAACTTGGAAAAGCTATGAATACAGCCACTCTCAAACCAATGTTTTTTCTATACTGTGATGATGTGTTTGCTATTTGGCCACATTCAGACACATTGGATGCATTTTTAGTGCATTTAAATAGCCAACACCCTAAAATCCACTTCACACTGGAACAGGAAGCTAATGACTGTCCGTTCTTCCTGGATACACTAATCACACATCTTCCAGATGATTCCTTTTCTTTTTCTGTTTATAGAAAATCCACATATACAGGGAGATATTTATACTTACGCCATCATCCAGCTCAATAGTATGGTATCCTAAAAACACTAACTCACAGAGCTAGAGCAGTTTGTTCTAATGACAATGCTCTTACTACTGAACTTACTCACATCACACCTTCTTAGCCAATGACTATAATCTCCATTGAATAGAAAAAATACTAAATGCTCCCCAGAAATCCCCTCCATTGCCTACGACACAAGACCACAGCAAAAAAACTTACCATCTCATATATTCGAGGCACACATGAAAAGATATCTAGCGTGCTCAAGAAATATCAGCTACTGACCGTACTTAAACCTTATGTCAAATTGGCAACTCTCATCTGTTCACCTAAGGACAAACTTTCTTCTCTATCAGATCTAAGAGTTTATGAAGTGTCCTGTTCTTTTGACTGGGCTTACTATGGACAGACAAGAAGAACTGTCAACATCAGCCTTGGTGAACATAAAAAATACCTCTGGCACTATCATTATGGCAAGTCTCGTCTAGCAGACCATGTCTTGGATACTGCTTTGCACAGGAAGAAAACAGAAATGCTACACAGGAATCATTATAGGTCAAACAGATTGTTTTTGGAATCAACAGAAGCTTTAAAACATACTCTAAATGTCAACAAGTATTATTATTATTCGTGACACCTCCAAGGAGTCCGAGGACTCATCGTGGGAGGACAACTATTATACAACTGTCTCAACCTCTACTACCAGTCATCTCCATCAACGCCATCTACCGCCCATCACCACCACCACAACTAGTATTTTTTTTGTCTGTAAATTGCGTGTGTTCTGAAGGGTTGATTTGTCTGTATGCGGGATGAAAAACCCGAGTTTCCGGGAGAAAAAACCCTGCTACCTCCGTTTGAGATCGGCTAACTCACCTTCGATTGAAAAAGCCCACATAAAGATTCCTCCTGTCGCAACGAGAATCGAACTTAGGCCTATTCCAATCGAAGGGCCCAATGTACCGTCATTCTTCAAATGCACTATGGAGGCGCTTATAATGTATGGCTCTATAATTTATCAAATTCTGGGAGACGGTCATTTCAAGATCTAATTAATATTTGTTTTCTCTCTTTTTCCGATGTAGATAGTGCCTAATTAAAACTTTAGTTCCTTGTGTTGTTTGTTACAAACTAGTCCCACTGCTATGCCAAATTGTTGTTGTTTGCATACTGTGACAAATTGTTTTTGTGCTCTGAAGATGATGGATATAATACCAGTGAAATATCAACAAATAAGTTAATAAATATTATTTTCTTATCATTCTGTGTTGTCATCAATACAGTGAAAATAAGTTGAAACACAGCCACTAAATTGTACTTAAGAATTCTGGAAATTGGTTCTGAGATGCCAGAAATGTAAGGAATTGGAACTTGACATACTGTTTCTCTGTTATTTGAGCTAGGATTGTAGGAATTAAAAAGCTGTTGCATGGCCCTTTCGGAGAAAGGGCCATGCAATAGCTTTGAGTTTCATATATAATATGAATATATATGATAAATGATGAATAAATAAAATAAATGATATATGAAACTTCATTGAGTTTCATATATCATTTGATGTTTAACAGTTCCTATTGTAATAGTTGAGGTGTAGAACAAATAATATGAGCACATTGCAATAAAGTTTTTTTTATAATTCCAGTCTTCTGTGATGGATGATGAGTTGATTTCTGTTGAGTGTAGTATCCAGTGAAAGTAGGCTTTGATAAACAGCAGTAATTAATTCATGAATGTAGGTTGTTTATATTCAATAAAAAAAATAAGCAGTATGTCTTCATTATGGGGCCAGATAGCAAAAACGTTGTGTATATAATGAACCCAAAATGAAGACTTGAGGGTGTATGGATGAGAAAAGTATGTCTTCTAAATGTTCTAAATAAAAGTTAGCAAGTGCGGGGGAGAGTGGACTTCCCATTGTGGTTCCATCAGTTTGACTGTAAACTTTATCCTAACAAATAAAATATCCAGATATATAACAAAGTTGAATAGTTTCACTATATCCTGTGAAAATGCTTCTGAAAGTAGATGTATTGTATCCTCAAGAGGAACATTTGTTGAGAGAGAGAGAGATTCTGTATCAAAGCTAACCATTACATCAGTGAATAGTAGGGAAACATTTTTTACTTTATCTAGAAAATCAGAAGAATTTTTAATAAATGAACACGAGTTGCCAATCTGAGGTTTCAATAGGTGTGCTAAAAATTTGGCTATTCGATAAGTAGCTGAGTCTATGCAGGCAACAATTGGACAAAGAGGAATGTCTTGTGTATCTTGGGTAAACTATAAAACCTGGGGTTCTAGCAAAATAACTTCTAAGTTTTCCTATGGTGTCTCCATCAGGGTTTACAACTTCAACTTGATCGATCCCATACTTTTCTTTTATAATTAGCAGAATCCGTACCAACAGTCATGTTCCCCTTGTCTGACTTAGTAATAATGAGATGACTGTTGCATCTTAAGGATTATAATGTGCTCATTAGCATTTTCACTAGATAAGAATGAATAAGTTCTGTTCAATGTTGAAGAGGAAATCTAAGTAAGGTATCCTTTTAGAAACTATGGAGAAATCATGTCCTTTTGAAAGAATAAGAGTTTCACTTTTGGTTAATGGGAATCCTGAAATGTTTACTATTCAATTTTCTGGAACAGAAAATTGGTACACTTTGCTTCATGACAAGGGAAAATTTTTAAGATCTAAATGACAACTGTGTTTGTTAAATGAATGGCACAGAGAGCATTTAGCCACAATGAGAACTATATTGGAAAGTTGAAGGTCTACATTTGAGGTAATAAAATTTTAGAGATCAGAAATAAGCCACATATTAATAACTAGTTCATATTTAGCAGCTCATAATTAATTGTGGACAAGTGATAGGCTTGCATTGAAATAGATATTATGAGCACTTGGGGACCGGATTGATTCCTTCATCTTTGTGAAATTTGGAATAATCTTGGGATCAGTGCATTTTTTGAGAAAGACTATTCTTGCTTGCAGCTTATCTTGTAACACTGATAATTTTCCAAATTTACTGGTCTTCTTGGTTATTTCTTCCCCATGAAGGATTATTAATTGTTATTTAGGCCGGCCGAGTGGTCAGTGTATCTGCTTTCCAGCCAAAAAGGCTGTGGGTTCGAATCCCGCCATGGGCATGGATGTTTGTGATTATCTGCGAAAATATTAGTGGTGGTGGTAGATGGCATTGGTGTGGATAATGCGGTTCACTGTAGTCGATGGGATGTGAGTGGTGGAGACGGAGAGTTGTAGAGTAAGTGTCCTCCCTCAATGAGTCTTGGACTGCCTGGAAGTGTCAAGTAATAGTAATAATTAATAGATACGTGAGCCTTCTTCAATTAACATGAAAAAACACAAGGGTTAAGTAATACTATTTATTTAAGATCATATATTTCAGCCTGAATATCACAGATAATATTATAGGTAATCCTGTGATATTCATGCTGAAATATATTGCCTTAAATAAATAGTATTACTTATCCCTTGTGTTTTTTAGTGTTAAATGAAGAAACCTCTCATGACACAAGTATCTCCTAAACAACATTTATTTGATATATGCTTTGTGGCCTTTTCTGTGTATGGGAGTGTATTGAATATATTGAATAAATGTGAATAATTATGAATTAATATTAATTAAATTAATATTGAAATACATTCAAATTTATTGAAGGAGCAGATATTTTCTATAGCTCAAGTTGATAATGTATTCATTTAATTTTGTAATAATCAGACTAATTAATTAATTAGACTGATTCTTTCATTCCATATTTTTCCATTTAGATAAGAATGAAAAAGCTCTAAAACCATTTGATATTAGTTGGTACTGGTATTTCTGAAATGGCCCAAAATACAGAAGATCAGATAAAAGATCAAATACTGCACATAATTCAAGTTGGTATCAAACTTTTTATTTAATGTTCACACTTATGAATATATAGACTTTAGAATAAAATCCTTTATAGAAAGAAATATTTAACTAAATGGATGTCTAATTAAATTAATTATATAGCTACCTATTTAATTAAATAGATAAGCATAGTATATAATTATTTACATGTTTCAACATCTTGTTAAGAAACTAAGAATTTGATTGGATAATTATAAAAAAGTGCATTTTATAGTAGCATTTTTATATTGTGACATTTATTATTATTATTATTATATATAATAATAATAAATGTATATATTATAATATATTATTATTATTATATTACTGTAATAATAATAATAGTAAGACTAGGCTACTTGTATATATAGAGGCAAATGACTTCACATTAATTGCCTTTATATCCCATAATGCCAAGCACATATCCTTTCAGACATGTATAATGCTATGCATTATGGGAAGGGCCACTACCAAGACGGTTTTTGACCTTTATTGAGGTTTCATCAGTGAGAACTAGGTCCAGAAGAGATACCATTCATCTAAAAATCAGACATAAAGCAGAAGAATTCTGGTCATAAAATATTATTACCAGAATCACTTACATTTAATATTTTGATTTGTAAAATTTTTGGCTAAGTTTCAAAGCCATTGTCAATACAATTATAGGAAAACTCTAAAAAGAACAATTTAATTGAAAGCATGTGATATTACATGTACCATTGGCTGCAGGAGAATAGCTCCATCTGCATTAATAGATATTTAAAATAAATTACAATAAATTAATTCGTTATTTTTAATTATAAGCAAAATTTAATTATAATGAAGGAACACATGAATGGTGAGTATTAGTTAATATATTCAAATTACTTGTGTGTAGAGGCTTAAGTGCTATGAGGACATCATGTTGGAGGCTTAATGGATTTTTTACAACACTCAAGAAGAATTAAAATAGAATTTAATACTTCCTATATTTCGTCCTAGTCACTAGGATATCTACGGGGATTACAAAAACAATTAATGTAACATGCACACACAAATCTTACAATACTAAGCCCAACCACGTGAATGACACTAAAGTCCTATCTAGGTGGAGCGCCCTCTAAAGGCGGTAGTAGGTGGCCTGGAATGTATGGTGGCATCTACAAAAATCCACAAACCCAATTCCCCACTCAGGCCTATAGTAGATGCCACCAATGCACCTTGCTACAGACTGTCTAAACAGCTGGCCAACTCTCTGATCCCCCTTACCGGAAGGTCCACTTCCTATATAAAAAGCTCGACCCACTTTAAAGCCCTCACAGAAAATTTAACTTTGAATAATGCAGACATATTGGTAAGTTTTGATATCTCCTCTTTGTTTACCAATATTCCCTTAACTGACACCTTATCTCTCTCTTAGAAAACGTTTTTCCCTCTGACATCTTAGATCTCTTTTCCTTTGCCATTAACTCTGGGTATTTTATTTCTCTTGGAAGAACAAAATACAAGCAGATAGAGGGAACTGCCATGGGTTTCCCCCTCTCACCCCCCCTGCCAATTTCTATATGGAAGATTTCGAAAAACAAGCCATAGGCTCAGCCCCATTCAAACCTTCTATCTGGCCAAGATATGTAGATGATGTGTTCTCTATTTGGCCTCATGGCCCAGACACGTTAGACTCCTTCCTCAGTCATCTCAATAGCCTATATCCAAGAATCCAGTTTACTATGGAAAAGGAAAAGAACAATTGTTTACCCTTCCTAGACACCTTAGTCACATGCCTGTCTAATGATACACTTGGCTTCACTGTATACAGAAAACTCACACACACAGGCAGATACATTCACAAACTCTTCCACCACCACCCCTCACAACAATATGGCATCATCAAAACTCTTACCAAGAAAGCCCACAATCTTTGTTCCAGTGGAACCGCCCTTACTACTGAGCTTAACCACATACACAACACTTTCCTCTCCAATGGCTACAGCAAACACAGTATCAAAAAAAAATCAGTTCCTCCCTGATTCCCTGTCCTTCTCGTCAACAAGATTTTAAAAATGCCATCACCATACCCTACATCCGTGGCACATCTGAAAAAATAGCCAAGATACTAAAAAAGTACAACCTACACACAGCATATAAGCCCTACTGCAAACTTGCTATTCTTATCTGTTCTACGAAAGATCAGCTCCCTCCTCTCTCGCTGCCTGGAGTTTACAAAGTACCCTGTTCCTGTAAGAGCTGGCATACTTTGGACAGACAGGCAGATCAGCATCCATCTGCCTGGAGGAACACAAGTCTTACATCTGTAAACACAACTATGGCCATTCAGGCTTGGCTGACCATGTTTTGGACACCACTCACGGAGTATCATGGAAGAAAACCACCATGCTCCACCACAGCAAATTCAAGAAAGAGAGACTTTTCTTAGAAGCAGCAGCAGCTCTCAGAAACCAACCAAATCTTAATAAATATGGTTGCATTAAGCTTCCGAAGATTTGGGAAACACTCATCACCAGAGGTCCCACCTTACATTCCAGGACACCTACTACCGCCCTTAGAGGGCGCCCAACCTAGATAGGACTTTAGTGTCACCCACGTGGTTGGGCTTAGTATTGTAAGATTTGTGTGTGCATGTTACATTAATTGATTTTGTAATCCCCGTAGATGTCCTAGTGACTAGGACGAAATATAGGAAGTATTAAATTCTATTTTAATTCTTTTTTGAGTGTTGTAAAAAATCCATTAAGCCGCCAACATGATATTCAAATTAAGTGGATATTGAATCCAACATTATTTCAAAGCTGAATAGAGAAACTATAAGAGTTTCATGCCAAATATAGAAACTATAAAAGTTTTGGCAGATTCAAGCATATTCAAACCTTTCATGACAAGGTAACTCGTAGTAAAGGTGGAGTAAGCTCTGATCACTATCCTTAGTATTTCCCATAATGTAAAACACATCTCGTAGCAGACATGTATCTCGTAGCAGACAGTTTCGACCTTTATTTGAGGTCTCATTAGTGGAAGCCAGACCCAAATGTAAATAAATACTCAGGTTGAAGTGATGCAGAACTTATACTTTAATATACGAGTTGCTAAAAAGGTGTCACATCACAAAAGGCACTAATCCCCCCTCCATAATGTATAACATCATACATCTCCACTAGGAGATGTGTTTTACATTATGGGAAATATTAAGGATAGTGAGCAGAGCTTACTCCATCTTTACTACGAGTTGCCCCTGTCATGAAAGGTTTGCTTACACTTGGATCCACTGAAACTTTTATAGTTTCTATATTCAGCATGAAATTCTTATAGTTTCTCTGTTCGGCTTTGAAATAATGTTGGATTCAATATCCACTTAATTTGAATAATTTTGCATTGCCGAAGTGAAGCCTTTTAGTTTTCTTTTTCAGTTAGTTAATATAACTTTCCAAAATTGAGAAAGTTTTAGGCAATCACTTTTATTCAGGTTTGGGTTGTGAATGTGTGCTTCACAGCTTTCTTTGTAAAGTCTTTCCAGAAGAAAATAACTGTAGTGTAAGATTTTTGTTTTGTTCCACTGAATCCTGTGTTTTGTAGATAAAGCATAGCTTGCGGGAATATGAGGTACATACAACAATTGTTTACCAATTAAAAACGGTTGCCATATGCTAGAAATTACTATATTAATAAATAATATTAAAACTATTTTTAATTTATTATTACAAGAGGAGATTTGAATAGGTTGGTGCTTTGAGCTGAAGAATGGGGATATTATTTCAGTGTTGATATGTAAAGTTATGCACTTTTGCCAGAGAAGATGGAATGAGGTTTACTATTTACTACATATTGGAAGAAGAAGTTTGTTTCACAAGGTGGAAGCAAGGATCTGGGTGGATAAAAAATCAAAGTTCATGGGACACATCACAAAAGTTGTAAAGGTTACCCAAAAAATGGCTGCTGCTGCAAAGAATGCTGATATATATGGATAAGGAGATACTGACAAGCACAAAGAGTACTACTGTTATGAAACAACTTTTGTTCTAGCCCTCAACAAGCTCTCCAATACCTTAACTTCAGCTCCAGACATACAGATCAGCCTAGAATTCGTATTCTTAGCCTTATCATCACCTTTGTGAAGTGGAACAATTTCACCTTCTTCTCAATCCTTTGGACTTGTGCTGTTGACCAGGTGATAGATCTGGCCACCTGGCTATATTGGCTATGAGGAAGCATTGGAGAGAGTATAGAGGTAAATGACCAAGACTATCATCAGGACGCTGAAATATTTTGAATATGAGAATAGATTGAGGGAATGTGGTCAGACTTAGCAGATAGGAGGAGGAGAAGAAGAAGGGGGTGACATGATTGGGTGAGAGGAGTCTATAATAATAGTAAGATTAGTAGGCTACTTGTATATATAGAGGTAAATGATTTCACATTAATTGCCAAATAGATATATGGAATTATTGTATAGGATAATAGGTGATGTGTGAACAAAAGGTCATTCCAGGAAATTATACAAAGATTATGTGAGTCAGGAAGTGAAAAAGAGACTTTTTTGCTTGGATGGTGAATGAGTGGGATGCATTGCCAGAGTGGGTTGTGAGTGCTCTAGCATTGAATGTATTCAAGGCAAGATATGATAGTTATTGTGCTCTGTGAAAGTTTGACCAATGAGTCTTCTGACTCCAGGGAGGCATGAAAGTAATACTGTGTCTGTATACCTTTCACTTAATGTATAAGAAAAGGAGAGAAACTACTGCAATGAGGCTCAAGGTTGAATGAGAAAATCTATTGATAATTGAATGATTTATCATTAAATGCTGAGGTCTATGATGCGTTTACCATGATCAAATGAACTTTTCAATAAAGATCAAAACAGTTTTGGCAGTGAAGCTTCTTATAATGCTTAGCAATATACACTTCCAAAATAAAGTTTTTTTTTTTATTTTTTATGTTGGGCCCATATACGAGAGGTTGGCTGGTCAACCTATAGTACGTTAGTACCGTATATGGGTAGTTGGTTGGGAAAAGAGAAACTTGTTTACATTTGATTTAAAAGCCTGTATGTTGTATTCCTTGAGAAATATGTCAGGGGGAAGACTATTCAACAGCTGAAGTAGCAGGGATGAAGGAAGAGGAAAAGAAACTTGTTCTGTGGGTTTCAAGGTGTACTGTGAAAGGATGTTGGGCGGCAGCTGTATGTGTTTCGATGGGCTTAGTACAGAGTCAGGGAATTATTGATGCTGTTTCGGATGAACATTTTCCATGGAAATATTTATAGAATATACAAATCGCAGAGACCAAGCGTCTGTGAAAGTGAGAGGAGTGAGTTGGTGAGAGATGGGTCATTTATCAGTCTAATTGCTCTCCTCTGTATTGAGGCAAGCAATTTGAGGGAGATTTTAGGAGCACCACTCCAAATGTGAGAGCAGTATTTGATAGCCAGGTGGATTTGTGATTTGTATAATGCTAACAGCTGTTTACAGGTGAGGTAGCATCTTGAGCGAAAGAGAAAACCTAGTTTTTTGGAAGCTGAGGATGCAATAGTTGTGATGTGTTTATGCCAGGAGAGGCTTGATATCAGGGTAATTCCGAGAAGAACGATATCATCTTGTCTGGGAATTTGAGTGTTATCAAAAACAATGTTGGTGGAAAATGGTTCTTTTTTGTGAGAAATAAGACAGAATTGGATTTTACTGTCATTGAAGTTGACGAGGTTATCTGAGCCCATTGTACTGTGCATAATGCCATGCTGAGGTAGTTGATGTGAAGTCAGCAGACTCTATACATAAGTAACATAGTCGTGAAGATTCTCATGAACAAACTTGGTTTGCATATGCTTGGGTAAAAGATTTACAAGAAGAATATATAATTTCTTAACTCCTATAATTTACTTTGTAACCGAGTGAGAAAACTTTCTACAATTGACTGACCGTAAATTTGATGGCAGATATATTTCTTATATTCTTCAAGATGGATGTTGGTAGATCTTTTAGTATGTCCATAATATGACAAGTTTCAAGAAAAAGGACAAGGAACCTTCTTGAAAATAGTGCAGACATTATATTTCTTTAATGGCTATAGAGAACAGTAGTAGTATTACTGTAAGCTGTATCTTTTGAGAGATGTGAGATGAAGAAAGGGACAAGTATTTTTATTTTTTTTTGACATTGTAGCCATTGGATAGGAGGTATGACAGCTAATGGCAAGTTCAGCTGTGAGGGAGACCTGATTGGAATAACAGTTAATTGGCTTTGTTAACAAAGTTTTTATGATATGATTTGTTGAGAGGGTGTGTGGGTGAGACAGAGAGAAGACAGTAAGTGTAAGAGTTGAGGAGAAGAGCAATAATAATGAATGAGATGATAGCAAGAATGCGTAGGTAGCGAGGTCTGGAATATTTGGATGCTTGAAGTACATTTGAGGATAGAAAAAGTATGCAATAGATGGATTAAATATGAACACAGAACAGACCTCAGACTGTTGTTTTCTGGGCAAGTGAGTGTATTAGGGCAGGGAAGCTAGAGGTTCAAGGGTAGAGATGGCTGCATGTAGGGATAGTGGCTTGAGAAATGACAGGGTGCATATTATGTTAGACCAGTGCAGTCTGTTCTATGCAAAAAGCAAGCAGGCTTAATCCCTTAATACTGATAATGCATTTATATATATACACACACACACACACACACACACACACACACACACACACACACACACACACACACACACACACACACACACACACAAATGCCAGGAGCATTAGGAATAAAGGAAATGATTATCATTGATTGATTTGGCCTCTCCAAAGATTGCGGGTATCGGCAACTTAGCTGACTGAGGAGGATGTCCTGACAGGGATAGAAATTGAAGAGTTTGGCACAATAGGGACGGTGAGTGAGGTGGAATGTTACTCATGGGTAGGAGATGAACTGTGCCATTTATGCAGAGAATCTGGACAGAATTTATGGATGGACATGAAGAACTGTTGACATCTTCTTTGGAGATCATAAAAAATACATTCAGCACTATCGTTATGACAAGTCAGGTCTAGCAGACTATGCCTTGGATTCCTCTTCACACAGGATAAAATGGAAGAAAACAAAATTGTTACACAGTGAAGCCATTATAGGTCAGAGAGAGAGAGTCAGAGATAAATCAGTTTACCAAAAATCTGGAGATAGTCGTTTTAAGATCTAATTAATACTTGTTTTCTCTGTTTTCCAACATAGATGGTGCCAATTAGGACTTTCATTCCTTGTGTTGTCTGTTACAATTTTTTTTTTAAAACTAGTCACAAGAGGTCTAGAAGAAATGAGATGTCGTGAAAGTGAGGGAGTAAGTAAAAGAGCATTGAGGGAAAGTAATGAAACTGGAAGAGTCGTGCTGAATAGTGTAGAAAATGAGGCCATGAGTGATGCTTGTTTGGGTTTAAATGAAGTTATGAATGGTATAATATATGGTGATTCAATGATTAAATATATGGAGAGCGATATTTCTGAGGAGGATTTGTCTGGTAGAACAATAGAGAGAGTGACTTTAGCAATAAAGAGAGGGCTTGATGCAGAAAAGATGATAGTTATGGTGTGCACAAATGACCTGAGGGTAGTATTCATCAGAAAGCAAAAAAAAAAGATTTAAGAACATTGTTAGATATAGTGAAGAAGAAAAGTGTCCAAGGGAGGATTGTGTGTGTGTGTGCGTGCGCACGTGTGTGTGTGTGCGCGCGTGCGCACTGCCTCATCTTGACAATTATGAGTTAAGTAGATGAGAGATGATTATGAACAATATGATTGCAAGAATGTGCAAAAAAAGAGGTTTGATGTCTGGACTGTGTTCGAAGGCAAAAGACAGCTGTATGCAAGAGATGGGTTGCATCTTAACATGGAAGGTCATAAGCGATTGACGAAGTTACTGTTTTCTGAACAAGTTGAAATAATTGGGCAGGGAAACTAAAATTGAAAAGGTTCTGATGTGTAAGAGGGAGAAACTTACAGTGAATGTATATTTGTTGATCCTTATTTGTGGAATAAATTGCAGAATAGAGTGAATAAAAATCGGCATGGGACTGCTGAAATTAGTGATATGTATATCAGTTCTAAAGCTGGTATAAGAACTAAAGGGAATCTGCAATTTTTGTAATACTAATGCAAGAAGCATTCAAAATAAGAGGGAAGAATTTTTGGCATTAATCAGCAATCTCACCAAAAGTTATAGGCATTAGTGAAACTTGACTGTCAGCAGAAGATGTGGTTACTGGAATTGAATGTGATGGGTACAGTATTTTCAGGGAGGATAGAGAAGATAGAATGGGGAAAGGAGTACTGTTGACGATAGCTGATGAGTTGCAGCCAAAGAAGTATACCAAGAGGATAGACATGTAAATAATAGTTCATTTGAGGTGGTCTGGTGTGAAATAATGTCCAACGCAACCAAATATACAGTTAGTTTCTGCTATAAGCCAGGGGATACGGATGATGATATTGAATTCATGCATCCTCAAATTAGTGCAACGAGTGCAGGGTTAGTGATTATGATGGGGGATTTTATTTACGGTGTATCAATTGGAAGGAGGAAATATCACTCGGCAAAAAGGAAATGGAATTCATACACTTCTAAGAGATAATTACTTGAAACAGCACATAACTGAAGTGACTCATGGTGTGTGAGTCTTGGATCTGGTCATATGTTCAGAAGACATATGCATAACTAAGGTGTCCTCGTTACCTCCAGTTGTTGAGAGCGATAATGGGATATTGACTTGGGAGGTTGCAAAATTTGTGGATTTCTCTCTTAAGAAGGTTATATACAGAACTACAGGTTAGGTAATTATAACAAGCTTCGGAGTGAGCTTACAGCTGTACCATGGCAGAACTTATTGCAAGGGAAAGATGTTAACAGCGCATGGGATAAAATCAGCGTGTATCTGTAGAAAGCAGTATCAGAATGTATTCCCATGGTCAGGAAGACATACAAGGTAAGCATTAGATGGATGAGTAGTAGTAGTAGTATCAGGCTTGATCTGAAAATCGAGAAAATGTTATGGAGAATTTACAAGGAGAAAGGCAATCAGTACAGTAATACAGTAATGAGCAGTACTAGGCTCAAGCTAGGAAGGTTACCAGCATAGTAAGAAAAGCTAAATCTGATTATGAGAAGACCTTAGCCAAGGAGATTAAGGGTAATCCCAAAGAGTTCGTCCGCTATGTGGCAAGTAAAAGGATAAATGACTTTGGAAGGGTAACCTTAGTGGGTGCTGATGGTATTGAGGTGACCAATTCAGATGTAATAGTAGAGTTACTGAGTGATCAATTTTCAAAAGTCTATCAACCAAGCGAAGATCTCTGTACCTGTAGCAATAACTAATATGAGAATTGAAGTTAATATATCAGAGGTACTTAGTATATTGCAGAATATAAAACCAAACATTGCTGTGGGTTTAGATGGAATATCAGCTTGTGTGCTGCATGAATGTGCAAAGGAATTGCCAACACCTCTTACTTGGTTATTTAACTTAAGTTTGAACTCTAATGGTCCCTAAGGAATGGAAGGAAGGCAAAGTAGTTCCTTTGCATAAAGGTGGCGCTAAGACTGCGGTAGTTAATTACAGACCAATTACCATATCGGGTGTGGTGGTAAAAGTATTGGAGAAGTTGGTTAGAGCCAGAATTCAGGAATATGTGGATCAGAATATGGTACTCTATAGGGGCCAACATGGTTTTCTTAAAGGTCGATCCTGCCTTGTCCAGCTATTAACTTTTTATAATAGAATGATATCTGAGTTGGACAAGGGAAATGGCTACACAGTGATACTGCTGGATTCTGCTAAGGCGTTTGACAGGATACTGTCCCATGGAATACTGTTGCACAAATTAGAGCAGATTGGAATGGATACTAAACTGGTGATATGAATAAGAGAATGGTTCATGGAGAGATACCAGAAAGTAGTGTATGGAGGAGCAGAGTGCAGGATGAGGCAGATGGCTACACAGTGATACTGCTGGATTTTGCTAAAGCTTTAGACAGGATACCCCATGGAATACTGTTGCGCAAATTAGAGCAGATTGGGGTGGATACTAAACTAGTGATATGAATAAGAGAATGGCTCATGATTTCAGAAAGTAGTGTATGGTGGAGCAGAGTGCAGGATGAGGCAGCTGACCAATGGTGTGCCTCAGTGCTCTGTGTTTGAGCCATTATTGTTTAATTTGTACATGATACCCCATGTAAATGATATAGGATGCTATAGAATAAATGATATAGAAGCTGATGTTGAGAGTTTGCAGGATGATTTAAATTAGCTGGCAAATTAGTATATTGCAGAATTTAAAAGCAAACACTGCTGATAGGTTTAGATGGAATATCAGCTCGGGTGCTACGTGAATGTGCAAAGGAATTGTCAACACCTCTTACTTGGTTATTTAACTTAAAGTTTGAACTGTGGTATGGTCTCTAGGGAGTGGAAGGAAGGCAAAGTAGTTCCTTTGCATAAAGGTAGCTCTAAGACCTCGGTAGTTAATTACAAACAAAAGGGCAAAAGGTGTTGGATGTCAGTTCAATGTGGAAAAGTGTAAAGTTATGCATTTTGGGATTAAAAGATTACCAACTGTGTAACACATTGATGGAACGATACCCCAAGAGTTTGATGAGGCTAGGGACTTGCTAGTGTTGGTGGATAGGGAGATGAAGTTCAGAGGACACGTTGCTAAGATGTCCAAGATTGAACATAGGATTACTTGGTTATTGAAGAACACACTGACATCCAGAGATAAAGAGGTTATTATTCCCCTTTATAAGGCAATGATACTTCCACATTTGAATTACTGTGCTCAAGTCTGTTCACCTGGATTCCTTGGAGATGAGGTTGTGGAGAGGGTTCAGAGAAGAGTGACTAAGTTGTTGAGTGATGTAAAAAGTGCTCCCTACATTGATAGATTGAGAGCTTGTGGATTGAAGAGGTTGGTTGATAGCCAGAGAAGAGGGGATATGAAAGAAACATTTAAATTACTAGGAGGTTTTTATAAGATTGATGCAGGGGAAATATTTCAGCTGTGTGACAGTGATGGAAAAGCAAGAGGTCATCCCTGGAAATTAAGGAAAAGTGTGGTTAACAAGGGTGTGAGAACGAGGGTTTTCTCCCGGAGGGTGGTGAATGAGTGGAATGCATTGCCTGACTCAGTTGTGAGGTCTTCATCTTTATATGAATTTAAGAAGAGATATGATAGATGGTGTTTTGATAGTTTGGGTCTCCTGCAATGAGTCTACTGACTCCGTGAAGATACCGTAATAATAATAATAATCCCACTGTTATACCAAATTGTTATTGTTCATGTACTGTAACAAATTGTTCTTTTGCTCTGAAGATGCTAGATATAATATCAGCTAATTAGTTAATTTAACTAATTAACTAATGAGATGATTTCTATAATGAAAGAAAGAAGAAAATGGAAAAATAAAGACACACTAGAGGGAAAAATATAATATAGAACTTGAATGACAAATTGAGAAGGGAAGCAGAAAGAAGTAGAGAAAATTGGCTGGAAAAATAATGTAATGAAATAGAACATTATGAGAAAGAGGGAAGATATGATATTTTATATGAAAAAGCAAGAAGTATGAATCAAAAGAGAAAGGGAATTCAAGCTAGAGGTATAGAAAATGAGAATGGAGAAATTATAACTGGAGAAGATGAAATCCTAGGGAGATGGAAAGAATACATTGAAGATCTGTATGTCAAAGAAAATAGACCAAAGGAGCTGCCTTTAGAAGATATAAAGAAGGTAAATGAAGTTGATTTAGGCCCAGAGATTTTGAAGACAGAATTAGAGATGGCCATTAGAGAACTAAAATATGGAAAGGTAAAAGGAATAGATGGAATACCTGCAGAATTCCTGAAACAACTTTAGTTATTTCCTCAATTCCTAAAAGAAAGGAATTGATGAAATAACTAAACTACTAAATAAATTAGTTATAAACTACTAATTTATAACAATGGAGAATTACGAAAAGATTTTATGAGCCTAATATTTATACCTACCAAAGAAAAATAATGCAGTGAAATGCAAGGATTTTAGAACAATAAGCCTCATTTCCCATACATCAAAAATACTTATGAGAATCTTAATACGAAGAATTGCATCTAAGGTGGAAGAATTTCTTGGAGAAGAACAGTTTGATTTCAGGAAAGGTAAAGGAACAAGAGATATGATTGAACTGTTAAGAATAATAAGTGAAAGAAGTTTGGAAGTGAATAAAGAATATCTGTTATATAGATTTTGAAAAAGTCTTTGACTTTGTAAAATGGGATAAAATGATGGAAGTAATGGAAACAAGTGGTATAGATTGGAAAGATAGAAGACTAAATATTTCATGGTATATGGGACAAACTGTTATGGTAAGAGATATATATGGTACAACAGAACCAGGTACCATTGGATGAGGATTAAGACAAGGCTGTTGTTTATCACCAGTTTTGTTCAATATGTATTCTGAAGCAATGTTAAAAGAAGCATTGGAAAATGCTTAAGAAGGAGTAAAGATAGGAGGTAGACAGATATATGCAATTTTTTTTTTTTAAATAACGAAACCTGTGGTGCGTTCATAATTAGAAGAAACACATATAAACCACAGTGAAATTTTATTTATTTTTTTTTTGTACTACTTTAACACGTTATGCACGATTTCATGAGATTCTATTGTAATCATGCGCCCTAACTGTATGTTATTCCTAATTTTGTTTAAATACTGTACTGATGATGTCCTAAGATACTTAGGATGAAATATTTACAATTAAATAATTTTCACTGTGGCTTATACGTGTGTTTCTTCTAATTAGATATATGCAATATGATATGCAGATGACAAGGCATTCTTTTCAAACACTGAGGAAGGATTACAACATCTGCTGAACAGATTACTGGAATCCTGTAACAACTATGAAATGAAAATTAACACAAGCAAAACAAAAGTAATGAAAGTAACAAAGAAAGAGACAACTATGGATGTAAGAATAAATGGAGAAAAATTGAACCAAGTAAGGACATTTAAATATCTAGAAAGTGTGATTAGCAGTGATGGAAGATGTACAAGTGACATAAAAGCAAGAATAGCAATGGAAAGAGATGCCTTTAATAGAAAATGGAATTTATTCAGAAGTAAAATGGATAGAAATCTGAAGAAAAGGCTAATAAAATATTATGTGTGGAATGTTGTCCTATATGTAGCTGAAACTGACATTGAGGAAAGAAGAAATTAAAATTTTAGAAAGCTTCGAGATGTGGATTTGGAGAAGGACAGAAAAAATAAAATGGAAAGATAAAATAAATATTGAAGAGGTCTTAAAAGGAGTAGAGGAAGAAAGGAATCTGTTAAAATGGATAAAAAGAAGAACAGGAAATTGGATTGGACATATCCTGAGAGGAAATGGAATAAACAGAGATTCCATCAAAGACAAAATAGAAGGAAAATGACCTAGAGGAAGAGTGAGGAAAACAATGTTAGATGACATGCTGAATGGAGATAGATATGCAACCTTGAAAGAGAAGGCTCAGAACAGAAGAAAGTGGAAGGAAAGTTTTTGCTAGTGAAAGAAGAACCTGCTCAATTGCAGAATACTTAAGAAGAAGAATTAGTTAATAAATATTAATTATTTTCTTATTATTTGTGTTGTGAATGATTACTGTTAAATAAACTAGCATGTACCCAACACAGGTCTTTCTGCTCATGTCCAAATGAACTGATCATGTCATTAACTTGACTGTTTGAAAGTATAAATTGGGCAAGTTCCTGAGGAATAGAAAGACATTAAGATAGTGTCATTGCATTAAGAATCTGTTAAAAAGGATAAAAAGAAGAAAGGGACATTGGATTGGACATATCCTGAGAAGAAATGGAATAATGGAAGTCTATTAGAATGAAGATACCAAACTATAGACCAGTTTGTATTTCTTCTGTGGTTAAGATTTTGGAAAACTTGTCAAGAACTCATATACTATTATTTATAGGTGTGTTAATGGGTGTTTTTGTTTTAGTCATCTGGTTTCCCTTTTATAATAGAATAACAAGAGCAGTGGATGAGAATAAGGCATACACTTTCTTTTGACTTTGCAAAGACATTTGACAGGGTGCCTCCATGACAAGTTTGTATTTAAGTTGCAACATATGGGATTGGATATCAGGTTAGTGGTTTGGATTAGTAATTGTCTTTCCAATAGATATTAGAGAAGCTGTATATGGGAGCTTGGCTCCTGTATCAGGGAGTAGGAATGTTGCAAGTGGAGTTCTACAGGGTTCAATACTGGAACCATTATTGTTCAATTCTTATGTTTGTGTGTGAGATGAAGCTTGGGAAGGTTATTAGTAATACTAATGATGTTTTACTCTTCAATAGGATTTCAGTAAGCTGGAAAAGTGGTCAAATAAATATGGATGTCAGTTTAATGCAGCTAAATGTAAGTTTTTGAAATTTGGGATCCACAGGTGGGATGCTTCATACTCACTAGGAGAAGTGAAGGAAGCAAGGGATCTTGGGGCTACTGTATATAGAAATTTGAAGTTCAGAGAGTATATTGTAAAGCTGGAGAAGACAATCTAGTTAATAGGAGTGATGACAAGGGGCCATCCCCGGAAGTTACGAAAGGAGGCTGTGCGCAAGAGGGTGAGGAGTGGTTTCTTTGCGTAGAGGGTGGTTGAACACCTTGGAATGCATTGCCTGAGAGAGTGGTTGAAGTGGGAATGGTTAATGGGTTCAAGGAGTGGTATGATAGACTTTTGTATTTCCTAAAAACAACCTCCCATGAGTCTTTTGACTCCATGGAGGCCTGGATGATAATAATAATAATAATAATAATAATTGCTGCAGTTTTCAGGACATTGGTAGCAGAGATAGATTTAACAGATAAAAGAGTGGAGGTTCCATTGTATAAAGCTCAGATCTGGATTATTGTGCTCAGATCTGGTCACTGGGATATGGAGATGAAGTAACCTTGGAGTGGGTTCAGAAGTGGATAGCGCAAATAATATCAGTATTATTATGTTATGTTATTATTATTTGACACCTCCAGGGAGCCCAAAGACTCATCGAGGGAGAGTGTGCCAACAGCATCGAACGATTGGACCCCTTTCAACTACTCACCACGCTTAAACTTACTTAACTGAGCCATTAGTAGCAGAGGCTCTACCAATCGACCAACCTTTGCCGGCGTACAATGTTGGTTATGAGACAGGCTAAAGGTATGCAAGCTATAGATTTTTGTTAATAAAAATGAAGAGTGGTATATGATTGAAATATTTCAGCTGTTGCAAGTTATCACATTCACACTGGTGAGATTTTTCATATGGTAGAAAGAGGAAGAAGACTCAAGAATAAGGGGAAGTAACAAAAGGAAGTAGTAAGTAAGAAGTAATTTTATTGCATAGAGATTGTTCAGAAAGTAGAATTCATTAAGTTTTAAAAGAGGTATACCGTGAGTAGACATATCGATACAAAATAAATAACGGAAAAAACTCACGTAGAAAGATTATTTAATAGTATAATTTTCGCCTGTGTGTCACAGGCATCTTCAGTACATTAAGCTCAAAATTAAACACTGACAATTCCAAAAAGCGCCACCTAAGTAGCTGGTGTAAGATAACTAAAAAGGTCAATAACTTTCCTAAAAATAAAAAATAAATAAAATAAAAAAAATAAAATTAATACAATAAAAAGTTAGGAAAGATGAGCTGATTTGTAAAGTACTGTCTCCCATAAAGGGGATAGACGTAAGCCGTCGGATCTATTTAAGTTAGGAGAATGAAGTAGAGTTTCACATGTTTCTTTATAAAGGCGTTCCATGAGAAACTGACTTTTGTGAAGAACTCTTGTCTTTCTCCAATGAACTCTATGTCTAGTGAAGATGGCATGTTCAGAAAGTCCAGACTTTTCAGGTTTAAAGTATTCAATATAAGATTGGTGTTCTTCTAGCCGAATAGAGGCAGATCTTCCTGTTTGCCCGAAAGATAATCCACAAGAGCACGGAATCTGGTAGGCACCTGGATGATTAAGATGTGGAAGCTTGTCCTTAGGAGAAGTGAGAAAGGTGGAGATTTTTCTAAACGGTCGAAAGGCAACAAAAATATTCAGTAATTTTAAAACTTTTGCTATACATTCACTGATGCCTTGTACATAAGGGATAGCAATGCGCGTTATTTCCTCTGTGTTTGAAGAGGAAGACATATTAAAACTACTCGAAGTTCTTTTAATGAAGCAATTCTTATAACCATTAGATAGAAAGGAAGAAGTTATATATTGTAGTTCTTTCTGTAAAAGATTGTCTGAAGAACAAAAGGAGTGGGCCCGATGAACCAGTGTTTTAATAGTTCCTGCCTTTTGACTAGGATGGTAATGAGATTCCGCATGGATACAAATCACTGAAGAATAACAATAATTTAATAATTATGAAAGCTGATAAGGGGAAGGCTGTAATGATTCAAGATAGGAAACATATTCCTATATGAGAGAAAAATGTCTCTTTTACTTCGACTATTCAACTTATAGGCCTCTTACATCGGATCCTACCCGGAGTCAATTGAAGAGACTTAATTCTCTTATAGATAATGTATCTACATGGAATGAAGATCAAAAGAAAAAACTTAAAACCTTCTTCAGTCGTCCACCTAGATTGTATGGTCTTCCAAAAGTTCATAAACCAGGCATTCCGTTAAAACCAGTCGTAGATTGTATAGGTTGCCCCACTTACAAAATCTCAAAATTTTTATCAAATTTACTCTCCTCTTCAACTAGAAGAACTGATACTTATATAAAAAATACTTTGGATTTCAAAAATAAAATTTCAGATCTTCATTTGGACGTTTCTGATATCATGATCAGTTTAGATGTTGTTTCTTTATTTACAAATGTGCCTCTTTCGGAAAGTATTGAATTACTACAACAGGAATTTCCTTCAGACATTGTAAACGTATTTGATTTTGTAATAAATTCTGGTTATTTTTCCTTTAAAAATAAGTTGTATCAACAAATTGAAGGAATAGCAATGGGTAATCCTCTTTCTCCTGCTATCTCCAATTTCTTTATGGAACATTTTGAACAACGTATCTTTGACAACATTTCTCCCAGACCTACTCATTGGTTCAGATATGTCGATGACATTTTTGTTGTATGGAATGGCTCTTCTGATGAACTTCAACAATTTCTCACTAAGTTAAACGCATTTCATCCTAGGATCAAGTTTACCCTAGAAGTAGAATCAAATAAGCAGTTAGCCTTTTTAGATTTTCTAATTCTTCGCCAACCAGATGGTAACCTACATTTCTCAGTTTATAGAAAGAAGACTCATACAGGCCATTATATCCATGCGGAATCTCATCACCATCCCAGTCAAAAGGCAGGAACTATTAAAACACTGGTTCATCGGGCCCACTCCTTTTGTTCTTCAGACGATCTTTTACAGAAAGAACTACAATATATAACTTCTTCCTTTCTATCTAATGGTTATAAGAATTGCTTCATTAAAAGAACTTTGAGTAGTTTTAATATGTCTTCCTCTTCAAACACAGAGGAAATAACGCGCATTACTATCCCTTATGTACAAGTCATCAGTGAATGTATAGCAAAAGTTTTAAAACTACTGAATATTTTAGTTGCCTTTCGACCGTTTAGAAAAATCTCCACCTTTCTCACTTTTCCTAAGGACAAGCTTCCACATCTTAATCATCCAGGTGTCTACCAGATTCCGTGCTCTTTTGGATTATCTTATTTCGGACAAACGGGAAGATCTGCCTCTATTCGGCTAGAAGAACACCAATCTTATATTGAATACTTTAAACCTGAAAAGTCTGGACTTTCTGAACATGCCATCTTCACTAGACACAGAGTTCATTGGAGAAAGACAAGAGTTCTTCACAAAAGTCAGTTTCTCATGGAACGCGTTTATAAAGAAACATGTGAAACTCTACTTCATTCTCCTAACTTAAACAGATCCGACGGCTTACGTCTATACCCTTTATGAGAGATGGTACTTTACAAATCAGCTAATCTTTCCTAACTTTTTATTGTATTAATTTTTTTTTTTTTTTTTTTCTTTTTAGGAAAGTTATTGACCTTTTTAGTTATCTTACACCAGCTGCTTAGGTGGCGCTTTTTGGAATTGTCAGTTAGTTTTTAATTTTGAGCTTAATGTGAAAATTATACTATTAAATAATCTTTCTACGTGAGTTTTTTCCGTTATTTATTTTGTATCAGTAGATTCATTGCTTGAGAGGGTAATGTGAGTGCAAACTGTGGATGAGTTTAAGGAATGGTATGAGAGACTGTATTATCTAAGGTTGACCTCACATGATCAGTCATATGAATCTGTAGGGGTCGTAATATACAACTTTCTGTTTCGTTGTTGAGAGGCATTGTGTTTTTATCTAAAAAGCAAGGAAATTTTCGCAGGTTTTGAATCCCGCCATGGGCATGGATGTTTGTGATTGTCTGTGGAAATACTAGTGGCTGTGGTGATGATTTGTGGTAGATGGCATTGGTGTAGTTTCAGTCAGTTGATGGAGACAGAGTTGTAGAGCAGGTGTTCTCCCTTGTTTTTTGCCATCCTGGTTGGCCGAGTGGTTACCATATCTGCCCTCCAGCCAAAAGGCTGCGGGTTCAAATCTCGCCTTGGGCATTTGGATGTTTGTAATTGTCTGTTAAAATACTAGTGATGATGGTGTTGGTGTAGATGATGTGGTGGAGATGGAGAGTTGTAGAGTGGGTGACCTCCCTTGATGAGTGTTTGGACTCCCTGGTGGTGTCATGTAATAATAATAATAGTAATAATAATAATTTTGGGCTTCTTTTTTCTTATTTATTTTATATTTTTTAGCTCTGTTAGAGCTGGAAAAGTGCCAGGAGTATTATATCTAATGTTTGTGAATATTTTGTTCTGAGCATGTTTAGATTTTTCAGGTTATTAATTTGGTGAGTTTTGTTAGTTTTCTTTTTAAGTATATTGATTTCTTAAACAGTAAGTTGGTATGTATTTTTTTGTATGGTAACTGTGTGCATGGGATAAGCAAACAAAGTTTACACCTGAAGTATTTTCAGGACTAAGGCAAGTGATGTGAAGTCATTAGCATCTATATATGATTTGCCCCTGTCCTGAAAATACTTCAGGTGCAAACTTTGCTTACACTTTGATAAAGGATTAAACCAAGTATATAATTTCTGTATCTGTAATTTATAGTATAACCAAGTGGAGAAACTTCCAGCAGTATGCTTACGCATGCTTAATTTGGAGTTGTTCTTTTTTATTACCATGGTATAAATTGAGAAAATTCAGAAATATCATTTGAAGTAAAATAATTTTTACTGTATTTTAATCTGGTACACTAGTAAGAGCTAAACCTCTAATTATGTTTTATGTTTTGAAACTGTTAGCAAAAAGGACTTCAGTCCCACATTAGAGATGCCCTTTCTCAGCATTCTGGTCACAATCAAGAAGAAGCAGTATTAAAAGTTCTTCAAGAAGAAGGAGTAATCGAAGAATTGCTGTCATTCTTGAGATTAGATCAAGGAAGTGAAACAAATTCTTCTGAATCCATACATGAAACATTACAGAATGAAAATACTATGCTTGATAAGAATGGTATATTGTAATTTTTTTTTTTTTGTTATTAAAACTTATTTAATTGAAACATCTTTGATTTAGCTAATTTACTAAAATTGTGTTTCCTGAGAAGTTAGAGTGGTCTGACTAGCTCTAGTCAAACAAACATAACAATAGTCAATCATGATAACAGACCAGAAAATACATACAGTCATACCCCGACTTACGCGAATCCGGAGTTACGCGGTTTCTTATATGTATGTATTGCTGTTGCGCTTCACGCCTCACCACTATTCGTATCTTTCAGGCTCCGGACTCATTCGCCAGTGTCGCACATGCTGTGAACAAGCACTGACGTGTTTCGTGCAGTCTCCATTCATACACGATTTTTATAGTCTACAAACCTTGCGATTGTTTAATGTTATGTTCTTGATAAAAATTTTATCACATAAAAAATAATAATGTCATTCAAAAGAAGCAAGTCCGATTCTTCTACTGCTAGTAAGAAAAGAAAAACATTGACTTTGGAAGCAAAACTCAACATCATTAAGGATTTTGAAGGCGGAATGAAAATTTGTGAGCTAGCAAAGAAGTTCAATCTACAGGAATCCATAGTAAGAACAATCATAAAAGAAAGGTTTACAGATTTTGGAGGACATAGATTCTAACGAGGAACAAATTGTAGCCACAAGGCAAGGAATAAAAAAATCATTAGCTTGCTATGAAGAAATTTTGCGTGACAAGAAAAAGACATTATGCCATCAGACGAATCTATTAGATTTTATGAAACCATCGACATTGAAATAACTTCCTTTTTTTTATGTACGAAAAACTACAATTATGATTATATTTCTTAAAAAATATAGGTGTTTTTTGTAAACCTTTGGTCCCAATTGTATGGTTGTATATATATAAATTACATGCAAAATTATACCCTGAGTTACGCGAAATTTGACTCACGCGCTTTTTGTTGGTCCCACCTACTGCGTAATTTTGGGGTTTTACTGTACTTGAATTAATCCTATACCCAAGCTTAAGCAAACAAGGCATTGTTTGTATAGAATGATTCAAAAATCTTTTTTTATGGAATATCAAAAATGTAATTTGTATCTCTACAAATTGGATACTTTCCTGCTCTTCATGCTTGATTCATTTCTCCCTCATCCCTCAAACATACATACATATACTTTATGCATTGCCTAATCATCCATGCTTTAGCAAACATGGATGAATATAATATTATTATTATTTTTATCCAGGCCTCCATGGAGTCAAAAGACTTATCGTGGGAGGTTGTTTTTAGGAAATACGTTTATCATACCACTCCTTGAACCCATTGACCGTTCCTGCTCCAACCACTCTCTCAGGCAATGCATTCCAAGGGTCAACCACCCTGCACGCAAAGAAACCACTCCTCACCCTCTTGCGCACAGCCTTCTTTCGTAACTTCCAGGGATGGCCCCTTGTCATCACTCCTTCCTGCTGTTCCACCAAGTGAAAGACCTCTCCAATGTCTACCCTGTAACTGCCTCTCAACAGTTCAAAAGTCTTGATCATATCACCTCTCTTCTATTCACCAAACTCTGCAGTCCATATTCCCTCAGTCGATCCTCATAACTCATATTGTACAGTGCTGAATCCATCTTTGTTATCTGCCTCTGTAACCTTTCCACAGTCAATTAATCCCCTTCAAATCCCGGAGATCAAATCTGAGAACAATAATCTAAGTGTGGTCTGATCAGGGCCTTATACAACGGAATGATAACTCTTTTATCTCTGCAGGTCAGCGTCCTTCTCAGTATTGCAGCAATCCTCTGAGTTATCCTCACCACCTTTGCAAAATGCTCCCTGAATTTCAGTTTTCTATCAATCATCACCCCCAGATCTCTTGTCTCCCCTACCTCCTCCAGTACAGCTCTTCCAATTGAGTATGCCTCCTTCCATTGATGGATCCCAAACCTCAAGACTTTATATTTTGTTGCATTGAACCGAAACCCCCATTCATTTGCCCATCTGTCTAGTTTATTCTATTGTGCTTACCACTTGATCTATGGATATAAGGGCACGAGCATAGCAGGTATCACAAGTTGCGTTGGGCATATCCTACATATAAGTGTTTTATTTTACTGAATATTAGTATCAGGTAACTTAAAAAGTTTGTGCAGTTTTTCATAATAAAAATTAAAACTGCTGAAATTTTTATAAAATGTTTTATTCATTAAAATAAGCAACTTCACATTCACAATCTACATCTCTTTCCCAAACAAGATACAAGTTTGTAAATTCCACTTTTATAAAACGTTTTGTCTTTAGAAATAATAAACCTAGCAATCTCCACTTCAATCTCTGTTTTATTGCAGAACTGTCTATTTTGCATGTGATTGTGTAGTGCCAAGAAAAGATGATAATCATTTGGAGAAAAGTCAGAAGAATATGGAGGAAGAGGGAGTATCTCCCATCCTAAAGCACAAATCTTCTCACAGGTACATTTTGCAGTATGAGATTTTGCATTGTCCTGTAAGAATATCACTTTCTTCAGATTAACTACTCCTGGCTGTTTCTGAAGTAATGCATCCTGCACATGCTCAAGTTGCATCAAATAGGTCTCAGCTGTAATTGTATTTGGCCTGCAGCGAGAAACTCGTAGTGGACAATACTGGCTCCAGTCCACCATGCACAAAGCAGTCTTCTGGGGATGAAGCGGTGCTTTTGAAGTGTGCGGTACTGGATCATTTGCTGACAACCAGTGATAATTCGTTTCCTGTTAAAATACAAGATCCATTCTTCATCACAAGTGAGCAAGTAATCCAAAAACGTGTTCATGTCATAAAAACTCGTTTTTATGACATGAAAGAAGTGAAGAACAAATTGATAGCCTTTAAAGTTTATTATCATCTGATAACGCATGTGGGACCCATTTGCTTAGCTACCATGATTTTCCCAATTGATGCAAGTGTAAACGAATTGTTTCACCATTCACGTTAAACATTTGTGAAAGTTCTCGACATGTTAATCTTGAATTATTTTTGACAGCGACATGTAATTCTTCATTAGCAATAATGGAGAGTCTTCCTGAACATGGTGCATCTTCAAATGATTCAACAGTTTGTCATAAACGTTTCTTGTGTACGTGCAAGAAATGTAATTTATGTGGAAAACAGGAAAATGAAGTGAAGAATATTAATGATATTTGTCACTTCATGAGGAATTTTCGTTGTTATGTATCCATTGTCAAGAGTGAATAGATTATGGTATGATAGCTGGAATGGAGAGAGAGAGAGAGAGAGAGAGTTTATTGCAAATGTTTTTGTGTGTGAGTGCAAGAAATGTGATTCATGTGGAAATCAGAAAAATGAAGTGACAAATATTAACAATGTAAGGAAAGATAGTGAAATTGTTCTTTCAAATGTAGAAGTAGTAAATTATAGTGGGAGCATGGGAAATGTGGAATGAGAGCATGAGAAAAGTAGCTGACAGTAATGTGGGTGATGAAATGACAGTAAGAAGTGAAATAGGACACTTATGTTGTGTCCTTCATAGGAGAGAACAGGAGCTAAAGTGACTGGAGAAATGATTGTCGTGCGGTACAACAGGAGGGAGTATAAAAGAAAAATTGAATCGGGAAAGTATGAAAGTGCAAGACGCTCAAAATAAGGAGCAGGTGTTATATGAAGATTCAATGATATAAGAGGTGTACTTAATGAGAAAGTGATGAAAGTATGTTTCCCAGGTGAGAAGATCAGTAGCTCAAAGGATTACTTGGATGTGGAAAACACACTAACAAGTAAAGATAGGGAAGTTATTATCCCTCTGTATAAGGCTGCATCTTGACTCAACTTGCACAGATTTGGTCACCTGGATTTCTTGGGAATCAGGAGATGGTAGAGAGGATTCAGAGATCAGTGACTAAGCTGGTAACAAGTGTGTGGAATGCTCCCTATGAGGATAAATTGAAGGTGCTCGGGTTACACAATTTAATTAATAAGCGGAAAAATGGAGACATGATTGAAACTTATAAGATGTCGAACGGTTTTATAAAATTGATGCAAAGGAAATTTTTCAATATATGACAAATAGTCAGAGAACTAGGGCTCATCCATGGAAGTTGTATAAGAGTGTAGTTAGTAAGGGTGTGCAGACTACATCTTTTGCATGGAGAGTTGTGAATCAGTCCAATGGGAGTGCCAGAATTAGATGTGAGTTTTCTGACAGTAAATGAGAGGTATGATAGGTTATGTGTGTATAATAGTTAGAGGGCATGATGCAGTAAAGATGATAGTTATGGTGGTAGTATTAACGGGAAGCAAAAGATTTAAGAACATTGTTAGATATTGTGAAGAAGAAAAGTGTCAAAGGGAGGATAGTGTGTGCTGCCTCATTTTGACAATTATGAGTTAAGTAGATGAGTGATGATAATGCTTGATATGATTGCAAGAATGTGCAAAAAAAGAGGTCTGGAATTTGTTAATGTCTGGACTGTGTTTGAAGGCAAAAGACAGCTGTATGCAAGAGATGGGTTGTATCTGAACATGGAAGGTCATAAGCGATTGACGAAGTTACTGTTTTCTGAACAAGTTGAAGTAATTGGGCAGAGAAACTAAAATTGAAATTCTAGTTTTCCATTTAATTTCTCTCTCTTATTGAGTATAAGAGGGAGAAACTTATGCAGTGAATGTATATTTGTTGATCCTTTTACGCAGAATAATTTGAAGAATAGAGTGGATAAAAAACGGCATGAGACTACTGAAATTAGTGATGTGTATATCAGTTCTAAAGCTGGTATAAGAACTAAAGGGAATCTGCAATTTTTGTATACTAATGCAAGAAGCATTCGAAATAAGAGGGAAGAATTTTTGGCATTAGTCAGTGCAATCTCACCAAAAGTTATAGGCATTAGTGAAACTTGGCTGTCAGCAGAAGATGTGGTTACTGGAATTGAATGTGATGGGTACAGTATTTTCAGGGAGGATAGAGAAGATAGAACAGGGGAAGGAGGAGTACTGTAGATGATAGCTGATGAGCTGCAGCCAAAGAAAGTAGTATATCATGAGGATAGACATGTGAATGATAGTTCATTTGAGGCAGTCTGGTGTGAAATAGTGACCAATGCAATCAAATATACTGTTGGTTGCTGTTATAGGCCAGGGAGTACTGAGGATGATATTGAATTTATGCATCAGCAAATGAGTGCAGGATTAGTGATTATTATGAGGGATTTTAATTATGGTGATATCAATTGGAAGGAGGAAATATCACTTGGCAAAAAGGAAATGGAATTCATACACCTTCTAAGAGATAATTACTTGAAACAGCACATAACTGAAGTGACTCATGGTGTGTGAGTCTTGGATCTGGTCATAGGTTCAGAAGACATATGCATAACTAGGGTGTCCTCGTTACCTCCTGTTGGTGAGAGCTATCATGGAGTATTGACTTGGGAGGTTGCAGAATTTGTGGATTTCTCTCTTAAGAAGGGTTATATACAGGTTAGGTAATTATAACAGGCTTTGGAGTGAGCTTACAGCCATCCCATGGCAGAACATATTGCAAGGGAAAGATGTTAGCAGCGCATGGGATAAAATCAGCGTGTATCTGTAGAAAGCAGTATCAGAATGTATTCCCATGGTCAGGAAGACATACAAGGTAAGCATTAGATGGAGTAGTAGTAGTATCAGGCTTGATCTTAAAAAAAAGAAAATGTTATGGATAATTTACAAGGAGAAAGGCGATCAGTACACCCATGAGCAGTACATGGCTCAAGCTAGGAAGATTACCAGCATAGTAATAAAAGCTAAATCAGATTATGAGAAGACCTTAGCCAAAGAGATCAAGGGTAATCCCAAAGAGTTCATCTGCTATGTGGCAAGTAAAAGGAAGAATGACTTTGGAAGGATAACCTTAGTGAGTGTTGATGGTATTGAGGTGACCAATTGAGATGTAATAGTAGAGTTACTGAGTGATCACTTTTCAAAAGTCTATAACCCAAGTGAGGATATCTCTGTACCTGTAGCAATAACTAATGTGAGAAATGAAGTTAATAAATCAGAGGTACTTAGTATATTGCAGAATTTAAAAACAAATATTGCTGTAGGTTTAGATGGAATATCAGCTTGTGTGTTGCGTGAATGTGCAAAGGAATTGTCAACACCTCTTACTTGGTTATTTAACTTAAATTTGAACTTGAAAATGAACTTTTCAAGTTCAAATTTAAGAAAATGAACTTTTCAAATTCAAATGAACTTGAAAATGAACTTGAACTTTTCACTCTCTAGGGACCATACCAAATTTGAAATTTGGTATGGTCCCTAGAGAGTGAAAAGAAGGCAAAGTAGTTCCTTTGCATAAAGGTGGCTCTAAGACTGCAGTAGTTAATTACAGGCCAATCACCATCTTGGGTGTGATGGTAATAGTATTGGAGAAGTTGGTTAAAGCCAGAATTCAGGAATGGGTGGATCAGAATATTGTACTTTATAGGGGCCAACATGGTTTTTTTAAAGGTCGATCTTGCCTTAGCAATTTATTAACTTTTTATAATAGAATGACATCTGAGTTGGACAAGGGAAATGACTACACAGTGATACTACTGGATTATTATTATTATGTGACACCTCCAGCGAGTCCACAGACTCATCGAGGGAGAGTCTGCCAACAGCATTGAACAATTGAACCACTTCCAACTACTAACCACTCTGAAACTTGCTTAACTTTTTGCGAGCCATTAGTAGCAGAGACTACCAATCGACCAACCTTTGCTGGCCTCACAAATGAGTCAGGCAATGCATTCCATTTTGCTAAGGCTTCTGTCAGGATACCCCATGGAATACTGTTGCGCAAATTAAAGCAGAAGGGGATGGATACTAAACTGGTGATATGGATAAGAGAATGGCTCATGGAAAGATACCAGAAAGTAGTGTATGGAGGAGCAGAGTGCAGGATGAGGCAGATGGCTACACCGTGATACTGCTGGATTTTGCTAAAGCTTTAGACAAGATACCCCATGGAATACTGTTGCGCAGTGGTGTGCAGGTGACCAGTGGTGTGCCTCATGGCTCTGTGCTTGAGCTGTTATTGTTTAATCTGTACATAAATGATATAGGAAATGGCTTGAAGGGAGATATTCAGTTGTTTGCTGATGATGCAAAGTTGGGTAGTGCAATAAAAAATCAAGCTGATGTTGAGAGGTTGCAAGATGATTTAAATAAGCTGCAAAATGGGGAAAAGGTAATGGATGTCAGTTCAGTGTGGAAAAGTGTAAGGTTATGCATTTTCATATTAAAAGATTACCAGCTGTTTACCACATTGGAATGGTACCCCCCAGAGATTGATGAGGCTAGGGACTTGGGGGTGTTGGTGGATAAGGAGATGAAGTTCAGAGGGCATATTGCTAAGGTGTCCAAGATTGCACATAAGATTACTTGGTTATTGAAGAACACACTAACATCTAGAGATAAAGAGGTTATTATTCCCTTTATAAGGCATTGATACTTCCAAAGTTGGATTATTGTGCTCAAGCCTGGTGACCTCCTTGGAGATGAGGAGGTTGTGGAGAGGGTTCAGAGGAGAGTAACTAAGTTGGTGAGTGATGTAAAAAATGTTCCCTATGTTGATAGATTGGAGCGTGTGGATTGCAGAGGTTGGTTGATAGGTGGAGAAGAGTAGATATGATAGAAACATTTAAATTACTAAGAGGTTTTATAAAATTGATGCAGGGGAAATATTTCTGCTGTGTGATAGTGATGGAAGAGCAAGAGGTCATCCCTGGAAATTAAGGAAAAGTGTGGTTAACGAGGGTGTGAGAACTAGATTTTTTGCTTGGATTGTGGTGAGTGGGTGGAATGCATTGCCTGACTCAGTTGTGAGTTCTTCGCCTGTAAATGAATTCAAGAAGAGGTATGATGGATATTGTTTTGATAGTTCTGTGATGAGTCTACTTTTAAATTATATTTCAAAAGTTGGCAGAATAGCTAAAGGATTGCTTAGATGTAGAAAAACTCACTAACAAGTAAAGACAGATCTATAAGTCTGCTGCAACTTGACTGCTGTGGACAGATTTGATCACTTTGGTTTCTTGGGGATCAGGAGGTGGTGGAGAGGATTCAGAGACAAGTGACCACTCTTGTCAGTCTATGGAATGCCCTATGAAGATAGA
This sequence comes from Typopeltis vanoorti, assembly GCF_054136105.1. Classification (NCBI taxonomy): domain Eukaryota; kingdom Metazoa; phylum Arthropoda; class Arachnida; order Uropygi; family Thelyphonidae; genus Typopeltis; species Typopeltis vanoorti. The sequence goes on from NC_143566.1 coordinate 97,624,141, forward strand.
GTGCAGTTATGTGGGTTGTAAATTTAGTTAATAGGCAGAAAAGATGAGAGATGAAAGAAACTTATGAGTTAGTAATGGGATTATAAAAGATTGACACAGAGGAAATTTTTCATTACATGATGAGATTGAGAGAAAGAGAGAGGGAACTATAGATCAACCATGGAAGTTGTGTAAGGGTGTGTGTGTGGTCTAGATTTTTACTTGGAGAATAGCGAGTGAGTGAATGGATTGCAAGAATTAGTTATGAGTGCCTGATAGTGAATTAGTTTAAGGAGAGGTATGATAGGTCATGGCCGGAAAATTCGCCATGGACATTTTCGCCATAGGAAAATTCAGCATAAACATTTTTGCTGTATGACATTTTCGCATTAAAAATTTAAACTCACAATCTGGTGACCTTAACCAACCCTGTTAGAGGAAGGTAATTTCTTTAAAATTAAGCTTTCTGACTGATAGTCTGCTTGTGTGCTTCCCTTCATCTCATCTTTAGCAAATTTGTGTTGTAATATTAGATGGAGGCATAAGAAAGGCTAAGCACCCCCTATCCTAAGTGAAAGAAGTGGGTATATAATTCCAGATGAGTATAAATTTCTAGAAAATGGTGAGTAGTTTTTACTAAATGATAGTGGTGAAGATGAAGAGAGAATTTTAGTGTTTGGTACACAAGCTAGATTAAATGACCTTGAAAACAATAAGGATTGGGCATGTGATGGTACTTTTAAATGCAGCCCAAATATATATTATCATTTATTCAGGCTACATATAGTAATATTAAGTATTAGCATTCCACGTCTTTTTGCTTTCATCATCATGAACCATGGGCTCACTGCCTGTTGGTGTCCGATGCCTCCGTCACTATTTTCTCCCCCCTTTCTTTGTCCAGTGCACAGTGTCGCAGTTTCTGTACATCCATTCCACACCAGTCCTTTATGTTGTCCATCCATTCTCTGTATGGTCTACCTCTTCTGTTTACACCATCCATAATACCAAACATAAATGTTTTTATCTTCTGGTTCTCACTCATTCTACTGCCTCCGTCACTATTTTCTTCCACCTTTCTTTGTCCAGTGCACAGTGTCACAGTTTCTGTACATCCATTCCACACCAGTCCTTTATGTTGTCCATCCATTCTCTGTATGGTCTACCTCTTCTGTTTACACCATCCATAATACCAAACATAAATGTTTTTATCTTCTGGTTCTCACTCATTCTACAGCTTCCATTTTATAATCTTCTGCATTAGATTCTCCTTTGGTTGTATCTTCCGATAGAGCTCTTCATTTGTGATTTTTTTGTATCCATCCTGTTCTTAGAATCTTCATGTAACAAGTTCTTTCAAATGCCAAAATTCTTTTTTTTTTTTCTTGATTTCATATTTATTACCCATGTTTCAGATCTATACAGTACACCATTAAAGATGCATATTTCCAATACTATTAGTTTTACTTGCAGGCTGATCACTTTACTTTTCCAGATTTGTTCTTTCCTTTGCAATCCTGATCTTTATTTCTTTTTTACAGTCCAAATCATACGTCATTTTACTTCCCAAATATGTGAATTGTTCTACATTTTCTATATCAATTCCATCCACTTGTTTCTTTTGTTTCGTGTTCTTATTGTCTTCATTTTTTCCAAGTTCATAACAAGTCCAAATCTTTTACCTTCCTCATTTAACAGTTTCAGTGTTTTTTGTAGTTCTCTTTTGTCTTCTTCCATAATAACAATGTCATCTGATCTCAGATTGTTAATTCTCATCCCATGCACTGATATTCCTTTTGCACCTTCCTTCATTTTATCCATTGCTCTTTCTAAATTTGCGATGAAAATGCTTGATGATATTGGGTCCCACTGTCTAGTACCTCTACTTGTTCTAAACCATTTCCCCAACTCATCACCTATTCTAACTGCTGCAACTGCATTCTGATAAACATCTTTTAATATAGCTGTTAGTTTTCTATCAATTCCATAGGATTCTAGCACTGCTAATTTCACTTTCTGGTCGATACTGTCAAATGCCTTCTGAAAATCAGCAAAGCAAGTAATAATGTTTTTGTTTTTTCTCCTAGCTTTCTCTGCTATTAACCGCATTGTCAAAATCTGTTGAATTGTAGTTTTATCTTTCCTAAATCCTGCTTGCCCATTTGCAGGGTATGCTTCCAATTGTGTTCTCAATCTTTCTGTCAAAATCATCATCATCACTTTACTGAGGTTACTTGTCAAGGCAATTGTTCTATAATTTTTACATTCTAGCTTATTTCCTTTCTTGTATAATGTCACTAATATCGATTTCACCCACTGCTCTGGCATTTACCCTTCTTTCCATATACCATATTACATAGTTGGTGCATTTCTGTAACCATACTTTCACTACCATATTTAATCATTTCTCCAGTGATGTTATCGTTACCAGGGCTCTTGTTGTGTTTTAGCTGTCCTATTGCTTTTTCTACCTCTCCTCTTAAAATGTCCATATCATACTCGTTACCTGGTGATATCTGCTTCAATTCTTCAGTCAGTTTCCGGACATTATCTAAGTCTAGTTTGTCTTCATACAACTCACTACAGCATCTTGTTCATCACTATACAATTTAATTTTATTCACCAATATTTTGCCTTTTTCATCTTTAACTCTGGTCTGTTTTGGTTGTCATCTTCTATTAATGGTTCTAATAATTTTGTACACCTCCCTAGTTTTATGTTCTCCATAGTACTGTTCTATATTATTGTATTGGGCTTCTAACCATTTCATCTTATCCATTCTGATTGCTTTTTTCACCTGATTACACTTTCTTCTATATTGCTCCTCTACATCAGAACAAATAGTTCTGATGTAGCCCTACTTATCTTCAACATTCTTTTCTCCTATAACTAACTTCAGTCTTGTCTAATCTTTCTTCTTGATCTCTTCTTCTGGTACTGTTTCTTCAAATGCATCTTCTATCGCTTTCATTACTCCTTTCACTCTTAGATTCGAATGTTTTTTTTTTTTTTTTTTTTGTCCACACTTTTAACTTTCTCCTCTAACACTGTTCTGTACCTTCTTCCTATTTCTGCTTCAGTTATTCTTGCTGTATTTTTTCATTTATAATGATTGGGTGTATATTTTATTTTTAATTTCAACTTGATGTTCTCAATCACATAACTATGATCTGAGTCCGTATCTGCTCCTTGAAAAGTTCGACACTGCTGTATTGATGTTATCCATCTTCTTTTATTCATAATCATATCAATCATGTTCTTGGTTTTTCCAATCATTTAATTGCCACATCCATTTTCTTTACTCCTTTTGCTGGAATCTTGTGTTACAGGTCATCATTTCGTGGTCCACAGCAAATTCTAACATTTTTCCATCTCGTTCATTTCTTTGTCCAAAACCATATTTTCCCATGACGCTTTCCCAACCATCATTATTTATTCCGACTTTAGCATTCCAGTCTCCTTCAATAATCGGTACATCTGTGCTGTTAGATGTGGGTGCATATATCTGGACTATTGATATATTAAATGATTTTGCTTGAAATCTTGCTACTATGATTCATTCATTCAGTGCCTCTCTAGCTCTTTTGTTAAGAAAGAAGCCAACTCCTGCTTCATGCTTGGTGTCATGCCCTGACCATATGACTTGGCATCCATTTATCTCTCCTGATGACGTCCATCACATCTCCACTAGTTTTAGTATATCACACTGATATCTCTTCATTTCCTCATGAAGTAATTCTAGTTTTCCTGACATCCAAACTGTCCATACAGTCCATGTTCCTACTGATAATAGTTCGGTTAGTTTCAGTTTCTGTTTCCTTTCGGTATCCCACTTTTTGATCCATCCCCAATCACTCGATTGGTATCGCTGACCTTGTTGATCTGGGGGGACATCTAAGCTGGCATGTTTTAGCTGTTGATTGTATAGGCATCAGATAATAATCGTGTTTTTTCTTTATGGTCAGAGCATCAACACTCCTCTGACCGACCCTCCTCCTTTATCCAGGCTTGGGACTTTTATGAGATACCTAAGGATTCCATGGCGGCTTTTTGCTTTGCTTCCTGGCAAATCAGAATTAACTTATAGCAGATTATTCAGTGTCTTAAGGGCTTATGTTCATCATTATATCCCGGAACATTAATGGTCAACTTCAAGAAAGCAACTATCAACACTTTTTCTAACATATTTACATCAACAACTATAACTGGTTGTTTATTTCATATGGCACAAAATCTTTTTACAAAACCTAGAACCATGATAGGTTTGTGTATAAAGGTTAGTGTGAGTCTTACACAATGATTCTTCTGACTCCATGAAGATATCTACATATTAATAATAAATAAAGATTTCTTTCATGTATAATACAAAGTATTATTTTATTTATGACATGTATCTTTTATAATTAAATAAATAAAGATTTCTTCTCTAAAAATTAGAACTAAAAATTTTGGTTGTTCACTTTTTCAGTACAGTCTAATACTTCTAAAGAACAAACTCTACATCTTCATATAAGACAGGGCCGAGCATTCTTAGAACACCTCTTTGAACCTGAACCACTTTTTGGGCAACCAGTTTCAACTTTACAAGTACATGTATACTGTTTTGGTCAGCGATTTGTTACCCATCCGGTTCCAGCAGCTTGTGAACCACAGTTTTCTGAGACCTTTATTTTTCAGCTAAAGGATGGTAAGATTCTCCTTTTTTAAACTGCTAGTTTAACTTTCTTGTATAGTAAATACTGTCAAATAATTTCATTCGCTTGTTGCTGTAAATGCATTAAATGTTGAGTAATGCATTATCTTCTTAAGATGAGATAAAAATTGCATAAATTTTTTTCTTTCTGTAACTGATTTGGTATATAATCTATTCTATCTATTCATTGGACATCATCAGCTGCTGTATGATCACTCTGTTCCTCAGTGATGTGCCGCACTAGTCCTTGCCAGTCCTCGTCCTGTTGTATGCCCTTCTGGAGGCTTCAACTCTCTGAAGGTCAGTCACTTCACTCACCATCCACCCATCCATCTCATTGAGAGTCTATCTCCTTCCTATTTTACCAGGAACTTTACTTTCTATTACTGTTTTGAGTAGTCCTTGTGGTATATAATGGAAATGATAAATTCCCATAGAAAAGGTTGAGTTTACTGTTTTATTGCTACAGTTTATTTGTACAAAGAAAACAAATTATACAATAGTTGCATCAATTTAAACTACATGTTATGAGGTACATTTAATTATTCCTGTTATTAGAAGAGCTTTAGTCATGCAGAGGAACTTGTCCCTCCCCTGTGATGGACTCTGCTGTAGAAGAAAACGATGCTTAAAATGGGAACCAAAGGATAAATTCCAACAATAACATGGCTTATGAAGCCTTTATTGAGGTCTCATCATTCGGAGCCAGACTAAGAAGGGATACAAGGTTGAAGTAATGCAGAAGTTATATATTTCCCATATATAAGTATTGAAAAGGTGAATCACCTTATTATTAAATTACTCTGGATCAGAGTTAGATGTTGAAAGTTTTTTCTTACAAGTCTGTGTCTGGCTACCACTGATGAGATCTTAATAAAAGTCGAAAGCAGTCTGAGTTGTGGCCCTTCCCATAATGCATAGCATTATACGCACGTGAAAGGATGTATGTCTTTACATTATGGGATACAAGGTAATTTATTATTATCATTATCATCTTTATTATTATTGACCTCCATGGAGTAAGAGATTCATCATAGGAGGTACACACTATTACACACAAAGTTCATCCAACCTTGCCTTGAACTGATTCATTGTGTCTGCATTTACAAGATGCTCAGGCAATGAATTCCACTTACCAACCACTCTCTGCAAAGAACCTTCTTCTCACTCCTCTGCTCACACTTTCTTTATACAGTTTTCAGGGATAGCCTTTTGTTTCCCCTTCCCATTCTATGAAAAATTTCTTCCATGTCAACCTGATAACCCAAGATTAACTTGTGTCTCAATCATATCTCCCCCCTCCTAATCACGAAGCTTTGCAATTTAGATTCTTTCAATCTGTCTTCATACTCTACATTCAAAAGACCACTTTTCACTGAACACCTTTGTGAATCTTCTCTGAGCCCTTTCTAACATTAAAAAAAAATCTCTTTGCATCGAACATGATATGAAGTTGTTAGATATACTAGTAGCCCATTCATGAAGAAACCTACATGCAAACTTATTTGATTACTTATTTAAAGGATTAAACCAAGAAGATAATTTTTTGACATTTTTAATTTATTTATCTTCTTCTTCTACTACACGTTATTCCCGCTTCCCATGCAGGGTCCGCATGTTACTTTAGATGCGACTTCTTGTTAGTACTACTCCCAACCGACCCGTCGCCTGGTCTGCCGCTGGGGGGGGGGATATATTTTTGACTGTAGAGGCGTATGTTCATGGGGCTGGTTTGCCTGTTTTGCGGGATGAAAAACGCCAGATAAACTGGCAGAAAAAACCCTACTGACCGCACCCAAGACCGGCTAACTTGGCTATGCCTGAGGAAGATCCTCAAATTCCTCACGTCTACAAAGGGAATTGAACCTGGGACACTCCTTCCCCAGGCATATGGTTGCGAAGCACAAAGCCACTAGGCTAACTGCGTGGTATCTTTAATTTATTTATATTTATGGATAAATGAAAGGGGTTTACATTAGCATGAATTGTTTTCAGTTTTTTTTTTTTTAATAGTCCTTAATTGGGAGGGGGAAGGATTAACTTTGTTCTCCTACCAGGATCTTTGCTGACTAGCCATCAGTCATGCTTGTAGCATGTTGAGCACAGTTAAGCCGGGTTGGATTTCCGTGGTGGGCTGGCAATCTACAACATAGTCAAAAACCCTAATGGAACTGATATAGATGGCAGTGTCAGTATTTCAGTGAAGTCTGGAGGGTCATAACCAGGAAGTCTTAGTATCGTGCCTCCACATGGACCCCCTGATTAACATGGTGTCATAATAAACCATGGCTAAGTTGATACTGAGCAAAGAGCTGGCAGAAGGCTATAGAATGCATCTCCCAAGACGTTATGTGGCCAGCTTGGGAGATTTGGCCACAATCCTTCCACTGCAATGCCAAGAAGAAGAAGAAGAAGAAGAAATAAAGGCCGTAAAGCCCATGGCCATAATGGGAAAACATTGGATGCGACTAAATTTCCCCGACTATAAGGCTACTCTGATCAAAACCATTTATGGAGGCCATGATGCAGTGGGGAAGCTTTCTCAAATAATAAACAATACTGGAATAGTAGCTCAAAGAATTCATAAGTATAATAGTAATCAATGCAATCCTCTTTTCCTCTATATGGGAACATTTAATTGTCGAACACCTAAAGAAGAGGAAGACCTTACCATCTTATCAGCAAGAACTAAAACATATTAAATGGGTAAACATATTCATAGACTTAAGTGAAGTACACAGACAGGATGAACATTTAATAAAACTAAAAAAATGACTAAAACTAAAAAAAAGACTACTAGTAGGATTTCTAATTTATAGCCTCCTTTGATGAATCCTTGACTTCCTGGAGGTCTCAGATAATAATAATAATAATTACACACCTTATAGAAGAATTTAATTATACAGATGAAAGAATAATAGAAATCACACTTAAAATAAACTCCAAACTTAAAATCAGGATCATCCAAATATTGCTCCTACTTCATCCCACACTAATAAAGAGATAGAAGCATTTCATGACTCACTGCAGCACACTATAGACAAAAAAAGAAATAGCAATCAAAACTTTACTATAGTAATGGGCAATTTTAATGCCAAAGTAGGTCATCCCTCTCACCAAACAGACACAATAGGACTATATGTATATGGTAAAGCAGCAACTCAGGAAGAGCTCTTACAGAATTCTCTATGAATAACAAGCTTTACATTATGAATACATTTTTTAAGAAAATCCCTAAAAGAAAATGGACATGGAGAAGTCCAAATGGAGAATAGATTATATACTGTGTAATAATAGAGAAATAGTCCAAGATATCTCAGTACTAAATCAAGTAAAAACAGGAAGTGACCACTGACTGGTGAGAGCCAAAATTAAAATAAACCCCAAAATGGAAAGAATAAAATGGCTAAACAACAAAAATTTAAGAAATTTTGACTTAAAACCTTTTGAAAACAAGAAGGATTACAAAGAAAAAACTCAATCAAAAATGTCTGATTCTATCTCTGAAAATCTTTACAGCAATCCTCAAAGAAATATTGAATAATATACACTGAATAAACCTTGGTATAAAAATTAATAACAGAAACTTAACACACCAAGATATGCAGATTATCATATCATAATTTTTGCAAAATTATCCAGAAGACCTTAATATAATGATAAAAGACCTATATCATGAAAGCAGAAAAGTTAGTCTAAAAATAAACAGAGAAAAAAATAAAATCATGTTTAATCATTTTGTAACACCAAAAATATCACCAAAAAACATAATAATATAAAACAATTTCTTGGAAAGAGTCTCTTCATATACATATTTGGGTCATCTCGTTGATCTAAACTGTGGGCTCCAAAAGGAAATAAATAGAAGAGTTAGCTTGCCTGGAGTGCATTCAGAAAATTGAAAAGCATTTTTCAAAACAATGGTGTCCCATTCTGTTTAAAAAGGAAGATATTTAACTGGTGTATACTTCCAGTCATCACATGGTTGGGAAACTTGGTCTCTGACAAAAGCACTCACAAATAAACTAGCAACAACTCAAAGAAAAATGGAGAGGCTGATGCTAGGCATCACAGTAAAAGATATGAAGCGAAACACCTGGATAAGAAGCCAGACTCATGTCACTGACATCGTTTTTTGCCACAAGTGACTAAAATGGAAATGGGCTGGACATCTATCCAGAAGAGAAGATGAGTGATGGACCAACATACTAATGAACTGGATTCCAAAAGAAGGGAAACGAGGCTGAGGACATCCTAAAAGAAGGTAGAGTGATGAATTGTCAAATTTTGTTGGGAAAAATTGGTCAACCATTGCTAAGAACAGAGAAAGATGGAAGGAACTGGAGGAGGCTTTCATCCAGCAGAAAATGGCTGAAAAGAAGAAGAAGTCTTTAATTAACAACCACATCTGTCAGCTTGAATTCACGATAGCTGTAATTGTAGCTAAGTACTCGTAAATATAGTTGACATATTGATATACTTTCATGCCGATATTCAAATGTTGGGTTGATAGAGAATCTCTGCTTTGCAATGAACAGCATGGGTTTACTAAGGGAAGGTCATGTTTTAGCAACTTGCTTACATTCTATAAGAATGTTACCACTGAGTTAGACAAGGGGAATGAATGGATACACCATGATACTTTTAGATTTTGCTAAGACTTTTGGAAGACTTGCAGCATGAAAGACTGTTGCATAAATTGGAGAATATGGGTTTGAATTATAAAATATTAGCATGGATAAGAGGATATCAAAAAGTTTTTTCACTTGGTTATACTATAAATTAAAGAGATGCCAAGAAATTATATTCTTGGTTTAATCCTTTATCCAAGTTTATGCAAACAAAGTTTGCATGTGAAGGCACTTCACAACTGAGCTACTTGTATATAGAGACTAATTTATTTATTTATTCGTATGGAGTTTCCTCCCTTTTTCTCCTCCATCCCTGTTGGGGTGAGTTGAGCTCCCTCATGGGGGGGGGTTAAGTATTTATGGCTGTAGATCTGTGTGTGTTCATAGGGTCAGTTTGCCTGCTTGCGGGATGAAAAATCCCAGATAAACTGGGGAGAAAAACCCTACTGGCCGTGCCCAAGACTGGCTAACTTGGCTATGGCTGAGGAAGATCCTCAAATTCCTCACACCTTTGATGGGCATCGAACCTGGAACACTCCTTCCCCAGTCATATGGTTGCGAAGCACACAGCTACTAGGCTAACCGCGCGGACATAGAGGCTAATGACTTCGCATCAGTTGCCTTCGTATTCCATAATGCAGTGCACATATTCTTATGGACATGTATAATACTATGCATTATGGGAAGCCCAGACCAGTTTCGATCTTTATTGAGGTCTCATGAGTGGAAGCAGACTAAGGCAATTGATGTGAAGTCAGTAGTCCAGTTGTGAAGTGACTTCATGCCTATACTTTGTTTGCTTATTAGAATGGGTTAGTGACCCTTCCCATAATGCATAGCATTATACATGTCTGCAAGGATATGTGCTTTGCATTATGGGATACTAAGGCAAGCGATGTGAAGTCATTCGCTTCTATATATGAGTTGCCCCAGTCCTGAAAATACTTCAGGCACAAACTTTGTTTTCTTACATTTGGATAAAGGATTAAACCAAGTATATAATTTCTTGGTATCTTTAATTTATTTGTTTGCTTATACTTACTTGGATAAAGGATTAAACCAAGAATATAATTTCTTGGCATCTATAATTTATAGTATAACCAAGTGAAAAAGCTTTCAACATTTATCTCTAATCCAGAATATTGTAGTAATAAGGTGTGAAACTTTTTGACTACTTGTATATGGAAATATGACTTCTGCATTACTTTGATCTTGGTATTATTTTTGGGTCTGGCTTCCACTGATGAGACCTCAATAAAGGTCAAAACCAGTCTTGGTTGGTCCTTCCCCTAATGTATAGTATTATGCATGTTCGTAAGGATATGTGAATTGCATTATTGGATACTAAGGCAATTGATGTGAAGTCATTGTTTATTATGTATTTAGTAAGAGGAAGATTGAGTATGGAAAAATAACTTTAATCAGTGCCGAGAGTAGGAAAGAGACAAAACAGAAGAAAATAGTTGAGTTATTAAGTTATCAATGTTGAAAGTTTATTTTTCACTAGGTTTGACTATGATAAATTTAGTTTAATCCTTTATCCCAGGTGCAAACTTTGTTTGCTCTCACTGGGATAAAGGATTAAATTAAATTTATCATATTAAGTTATCACTTTGCAAGGGTTCATCATCCAGGTGGAAATGCTGAATTTGTTGATGTGACAGAGACCAATGTGAAAATGGCTATAGGTGAAATGGAAGTGTTGAGCATATTGGCAAATATCGGTGTGAATACAGCAGTGGGATTGAATGGAATGTTGTCCCATGTGCTTTGAGAATCTACAAGAGAATTGGCACGACAAAGTTGTTTAATTTAAGTCTCAGCTCTGTCAGAGTTCCAAGGAAGTGGAAATTGGGTAAGATAATTCAATTACATAAAGGTTGCTCAAGACAGAAGTAGAAGCAATTTACAGCCCATTTAGCATATCAGGAAGAGTGATTAGATTATTGAAAAAGTTGGTTAAAGGTAAAATTCTGGAACAGGAGGATAAGAATATGATACTTTATGTTTGGCAAACACAGCTTTGCAAAAATTAGTATCAGTCTTCCTGTCTATGTAATTTATTTGCACTTTATAATAAAATAACAGTGGAATTGGATAAAAGAAATGGTTACACCATGAATACAATTGTCTATGTAAAAGAATAAGGCATTTGACAGAATACCATGGGAAAACTATAGCTTACAGTTAGACGTTTGTATATTAATGATATAGGAAATGATTTAAATGGGGGGGGTATTCTATTGTTTTCTGTTGGTGCAAAGTTGGAGAGAACAATAGTTGATAAAAGTGGTATATGGAGGAGTAGAATCCAGGTGAAAGCAGGTGACTAAAGGTGTGCTCCAAGGTTCAGTGCTTTGACCAGTACCGTTTTATTTATATATAAATGATATAAGAAATAATATGAAAGGAAATATTCAGTTGTTTGCAGATGAAGAAAAATTAGGTAGAGTAATATTTTTACTAAATAGCTTGAGGAAATTACAATGTATACTAGGATATACATTAAAATAAATTTTAATACACTTCCAATATTTCGGCAATGTCACGTTGCCATTTTCACAGGAACTTAAAAACAAGACACGTGCACGCAAGCACAACAAACAGTAAATGAGGATGAAGTAGGAAGCTATTCTTTCTTCTAAAAGTCCTGATGGTGCCCCCCCCTAGCGGGCAATGTTGGTATTCTTGGGCGATTGGGCTGAAGGTCTTCTGACGTAGGTTTCCCAAATTTGGGGCAGTCTCATGCAACCATTGTTGAGGTTTGGATTGTTTCTTAGGGCTGAGGCTGATTCCATGAAAAGCCTTTCGTACTTGAATTTACTATGGTGTATTATCGTGGCTTTCTTCTACCGTATTCTATGGCAGGTATCCAGCGCATGGTCTGCAAGACCAGAGTGGCTGTACTGGTGAAACTGGATGTAGTCCTTGTGTTCTGAAATTCTGATATTAGCTGTCCTGACTGTTTGGCCAAAGTAGGACAGCTTACAGCTGCAAGGGACATGGTATACACCAGGTAGGTCTAGGGGGGGAGGTTGGTCTTTAGTAGAGCAGATAAGGGATGCCAATTTTTTATATGGTCTGTAACAAGAAGTTAAGTCATGTTTTTTTATGATTTTTGTAATTTTTTCCGAGTTGCCTCAGATATAGGGTGTGGTGATGGATTTAGAGTAATCCTTGTGAGGGGAGGGGTGTCGTTTACTGGTTTCAGTATTTTTTGGGGGGGATAGCCATTGGCTGAGAAAGTGTTGAGAATGTGGTTTAGTTCTGTTGTTAGGAGATTGTCATTTGAACAGATAAGTTTAGCTCTGTTGTGTAGTGTCTTAATGACTCTATTGTTGGGGGGGGGGAATTGTTGGTGAATGTATCTGCCTGTATGGGTGGGTTTTCTTATAGACCGAGAAAACCAAGGTTCGATCAGGCTGGCGTGTGACTAGTGTGTGTCTAAGAAAGAACTGCCATCCTTTCTTTTTTTCTTCTTCCAGGGTGAATTTGATTCTGGGGTGTTGGTTGTTTAAGTGTGTTAGGAAGGAGAGGAGTGCATCAGAGCCATGTGGCCAAATAGCGAACACATCATCAACATAGCGAAGCCGGACCATGCGCTAGATACCCACCATGATAATACACTGTAGTAAATTTAAATACAAAAGGTTTTTCATGGAATTAACCTCAGCCCTAAGAAACAATCCAAACCTCAACAAATTTGGTTGTATGAGACTGCCCCAAATTTGGGAAACCTACATCAGAAGACCTTCAGCCCAATCGCCCAAGAATACCAACATTGCCCACTAGGTGGCACCATCAGGACTTTTAGGAGAAAGAATAGCTTCCTGCTTCGTCCTCATTTACTGTTTGTTGTGCTTGCATGCATGTGTCTTGTTTTTAAGTTCCTGTGAAAATGGCAACGTGATATGTTGCCGAAATATTGGAAGTGTATTAAAATTTATTTTAATGTATATCCTAGTATACATTGTAATTTCCTTAAGCTATTTAGTAAAAATGCATAACCAATGTCTAAGCCTTTCCACGAGAAGGTAGAGTAATAGTGAATCAAGGTGATGTTCAAAGCTTGAAGGATGATTTAAATAGGTTGTCAGTATGGGACGAAATATATTGGGTTTCAGTTTAATGTGGAAAAGTTTCAAGTTATGCATTTTGGGATAAATAGATCACAAGGTGTGTACCACATTTATGGAATTGTACTCCAGGAAATAGGTGAAGCTGTCTGCTACCAAGTTTACAGGACATAAAGGGATTCAGAAGCAAGCAACCAAGATGGTGAGTGGTCTGTGCAATGTTTCCAATGAAGATAGATTGCGAGTGTGTGAATTGCAGAAGTTTGATAGGCAAATAAAGAGGGAATATGATAGAGTTTCTTAAAGAGTTTTACAGGATTGATGCAGGGGAAAGATTTCACTACTTGGCTAGATGGGTAAGAACAAAAGGTCATCCCAGAAGTTGAGTGTGGTTAGTAGAGGCATGTGGACTAAATTTTTCACTTGGAGAGTTGTGAATGAATGGAATGGTTTGCCAGAGTTAGTTGTGAGTGTTTTGTCA